>NW_024881290.1:0-311136 GCF_018691265.1 Tyto alba | reverse complement strand
GAAAGGCCCATCACTGCTGTGGTGTCCTCTTACAGCTTGACAACGCATGGCTATCCCTGGGCAGTGTCCTGCTGCCAGGAGGGGTCCGCAGGGCAGAGCTGAGCACAGGGTGGGTGGGATGGGGGCTGGCAGCACTGACAGGGAGGAGATAAGGGGACACAGAATCAGCTCCAGGCAGGGACAGCTCCAGGCACCAGAGGCTTTGGCAAGGAGGGACAGAAACAGGCTGACAGCAATGGCTCAGGGGTGGTATTTGGGCACTGCCCTATTAGCCCTTCAGTGAAGGAGATTTTCCCTAAGAAGCCCCCCTGGTCTCCTCCCCCAGCCAGCACAGCCTCTGCCCTCCAGGCCCTGAGCTCCAGGGCAGGAGCTGCCTCCTCTGCAGCCAGAGCTGCAGCAGAGGAGACTCCCCCGAGTGTCCGTCTGTCCCTCCCTGGCCTTGCCTCCCTTGGCAGAAGCATTGGGGCATTTCTCCTTGTTTCTCCACCTGCCCCTGCTGCTGCTGCTCTGGTTTGCAGGCTCTCTGGGGATGGGGCTTTCAGCTGCAGCTCAGCCACTGGCCCTGCAGGTCCTACCATGCAGATGTGTCCAGGGGAGCAAGGTGCCCCAGCCCCTTCTAGCCTGAGGCTCTTGGGGAAAAGCTCTCCATGGGCTGCAGAGAAAGATGACCATTTTGCCAAACACCCCATCTGCTAGCAATCTAAAAGCTCAGAGATCTTCCATGGGGAGGGGATTTTTAATGTGGATTCCTCTGCTCTCAGCAGCATGGAGTTTCCTTTCAAGGGCAGAGCTGGGGGTGACCCTCCTCCAGATTCAAGAGTTACAAGCCCAGGGCAGCTGAGAGCAAGTCTGATGGACAGAGTGGCTCTCCTCACTCTGCACTGAGGTTCTGTCCATTTGCATCCCTGGGATCTCCACAGAACTCCTGAGTGTAGCAGAAATATCAAGGCTGTCTGCCTTCAAACCTCACTGCTCAGGTAAGACAGGGCAAGAGGTGAAAAATCAAGAAAAGCAGAGCCCCACAACTCTGCTCTGCAGCCGGGTGCCCTGGCAGGGACAGTGCTGAAATCTCTGTAATTTCATGAGGGGATTTAAGGAGAAATCACTGCGGGTTCCTCTCTGCCTGTTGGGGCACAGCAGGACTGACTCCTGCAGATCCCACAGCAGAATCCCTTGGTCCCCACTGCACCCTCAGCCAGCAAACAGCAGAGATATAGCCAGGGAGTGGCAGGAAGGCACTTCTGGAATGACAGATCTGAGTAGGTGGGTGTTCAGTGAGAAATGAAGCAAGTTTTCATCAGAGAAGGCAGTGCTAACCATTCACTGCCTTCTTCTCCTTGGGCAGGCCCTCATTACCCGAAGATGAAGCAAATGTCCAACAGCAGCTTAGTAACTGAATTTCTCCTCGTGGCATTTGCAGACAGACGGGAGCTGCAGCTCCTGCACTTCTGGCTCTTCCTGGGCATCTACCTGGCTGCCCTCCTGGGAAACGGCCTCATCATCACCGCCATCGCCTGCGACCACCACCTCCACACCCCCATGTACTTCTTCCTCCTCAACCTCTCCCTCCTCGACCTGGGCTCCATCTCCACCACTCTCCCCAAAGCCATGAGCAATTGTATCTGGGACATCAGGGACATCTCCTATGCAGGATGTGCTGCACAAATATTTCTGTTTCTATTTTTTATATCATCAGAGTACTTCCTTCTCACCATCATGGCCTATGACCGCTACGTTGCCATCTGCCAACCCCTGCACTACGGGACCCTCCTGGGCAGCAGAGCTTGTGTCCACATGGCAGCAGCTACCTGGGGCACTGGATTTCTCTATTCTCTCCTGCACACTGCCCAACACATTTTCCCTACCACTCTGCCAAGGCAATTCCATAAACCAGTTCTTCTGTGAAATCCCCCAGATTCTTAAGCTTTCTTGCTCAGATTCCTACCTCAGGGAAGCTGGGCCCTTGTGGTTAGTGCCTGTTTAGCATTTGGGTGTTTTGTTTTCATTCTTTTTTCCTATGTGCAGATCTTCAGGGCTGTGCTGAGGATCCCCTCTGAGCAGGGACGGCAAAAAGCCTTCTCCACATGCCTCCCTCACCTGGCCGTGGTCTCCCTGTTTATCAGCACTGCCATCTTTGCCTACCTGAAGCCCCCCTCCATCTCTTCCCCATCCCTGGACCTGGTGATGTCATTTCTGTACTCGGTGGTGCCTCCAGAAGTGAACCCCCTCATCTACAGTATGAGGAACAAGGAGATCAAGGATGCCCTGAGGAAACTTGTAACAGGATGATTTTCAGAAACAATAAAATATCTGCTTTCTGTAAATAACTCAAAATGTAACTCACTACATACAGGGTCATACTCTGTAGGTTTTGTTGCGTTTTATGGTTATGATTTTTTTTTTCTTTGTTGTAATTTACATGATGTTCTCTGCTACGAGGTGTCATTATTTTTCCCTTTTCTAATTATTTATCTATCAAGCTTTTGTTTGACCCAGAGACTATGTAAATGAGGACCCATGCTCTCTTTATGTTTAAACAAAAGAAAGGACACTGTAGATACATTTTTCTTTGAGATCCTTCCTCCAAGTTGTTCTCTGGACCCGCCAGGGTCAGCCCTTGTATTGGTCTAAGGTCTGAGTGCTTTTGTGCCTTGGTCACTGTCCCATGGTGTGACAGTCCTGTGACCGCAGGCAGGGACAGGCAGTGGGCACTTCTGTGACAGAGCTGGCCTTCATGACAGCATTTCCATCAGACAAAGAGATCTCCTCAGGGCAGTGCAGGAAGGCTCAGGTCTTCTTCCAGAGTTGCTCTCAAGACCATTCCCAGGGAATTTCCCAGGAGAGAAACCACCAGTGAGGAGTGGAAGTGTGTGTGAGTGTGAAGGGTGTGGGCACACAGCAGTGTCCTCGCACAGCCAGGACTCCGGCCAGGGACCTGAAGGCCCAGAAGAGCAGGGGCTGGGCTGTGCCCATGTGCGCTGGGCACCCCGGGGAAGCTGCCCCAGGACAATCAGAACGGACTGGCCCCTCACAGCCACCACTGGCCTCTCATCTCAGATCGGAGAGGTATTTTGTCCTTCCACAGAGGGACACTGAAGGAGTAGGTCAGAAGTCCATCTTTACATTGAAGGAAGGAGATGTAAGCATGGACATCATATATGTGAGATGAGATTAACCCTGGTGAGCACAAATGCCATCAGCTATTCCTGGGGGTGCCATGAAGGCCTGTGACACTGACTGTGTCTTGAGGTCACTTCATGTAGAGAGTCACATCCCCTGGGAAACCCCCTGAATGCAGCACTGGGAGGTGCTTCCCTGAACCACGGTCCCTGTGTCCATTCCTCATGCCTCGGAGCATCTCCCACGGGTGCAGAGCAGGGCGAGCACCGCAGGGCTGAGGTGCCTCCCAGCCTCTGGGGGTGGCAGCAGGAGTTCAGAGAGACACTATGGCTCCTGCAGGGCACTGCCTCTGCGTGTGCAAGGGAAGGACTCGTGTCTCTGAACAGCCCTGTGTGTAAGAGGAGTGCCTGAGGCCAGCTCAGCTGTGGGCACCTGACAGAGCCCTGACACTTCTGTGTGTGACTGCAGGAACAACCCCACCTTCCCAGTGAGATTCACCTCAGCTGCCTTGGACAGGCTCATTGCAAGTGCTCCTGTCTGCTCTGTCACACCCCTCTGTCTTTCTGGACTGTGCCCTCAAAAGTGCCAGAGCAATCAGATAGGTTCTGGAGTCCATGGAAAAGGAAAATGTCAAACCCATTTTCAAGAAGGTCAGGAAGGAGTATTGGGAGAATTACAGGCTGGTCAGCTTACCAGCATCTCTGGGAAGGTCATGGTACACTTCCTCCTGCTGCCATTTGCAGGCACTTAAAGGACACAATAAAGGCATCACTGAACCAGAATGGGCAGGGGAAAGAAGGGCGTGGTGTGTACATGGAATTTTGCAAGACCCTTGATATGGTCTCTCATGGTGTCCTTATAGCTGGAATGATGCTCTCTGTGCTAAAGAGGTGGGTGTTACTGTGGGTGGGAAGTTGGCCCCGTAATCAGGCCCAAATGTCATCAGTGGTACAAAGTCCTCCATGCAGCCAGTCACTGTTGCAGGTGTTTATTATCCCCCTGTATGATGTGAGGTAGCACTCTTTCAGCTCATTTGTGGATGATGTAAAGCTGGAACAGGCCTTAAGCAACCTCATCTAGTTCACTGGTCCTTGAGCAGGCATGTCAGACAAGATGAAGTTCAGGGATCTCTTCTAATCTGAGTTACTCTACGAATTCAATGAATCTTTCCCTTGGAGAGACCCCTGAGGACAGAAGAGGCTGAGGAAGAAGAAACAAAAAGAAGCAGGAGGTATGGAAAAGGAGATATAAAAGCTGACAACTTAAATAAAGCAGTTCCTGCAAAGCATGCTTCTCCACTCAGATCATTAGTAGGAAATATATTTTATAACTTTGATAAAACAAACATACTTTTATCTGGTTGGGTCCTGGGCCATAAGGGGGGTGATGGATGACTATGGTATTATGAGGTCAATTGTGTCTCAGAAACTCAAACTCCAACAAGAAACATATGACTGTGAAGGGGACCATGAGGTCATTTCTGTCTCTGGAAGGTGACAGGCCAGCAGCAGGAACACGGCTGGGAAAGTTCCTCTGCCAAAGTAACCCCACAGGCCCTACCCAGGAAAAGGGCTTGGACATGGGTTCTCATGTCTGTTCCACATGAGCACAGGATGGGACAGCAGCACGCACATGGCTTGCTCCCATCCATCCAACAAGCTGCAAGACCAGCAGCAGTCGTATTGCTAGCGGTCGCAATTGCGAAAGAACTTATCTACACACAGCAGATAAGCAGGCACTTCTTTATTCCAGCGCTGGGGAACACGGGGGATAACTCCGCCAAAGACGTGTTCCCCGACAGGTACAAAGCACAACATATTTATACACTTTTTCAGCAGAGTCATAGTTACATAAGATCAACAAAATTCATAAAGTTTAAGTTGACCTTAATAATGATTGGCTGTCAGTTACCTCACCTTACCTATATTCCTACACTAGAGAAATAATTGGTCATCTTTACTGATTGATTTAAATAGAATGGGGGGAGGGCAATGATTAGCATATTCATGTTATTTCCTGGGAATTATTATCATATGCAAATGTCTCTAACGCATGCGTGGTTATACTGGACGGGGGTCCTCTGGCAGTCATCGATAGTCTTCATCACTGTGTCGGCTGATTGAACTCCATCCTTGCGCATGCTCACTCCATCTTTGGTTAATGTTCACCTCTCCCTTGGCCGATCTTCCCAACCAAACCAGTTTTCCTCTGGTACCTATTGTTTCAAGTCAAGATCCATAACCAGTACCTATTGCGTTAATTCAGAGTCAGTAACGATTGTTATAGTGTTCAAGGCACACACCATACTAGTTGCTTAATCCTAAGGGCCTCAGTGTACTTTATATTCTCAATGCTATTGTAGCTTCATGTTAAATCAAAATCATAATTTTAAACTAAAATCAAAATAATATTCTAGGATTCAAACTGTTTTACTAAGGTAACTGCAACATTTCCCCACTTTGAATGTATTGATAATCATACTCAATACTTTCACATATTTAAATTGTGGTCTCACTGAATGCCAAATTGTCATATGATGGTGGATCTTTTAATGACTTATCTTGTTGCTTCACCTCTGCTTGTATAATAATTTGATTAAACTCTGCTTTAAGGGTCAATTCCTGTTTCAAATAATTGTATGTCAGACCAAACACTATGAACACCATTGGTCACCTCTGCTAGGCCTGATAATGATTATTTTTCCCCTCATCCATGTTTCTACCATCATAGACTATAAAATTTACAGAATACCAAAATTCAGATACTTAATCATGCTTCAGAGTCAATTTTAACATTTCCGGTCATCCAGAAAAGGTATCAACCCCAACCAGAACATACCGATATCCTTTACATTTGGGTAATTCTGTAAAATCAATTTACCAATAGTCACCAGGTTCTACTCCTACTTTCAGTTTGCCCATTTGTACTCTCTTCTGTACCACCAGATTATTCTTTAAACATGCATTGCATTCTGCAGCAACCGATTTAGCCATCTCTGACATCCTTACTGATACTATGTGCCTCTTCAGGAATGTCACCAGGGCCTCTACACCCCAAAGGCATTCCTGATGTTTTACTTGTAGTATTTCCCTCATAATTAATGGGGGCACAACCACCTGGCCTTCAGAGGTTGTCCACCATCCTTCTAAATTTTTCTTTGCATTTAAAAATTGAGCTAATTTCTCACCTTCCTTTCAGTATTCTGGTGGTTCCTTTGGGAGAGTTTAGGTTCTAGTAGGAATTACTGCCATTTGTAACATTCGTTGTTGAGCTGCTTCCTTGGCAGCTTGATCTGCTAACCTATTCCCTCCTGCTATTTTTGTATTTCCAGATTGATGTGCTTTACAGTGCATGATCACTATTTGGGCTGGTTCCTGAACCGCCAATAACAACTGTAAAATTTCCTTCTGATGTTTACTATTTCCCCCTGGGAGGACAATAGTCCTCGTTCTTTCCATAAAGCTCCATGGACATGAACCACTCCAAAAGCATATTTTGAATCTGTCCAGATGTTCACTTTCTTTCCCTTACTTAATTCCAATGCTGGTGTTAAGGCAATTAATTCTGCTTTCTGTGCTGATGCAGTGTTGGGCAGTGCATCTGCCTCTACCACAGTACTTTCAGTTGTTACCGCATATCCTGCGTAGCGAGTTCCATTCTGTACAAAGCTGCTGCCATCTGTAAACAGCTCCCATTCAGGACCTTTGAGAGGGACATTCTTCAAATCTTCTCAACGAGAGTATATATGTTCAATAGTCATTATACAATCATGTTCAGGTTGTTCTTCCTCCTGTGAAGCACTCGGAAAAACTGCAGGGTTTACAAGATTAGTTGTTTTCAGAATCACGTCATCTTGCTCTGTAAGGATTACCTGATATTTCATCATTCTGCTAGGGGACAGCCAATACCCCCTTTTTTGTTCCAGCACTGTAACAGCCATATGTGGAACACAAAAAGTGAGGATTCTTCCCAAGGTGAGCTTTCTGGCTTCTTGTATCAGTATTCCTGTTGCTGCTACTGCCCGCCAGCAGGAAGGCCATCCTTTGCTCACCGTGTCCAGTTGTTTAGAAAAGTACCCCACAGGTCTCTTCCAGCTTCCCATCCTCCGGGTCAGGACTCCCAGGGCAAGGTGCTGTCATTCATGGAGAAACAACTGGAAATCTTTAGTTAAATCAGGTAATCCTAGAGCTGCTGCTGTCATTAAAGCTCGCTTAAGCTTTCAAAAGGCCTCCTGTTGTTGTTTGCCCCACATAAAGGAGTGGATTTTTGGGCCTCATATAATGTCTTGGCCAAGAGACCATAATCCATAATCCAAAGATGACACCACCCGGCAATTCCCAAGAAAGCTCTTAATTCATGTACTGTCCAAGGTTCTGGAATAGCACAGATTGCTTCCTTTCGATCAGTCCCCAATCTTCTTTGCCCCTTTGAAATCTCAAAGCCTAAATATATCACTGTTTGGCTTGCTATTTGGGCTTTCTTCTTAGACACCTTATACCCATTAAGTCTCCCCAAAAATTTAAAAGTTCAATGTTTACCTATATACAGGCTGTCTTTTCTTCTGTACCTATTAAGATGCCATCCACATATTGTAAGTGTAGATGTTCTGGTCACGGAGTCACTGTCTTTTCATTTGTCCATACCTCTAGTTCTTTGGCTAGATGGCTGCCTGAAGATTGTTAGGCTGTTCTTAAATCCTTGGGGTAGTCATGTCCAGGTTAACTGTACTTTGCACCCTGTTTGTGGGTTTTCCCACTCAAAAGCAAACAGCTTACAACTTTCCTGTTCCAGGGGTATGCAAAAGAAAGCATCTTTCAAATCAAGCACTGTAAACCACTGATATTTTTCTTTAAGAGCTGTCAGTAAGGTATATGGATTTGCCACTACTGGGTGAATGTCTTTTACAATTTGATTTATAGCTCTCAAATCCTGTACTAATCTGTACTCACTTGTGGGCTTTCGGACTGGTAAAATAGGGGTATTATATTCTGACTCACATTCTTCTAAAATCTTATATTTCAAGTATTTGTCAATCAGCTTTTTAATTCCCTGTTTTGCCTCAGGTTTAATTGGGTATTGTTTGATCCTAACTGGATTTGCTCCTTCCTATAATTCAATTTTCACTGGTTGTGCCAATTTTGATTTTCCAGGGACATCAGTTTCCCATACCATGGGGACTACTGCATAACTCACTTCTGGGGGGATTTCTTGTATCTTTGTTTTTTCCTGTATCATCAAAATTTCCCCTGTTTTTGATTCTGGTATTTTTAACAATAATTCTCCATTTTCAAAAACTATCTGGGCATTTAATTTGGATAGCAAATCTCTTCCCATTAAGGGTACCGGACATTCTGGAACGTAAAGAAATTCATGTGTTATGATTTTAGTTCCAAATTTTAAATTCAACGGTTGTAAGAATGGCTGGTTTTCCTCCTTTCCTGTGGCTCCCACA
Source organism: Tyto alba (assembly GCF_018691265.1). NCBI lineage: Eukaryota > Metazoa > Chordata > Aves > Strigiformes > Tytonidae > Tyto > Tyto alba. Next base: position 302,564 of record NW_024881290.1, on the reverse strand, counting down.
ATATTTACCGTTTTAGATCCTATCATCCCCTTCTGTTTGTTCAGAACTGAGAACGTTGCTCCAGTGTCCACCAAAAATGTAACCTCCTTCTCTCCCAGCTTAACTGTAACCAGAGGCTCAGCTGGGTTCACCTCCGGTCCCCGTAAATCTGCATACTCTCCTAGAATCATCACATTAGCTGCTGTTTGCTGACCATTTAATTTCCTTGGACAATCCTTTTTCCAGTGCCCCTCCTTCTTACAAAAGGCACACTGATTTATTCCGAGAAGGGTTCTGTCAGTCAATCCTCCTCTTCCCCCTTGTATTCCTCCCCTTAAAGGACCTCTTGAGATCTGTAAAAACAATTGCAAAATTGTAGTGTGTGCCCTTCTCTTAAATCAGCACCCGGGGCTGATTTCCCAGTCGGATGCCTAGGTCTGGAGTCAGGTCCACATTCAGAGAAAGGCAGTGGAATGGGGGGGGGGGGGTATATGGGAACTGCAAGAATTATTGGGGCAGTAGGAGCAATATCTAATTCAGGACCTGTTTCTGTATGTCCCCTTCCCTTCAGTGCCAAATGTTTAAAGCACATTTTCGTGGAAGTACATGACGGGCAACGTTCCTGAACCTTTTTATCCTTTACCATAAGAGACATCACTTGATTAATCAGTCCACATTCTTTTTGCCACTCCGTTTTTTCTCGCAGATAAAAGAACATCTACATATGGAACCTCATCCCATTTTTCTTCCCTTTTACAAAATAACATTAATTGCAATATAGTATTATAACTTACGGTCCCATTCAGGGGCCACATTTCTCCGTCTTCTAATTTATTAAATGAACATTCATGATTACAAAATTCAGTAAGTTGACTTTTGCTTAATTCATCATACATCTCTTTCCAATGAGCTAAAAGCCAACCGAAGGGAGTGTTTCTTGGTATAGAACTCTTACTCGATCTCCCTTCTTTAAACAGGTTTGAAAATTTAAATGCCATAGTAAACCGACCGTATACATTTCTTTTTTTGCCTTTTTTTTTTTGTTCCATTCTTTCTCTTCGCTTATCTCCAGCTGCACCCCTCGCGGGATAACAGAACCGCGGATCAAAGCTCCACACTCGCTTCGTGCATAACTACACGTCTCATTCACTCATTTATGCATAAAACCTCAACAGTATTTCAACAGTGTTTCATTGTTTCCCGTGTTACCAGAGTTACAAAGTTACAAGATTCAGAAGCACAGAAACAAATTAAAGAATACGAAAAATACAATGTCCCGTATCAAGACCAGAAAGTACAGATGTGAACACCGAAGTGTTCCTGACCAGATATATACTAGTGAGGTGCTAGCAACTGTTGGAGAATGGCACAGAGACAAGGGTCATGAGTCCACCGAGCATTTGTATGATCAGAGCCTGTTCTAGGGGCTGATCCTGGGCCTCACTAGGGTTTGCCTGCAGCTGCTCGCAGCTGCTGATACATGAAGAATTTCAAGGACACTTCGGCCTTGTGTATCGCTGTGTATCGAAAACAAGTCAAGAGGAATTAGAAATAGTGACCTGAGAAACTTAGTGTTATGAGAAGCTTGTGCTGTTAGCTAACCTCAAGTAAGTGGACCATGCGAATACGACTTTTAGAGCTTAAGCCAATCAGCTAGTGACTAGTAGGCATAATAATTATCGTTGTCTGTATAAATATATGTATCCTGGACCAATAAAGTGGAATTATGCTTTATCACTCATATTGAGTTTGTCTCGGCATTGTTCCTCCGCTGCTCGCAAGATGGTGCCAGAACAGGGACCAGAATAGAAGGATAAAAGGACAGAGCAGTGGACACAGATAAGCACCGGATACAGCAGCGTCTGGGGGGTCAAGAACGATCGAACATTGGATCTCCGATGTGTCGTTCCGAGGACCTGAACCAACATAGGTGTTCGCCATCTGCGAGGGCTACTGGCAAAAGCTGCAACTCGTGCCTTAATGAGGGGGCATCGAAAAGAACAGGTACTGTGCCTGAATTAGGGGGCACAGGGTCGGCAGGAACAGGTACTGTGCCTGAATTAGGGGGCACACGATGCCTGAATTAGGGGGAACAGGGTCGGCAGGAACAGGTACTGTGCCTGAATCAGGGGGCACAGGGCCAGCAATATGGAACAGGAGGTAGCCCTAGATTTATTACAGTGCTTTTTAGAAAAGCGGGGAGTAGATTGTGTAAAATCACTCGTGGGTTTAGTAGCATTAGGATGGGTCAAAGGATGCTTTCAAGATCCTAATTCTCTTTTTGATGTCGAGGAGTGGAGAAGATTAGGCGATGTTTTATGGGATATGGTAATTGATGAGGATAAAGCTGCAAGGAAATTGATGAAACTGTGGTGGGAGGTGGTGAATAATGTTAAGCGGTATGAGCTTGAAAAGAACCTTGCAGCCATGGCAACAACAAAGTTGGGGGGGGGAAAGTTCCACCGTTACCCCAGAAAGTGGCACATCCGGATCTATGCTTTTTGACAGTGATCGTATTCCTGTACCATCAACAGGAGTACCGGTTCCAGTTAACATGAGTAGGGGAAGTCTGGAAGCCAGTTCCCCCCCAGTGCCCCCACAGTCATGCCCCCCCCCATTCCCTCCGACCTCGGAGGCAGGGGGGGAGAGGGAAGATGACCGCCCCAAGAGGGATGATGGCCGCTCAATGCAGTCAGGTATAACGAAAGTACAGGGGCAGGTATGCCATGTTGACTGGCAGGAGATCATGCGCCAGGCGGCAGAGGATAAGCAATATGACGTTGTTGGTACCCTGTCTGAGAATCTGGGATTTCCAGTTCGATTCGAGTCGGCTGAAGATGGAGCCGTTTATGGCAGCCATAGTCCATTGAATTGGAAGATGCTGTCGCAGTTGCGTAGTACTGTTAATGAGTCTGGGTTACATGGTGAACCCACGAAGCAGTTATTAAATTACATATGGGGGGCACCCTTTTGTGTCAGGAAGATATTAAGGTTGTTATGAAAATGATTATGACCCAATCTCAGTTGTTGCTATGGCAGGCCCACTGACAACGATTCTGTGAAATAGCAGCTCAACAGCCCAGACAGCAGCATGACCCACTATTTGGGGTAACCGTGGAACAGCTTATGGGAGCTGGGCAATATATTACCATAGACGCTCAAATGCGGCAAGGCCCAGATGTCTGCCTGGAGGCCATGCGGACAGAAAGGCTAGCCATAGCCGCAGTTAAAACAGCCCCCTCATCTCCGTCTTATATGGCAATAAAACAGGGACGGGATGAAACCTTTGCGCAATTCATTGATCGGGTAACTGCAGCTATAGAACAGGCAGAGGTTCAAGAGTGGATGAAACCTGCGCTTCTCAGGCGATGCATTTTAGAAAATACTAATCCAGAAACAAAGTCTATTATACCAACACTGCCTGGGGATGCTACGATAGAGCAGATGCTGGAGTGTATGAGCAGGGTGCCTGTAGGCCCCCAGGCTATGTTGGTAGAGGCAGTTAGGGAGTTAGGGAGGGACCTGATCCAGGCCCAGCACCAAGCCTTTGCAGCCCTAGCCCCATTACGTCCATCTGAGAAGCAACAGCGACCACCGACGCGGCGCCGTCCCAAGTGTTTTCGATGCGGGCAAGAAGGACACTTACGGCGAGAATGCCGTGTTCGACGAGTCTGGTGCGAGAACTGCCACTCGCACAACCACAGTGCCGCTGCATGTGGGTGATCGGGAAACGCCCGAACGAGCGCGATGGGCCACCGTGCAACGACAACAGTGGTGGCCCCTGCACAGCTAGGCAACAGCCCAAAACTGCCTCAACAACAAGTCCCAGCCCCCGCCAACAACAATCCGTTCCTGCGAGTGCTCTCCAGCCAGCCACAAGAGGGAGCCTTGGCTTGGACCTGGCGACAGCAATAGGTGTTACACTGATCGATCAACGGCCGCAAAGGATTGCAACTAAGGTTAAGGGCCCAATATTAATTAATGGACAGCCACAAGGTCCTTTACTAGTTGGGCGATCATCAAGAAGCATTAAAGGACTGTTTATTCTGCCAGGAATTATTGATGCTGATTTTACCGGGACTATATGCATAATGGTGCAGACTTTGTTTCCCCCAATTCATATTCCAGTGAACAGTAAAATTGCTCAATTAGTGCCTCTGCCCCAACTGACCAAAGAGATGGAAGCCATCTCCGCGGCTACCAGGTGAGCCGCTGGCTTTGGATCCACAGGAGATTTGGCTCTGTTAACTATGGCAATGAATCGCCATCCGGTGATTGACGTTACCTTCTGCTCGAATGGGACACAGATTTGCCTTACTGTATTATTGGATACTGGAGCCGACCTCACCATTGTGGACAATAACCATTGGCCACCCAACTAGCCTTTGGAACCTATGGCTCGCGGAGTCAAAGGAGTTGGGGGGACACTCATCAGTGATGCGCAGCAGAGAGCATATTCGAGTGATCATAGATGGGAGAGTCGCGAATACGTATGTAACAGTTATGCCTCTGCCTCAAGGAGTTTATGGCCTAATTGGCCGTGATGTGCTGGACCAGATTAGTGTCATCCTGACAACCAGTGATCCTTTTTAGCGACAGTCACTGCTTCTAGAGCTTTCCCAATCCTGTTGAAGTGGTTATCAGACACCCCGGTTTGGATCGAGCAGTGGCCGTTGAAAAAAGAAAGCCTTTCAGCAGCGCATCAACTAATTGAGGAACAGCTGTCTCAGGGATATTTACGATTGTCCATTAGCCCGTGGAATACACCCATATTCGTTGTCCGGAAAAAGTCAGGGAAATTTCGCCTCCTCCATGATCTGCGTGCGGTAAATGTGCAGATGCAGCCCATGGGAGCCCTCCAGCCCGGGCTGCCCAATCCATCTATGCTGCCTGAACACTGGCATCTACTCATTGTTGATCTGAAAGACTGCTTCTTTACCATCCAACTGCATCCAGAGGATACACAGCGTTTTGCCTTCACCCTCCCATAGATTAATCGTGAAGCACCGGCTCAGCGATTCGAGTGGACAGTATTGCCACAAGGAATGAAGAACAGTCCAACACTCTGTCAACTGTTTGTAAGCAATGCCTTACTACCCGTCAGAATTGCCTGGCCTACTGCATTATATATCATTATATGGATGACATTCTGATTGCTCAAGAATGCCCTTTCTCTGACCAGCAATGTTCCTTTTTGACTCACGCTCTTCAAAAGGAAGGCCTTGTTATTGCTCCTGAAAAGGTTCAATCTTCGGCACTGTGGAAATACCTTGGGTGGCTGATAACAGACTCACAAACACAACCACAGAAATTACAGATACAGCTTGATGTCTGTACCTTACATGACGCACAGAAATTGCTTGGAGTCCTACAATGGCTTCGCCCTGTGGTAGGAATTGCCAATGATGAATTGGATGTCCTCCAACCCTTACTCCAGGGGGTTGATCCTGCTTACCCGGTGCACTTATCAGAGGAACAACGATCAACCCTGTCCCGAAATGCAGACTACGTTACCCAGTGATGAGTTGACCGCCGAGATCCCCGGCTACTGGTAGACCCCACCATCTTAAACAGCCCATCCCAGCTCATCGGCGCATTAACTCAACACCAAAAGAAAAAGGGGGAGAAGGTCAAGGTACTGGAATGGGTATACACAAGGCTACAGCCTCAAAAATCCATTCAACAAAAACTGGAGAACCTAGCAGAATTAATTAGAAAGGACCGAACTCGCATCCTACCGATTACGGGATCTGAACCAGGCAGCATACATCTACCCATCAAGAGGGAGTTGCTTGAATGGTGCATCAGACAATCGGAAGAGTTGTAAGCCAGCCTGCTAACTGCAGCTCAGGATATAGCAGTGACTCCAATCAAATCGCCAGTACTGCAATGGGTAAGCCAACACGACTGGATCATGCCTTCCAAATGCAGTGAGACGCCTCTATCAAACACCATTACTGCTTTCACTGATGCTGGAAAAAAATCTAAGCGTGCCGCCGTCACCTGGTTGAAGGATAAAGTATGGCACCACCATGTTTTGTCAGCTATTCCAGGGGACTCATTGCAAACGCTTGAACTGTCAGCAGTGGTTTGGGTCATCCTTTGATGGCATGATCAACGTCTCAATGTAGTAACTGATTCTTTATATGTTGCAGGAGTCCTACACCGTATAGAAGATGCACCACTCAGGGACTCAAAAAATCCCAGATTAAATGAACTATTTTGCCGACTTCAATCTGCTTTGCAACAGCGCCAGAATCTGTATGCAGTCATTCATATAAGAAGTCATATGTGGTCCCAAGGACTAGGGGAAGGGAATCAAAGAGCAGACCGACTCGTCACCCTAACAGTGCCACTCAGCGACTTTGTCAAGGCCCACGAGGCTCATGCTACTTTCCATCAGAATGCAAAAGGCCTGAAAAAACAGTTTAATATAACCACTGAAGAAGCAAAGGGATTGTAAGAGCCTGCCCAGAGTGCAGCCATCATGGTCCTGGCCTGGGAGTCGGAGTTAACCCCCGAGGATTGGGCCCTGTGACCTCTGGCAGATGGATGTGACGCATGTCCCAGAGTTTGGTCGGTTAAGATATCTGCACGTCACAATTGACACATACAGCCCATTTGTATGGGCCACGCCCCAGACAGGCGAAAAGGTATTGCACGTAGTACGCCATTTGACGAGCTGCTTCGCTGTCATGGGGGTTCCACAGAAGATAAAAACGGACAATGGTCGGGCTTATATTACTGAAAAAATGAGAAAGTTCTGTCAGAGCTGGGGGGTTGTACACATGACAGGTTGTCGTGGTTTAGGCCTGATTGTCAGCCAACCACAATGCAGCAGCTCTCTCTCCCTTCCCCTCCGGCAATGAGAAGGGACAGAGAGCCAGGCTTGGGGTTCAAGATAGGACTGGGATGGGGAAAAATCACCCTTTTATGATCACGAGCAAAAGGCAGACTCGTTAGGGGAAGAAAAAAACCCCATACATTTATTACAGACACTAACAACACATAACAGAGTAAGACAGTGAGAAGCATTGCCACATCTTGAGAACACCTTCCCCCCACCCCTCCCTTCTTCCCGGGCTCAGCTCTGCTCCCGATATCTCTACCTCCTCCCCTAGTGGTGCAGGGGCAGGGAATGGGGGGTGCAGTCAGCGCTGCCACTTCCTTCATCTTCGGTGAGGGGAGTGTCTGAAACTTGTTCCCCCTGCTCCATCGTGGTCCCCCTCTCACAGGAGACAGTCCTCCACAAACTTTCTCCGACTTGAATTCCTCCCACGGGCCGCAGTGTTCCGCACACTGCTCCGTCATGGGTCACTAACTTCCTCCGACTGGATTCCCTCCCACGGCTGCAGCCCTTCCCGAGCTGCTCTGGCGTGGGACTCCCCCGCATGCTGCAATCCTCCCAGCACTGAATTACAGCAGCGGGGCTACCTTTTCCCATGAGACCCCGGCCTTCTTCGGGCACAGAACCTTGATTATTCCGAGCAGGAGCAACAGGCCATAAATCAATGTCTGCTCCACTGTAGATCTTCATGGGTGGCAGGGGGGGGCCGCCCTGCCATCTCACCACAGGATACAGGGGGGTCTCTGCTCCGGCACACCTCCCCCCTCCTTTCTTCCTCCGTTCCTCCACTGACCTTGGTGTTCATGCAGCTGCAGCAACTCCTCCTCACAAGTCCGAATGCACATCACCACGTCCCTTCTTAAATACGTTATCGCAGAGGCGCAGCCAATTGGCTCAATTTCCCAAACAGAAGTGGAGCTGACGTGGAGCTGGGGGAGCTACGAGAAGCTTCTCACAGGGGGCTGCCTCGATAGCCCCCTCCCCTGCCACCAAAAGACTCCACCACTCACTCAGGACACAGTTATTCCCCATTCTCCAACTGGGCAGGCTATAACTGAAAGATCACATCAGACAATTAAAATATATTTGCAAAAATTCCACGACGTCAAAAATATCCAAGAGAGAGTAGCTAAGGCACTGTTTGTGATGAATTACCTTTGCATTTTTGGAGATTCAGATGTAGCGCCGGTTAAGAAACATTCTGACACCTCCGGGAACAACAAACCACAGGGCATGAAAGTCTATTATAGAGACCTATCCACAGGGAAGTGGGAGGGACCTGCTGAGGTCCAGTTCCTTGGTAAGAGCTATATGTGCATTCTTACTCCCTCAGGCTCCCAGTGGATTCCTGCCAGGTGGACTAAGGCCGCTTTGGACGTTGGACACTCCGAAGTTCCAGACTGTTAAATTTCCTTGGGATAACTGAAGCAATGTGGTGGTTTCTGTTACTGGTTTTGGGGGGCGCGAATTCGATTGGGGTTGGGATAAAGAGAACCGTGTTCGATCCAAGAGAAAATGTATGGGTAACATTAGGCTGAGCCGCAAACACTACCACCTTTTGCACTAGTCTCGCCACCCCAAGTGTGCCCTTTCTAACATGCTTGGTAGGCATCCCCCTGAACGGTGCCAACTGGGGTTCTCTAAACCAAACACTTGCGGAATATGCCCAACGCTGGAACCAATCCAGGAACTGGTATAGGGCTTTTGCATCAAACATGAGTAGCTGGTTTGACAAATATGATTCTTGGGCTAACCGCCTGCCCATTGGCCCACGCCCCAGGAACTTGAACTAGTAGACTCACTGAATGCCTCTTACTGTGTTTTCCTAGATGCGTCTAAATACCCCTGCAGTGAAGGGAACCGGTACCCTTGCAAGGTCACAGTAGGAACTGAGGTATCCTCACAAGGCAGTAGCGCCTGTTGGGGAAATTGGTGTAAGCCAATGAGCCGAAATAGGCTGCATCCAGCCCCTGGTACTACCACGCCCAGGAGGTTACCTCCTGGCCTATTTCTCATTTGTGGTGATCGGGCATGGCAGGGGATCCCCTTCCGACCCACTGGAGGGCCCTGCACCTTTGGGCGTCTCAGTTTGGCCTTACCCCATCATCACCCTAATAAAAACCATCCAGTTCGGCGATATAGATGCGCACTAAAGACCCTCACTAATGCCTGTGATGACAATGTCAGCTTATGGAACAAATGGGAAGTAATATTCTCTTCTTTCTTTGTCCCAGGTGCTTCTGCTGCCCAAGCGCACCGACAGTTAGAGAAATTATCTTGTTGGGTGGTAAAACAGGCAAATCTTACCAGCACTGTACTTTCAGGCCTAGCCGAGGGTATGAACGAACTCCAGCATGCCATATTACAAATCGAATGGCCATTGATTTCCTACTCTTGGCGCATGGTCATGGCTGTGAGGATTTTGAGGGTATGTGTTGTATGGATTTGGAAGACAAATCGAGGTCAATTCATACGGAACTTAAACAGCTTGTAGAACATACCCAAAAGATAAAACAAGATGTGGGGTTCTTTGGACTAGACGGACTCACTAACTGGATGGGATTAGGTGGATGGTTAAAAGGCCTTTCCAAAGTTTGCTTCTTATTCTGATCTTTGTCATTATTGGGCTTGCATGTTTAAGTTGTGCTTTATCATGTATTAAGAAAATCTTTGAACAAACGTTGGGGCAGGCTCTGCTCGTACAAAAAGAAAAAGAGGGAACTATTGGAGAATGGCACAGAGACAAGGGTCATGAGCCCACCGAGCAGTTGTACGATCAGAGCCTGTTCTAAGGGCTGATGCTGCCTCGCTGATGCTGGGCCTCACTAGGGTTTGCCTGCAGCTGCTCGCAGCTGCTGATACATGAAGAATGTCAAGGACACTTCGGTCTTGTGTATCGTGGTGTGTCAAAAACAAGTTAAGAGGAATTAGAAATAGTGGCCTGAGAAACTTATTGTTATGGTAACGGTGGTCTGAGAAACTTGTGTTATGGTACCGTTGTGTATTGAAAACAAGTTAAGAGGAATTAGAAATAGTGGCATGAGAAACTTAGTGTTATGAGAAGCTTGTGCTGTTAGCTAAGTAGGTGGACCGTGCGAATACGACCTTTAGAGCTTAAGCCAATCAGCTAGTGACTAGTAGGCATAATAATTATCATTGTCTGTATAAATATATGTACCCTGGTCCAATAAAGATATATGATGCTCTATCACCCACATTGAGTCCGTCTCGGCGTGTCATTCCTCCGTCGCTCCACACATGCATGTGACAATAAACCAGCCACAAACTGGAACCAAAAAGTGGATGAATTGACAAAAATTAGGAAAATAGACATGAAAAATTCTTTAGACCCCACATGGTATCTATTGGGAGAATGGTTACATCAAAAAAGAAAAGATCTCTGGCCTACTGCTTTTGCCTGTATATATCTGGGATTTTCACAGGTCTACTTTTCCATTGTGCTTTGATCTTTCCCACAGCAGGGCAGGAATCTCAAGGATGTTCAATAAGGTGCCTCTGTGTTTCTCACAGGCCTCTGTTATCTAAGCACAGACATTCTACCTGTCAAGCACACAGAGGTAAACCACAATTAGTGTGATATATGTGTTTTTTGGCACCTCAGCTGCAAGTCACTTGAGCATATTTACAATCCTCCTCGGCAATTTTCCATTCTATTCCCACAACAGGGCAACCTAATAAAAGCCAACAGCTACCTGCAGAGATGGTGGAGCCAAGCTCTCTTCTGCAGTGGCCAATGATATGACAGGGGCACCAGTCACAAACTACCTTTTGGGAGCTCTAGACTGAGCCTCAGGAGAAATAGAATGGACTAGGAGGAACATTGCTGTGATCTCCACCTTTGGAGCGCTTCGGGTTTCAGCTCTACAAAGTCGCAGCCAGCCTGGAGGCTGGACTAGAGACCCCTAGAAATCTCTTCCCCACCAATCCTTCCATGAGCCTGTGCCTTGCAACATGCCCTACAAGAAGAAACTAAGATGGAGGTGAGGGCCTCTATGTCATAGGACAATTCAGGGTAAAAGGGAGCTCAGGAAGCCTCGAGTCCAATGCCCAGCTCAAAGCAGGGCCAGCTCTGAGGTCAGACCAGGTAGCTCAGTAAATGTCAACATTCACATAGAGAGTTTACACATGAGCCAGGCATCTAAGCCACCATTACAGAAACGAAGATGAGACATTTGACCAGCTCCCTGAACACAGCTATCAGTATGCCATCCCTCCTGAGATTCCTGGGAACATCCACCTTCTTTTGCAGAAGATTCTTCTGTAAGGTTCCTGGCACATCTCCAGACCAGGGGGTGCTCTAGGCTGTAAAAAAGAAAGAAAGTCTGATTTGGGTACTATCAACTTAATTACTAAAAGAGAGGGAGATAGAGGGATCTCAGAGCTTCCATGTTGATGCTGAAGATCTAAGCTGTTGGAGAATGGCTCAGAGACAAGGGTCATGAGCCCAACGAGTAATGGTACGATCAGAGCCTGTTCTAAGGGCTGATGCTGCCTCGCTGATGCTGGGCCTCACTAGGGTTTGCCTGCAGCTGCTCGCAGCTGCTGATAAATGAAGAATGTCAAGGATGCTTCAGCCTTGTGTACCGTGGTGTGTCGAAAACAGGTTGAGAGGAATTGGGAATAGTGGTCTGAGAAAACCAGTGTTAGGGTAACGGTGGTCTGAGAAACATTGTGTTATGGTACTGTTGTGTATTGAAAACAAGTCAAGAGGAATTAGAAATAGTGGCATGAGAAACTTAGTGTTATGAGAAGCTTGTGCTGTTAGCTAACTGCAAGTAGATGGACCGTGTGAATACGACTTTAGAGCTTAAACCAATCAGCTAGTGACTAGTAGGCATAATAATTATCATTGTCTGTATAAATATATGTACCCTGGACCAATAAAGACACAAGTAGACTGGTGCTCTATCACCCACATTGAACCCGTCTCGGCGTGTTGTTCGTCCGCAGCTCCGCACTAAGCCTCTGAGAAAGGAGGTCAGAATGAAAGTTTTGAGCTAACATAGCTTTTTGATCATTTCAGTTGTGAAGGCTCTGCTCCCCACATTCAGTCACTGGTACCCAGAAACCTGCCCTGCTTTTCCTTCTTCTCCTCCCCAAACCTGACCAAGTGATGGGAAGAAAGGAAGCAGAAAGGCCCTAGGCCTCTGTGAATTAGCGGGGGTCTGGCACTTGGAGGCCACAGTGTCATTTCATTGTACACCCCATAAAGAACTAAGCTGGGAAGTGAGACTGAAAGCCCAAATCCACAGGGTTCATTGACAGGCAAGGCTGTGTCCGTGGCTGGTCTGGAAACCAGTACACCTACTGCATAGATCAAGCTGGTGTTGAAACTCTGGCTTGGGCTTCAATGGTCTCCTGGGCCCAGGGACAGAGGTGTGGGCCCAGACCCGAGGTTGGGCTGGCCAGGGCCGATGGAGGCCTATGGATGCTCTCAGTGCCCTGACACTGCGCCCACGGGATCCCCCCTGGCAGTGCCCTCGAGAGGCCAAGTTCTCCTGCCCTGAAGTCCAGGGCCTGTGCTCTGCTCCTCTCCTTCCCCACGTCCCTGGGGATCTGGGAGACCAGGATTTCATGGTCACGCCCTGACAATGGTATTCACATCCCTGCACCAGCTCTTTTGGGAATACCAGGTCCAGGTGAGCAGACTGAAAGGACTATTTGCCATCTGTGCTAAGAATATTTCCACAAACTCCACAAGAAACGTCCTGGGTGGTTTGCATGCTGCTGTCCCACATGAGCAGTGAATACCAAGGAAACTGTGTCCTCCAGAAGAGCCAGGTTGTGTGATCCACTGATTTCCTGCGACCATTCAATGAAGACATTGTTGACTCCTCACCCTGGCTGTATGACCTGTAAACGGCTGGGATGGAGTTGATTTTCTTCATAGCAGCCCATAGGGTGATGTGCTTTGGATTTGTTACTAAACCAGCACTGATAACACATCAGAGTTTTGGCTGTTGCTGAACAGTCCTTGCAGAGCATGAAGGCTTTCTATTTTTCCCACTCTGCCCCTGCAGCAAGTAGGCTGGGGGTACACAAGAAGTTGGCAGGGGCACAGCTGGGACAGCTGACCCCAAAGGACCAAAGAGATTTTCCATTCCATATGATGTCAGGCTCAGAAATAATTAAAACAAAACAAAACAAAACAAAACAAAAACAAAACAAAACAAAACAAAAAACCCCCAACAAAACAAAACAAAACTCAATGGAAGAAGGAAAAAGGGGAGATATTCATGGTGATGGCATTTGTTTTCCCAAACCCTGTTTTCCTAGGAATGACTAAACATCTGCCTGCTGATTGGATGTAATGCATGAATTTCCCATTTTGCTTTGCTTGCACACGCAGATATTGCTTCACCTATTAAACTCTCTTTGTCTTGACCCATGAGTTTTCCTGCTTTTGCACTTCCAATTCCCTCCCATGCCCTGCTGGGGTGGTAAGAGGCAAAGGGGAGTGAGCAAATGACTCTGTGGGTGCTTAGCTGCTGCCTGGGGTAAACCAAACTGAACACCTACCACAGTGTCATCGTTTCTGGTTTCTCCTTTGACCCACACACATCTCAATCCATGAGCTTCTCTGGTTTATTTTTTCCTCTTGTCCTGTTGAGTGGGCTGAGTGAGTGAGCAGCTGGGTGGCTGTCTGGCTGCTGGACAAAGTTAACCCACCACAGGACTACATCAGGACTGCTGTGTCCAGTACGGGGTTCCCCAGCACAAGAAAGATCCTGACAGACTGGAGCGAGTCCTGCGGAGGCCAGAAGGATGGTTGGGGCCTGGAGCACATTATGGACAAGGAGTGGCTGAGAGAGCTGGGGTTCTGAGAAATCCCTCAGAGCCAAACACTGCAGCAAGGACCCAGGCCAGTTGGTGGGATCTCACTCAATGGATATTTTCAGTATTTGTCAAGACAAGCCCATGAGCACCTGATCTAGCTGGAGCTGTCTGACATGGGGCTTCTTGGCTGAGAGACCGGCTGTGGCAAGAGCTCTGGAACTTGGTGCGTCATGAGTGTCAGTAGGAAACCAGTTTCCTTTTTACTAATAATGGTGGTAAAGTTGGGTATCACTGGTGTTTCCTCTTCCAGGACTTTTCCAGCCCAGCCCAGCCCCAGCCCAGCTCTCCCCACCTGCCCTGGCCCCAGGGCAGTGCCCACCACAGGGATGCTGCAGCCCTCTGGGCACTCAACCACAGCTCCAGCTCCTCGGAAGGGCACAGCAGCTCCTGGAGGTCAGACAGGGGGGTCAGCCTTCCCACAAGCACCAGGGCTGATGCTGGCCAAAAGGGACAGGAGGAAACAGAAGCCAGTCAGTCTCTAGCTCTGCATGCATTCATCTGGTAGGTTGTCCCTAACCTCACCTGCATTTACACCCTTCCCTTCCCCCACCAGCCCTGCTCCCCAGCACAGCACAAGAGTCCTGGCCCTGGGCCTCCTCAGGCAGCTCCTGCACCTCTCCAGTCTCCCTTTCCCATGCCCACTGCGTTCACACTGACCCCCAGGGCACTGCGGAGTCCTTGCTTGCATATACCTTGATTTAGTGCTTTGCTTTTGGGGGACATCAACTTCAAGGGTGTTTCACTTTATGCGTGTCCATTCGTTCCCACCCCAGGGCATGTGGTGACCCCTACTCCTCTCCTGACCAAATTATTTTCCATAAAGACAGCTATATGCCATGAGTCCTGGCATATATGAAGCAGCCTGAGGAGGTAGTGGGGAGCTCATGCACCATCTTACACCAAGAAGAGAGCCTTTAAAAGCAGAACTTTTTGTCCAGTGGAACCCAATGATATTGTGATCTTAACTCCAAATACAGGGAGAACATAAGGAGAAAAGAATTTTAAAAGACCAATTCCTTAGACATTTTATTGGCAGCCACTTTGGAGGAAGAACCCAGCCTTCAGGCACTGCACCCAGGAGATCCCATTTTATTCAAGAGCTGCTATTGGATACGTCACACCTGACACAGTGTGGTGCAAGAGTAAGACACAACAGGAAAAATCCTCAAGAGAGGTAGGGTAAGTCCAGAAAATTATCTATATGTAGGATTATTACAGGGAAAATAGCAGACTCCTGGCCTAAGATAAACTCTGGGAAATGTGAAGTGACTTGAGACAGGTTGTTGTCAGTGAAACTACATCCCTTGGGTCAGTTTCCATAGGGCATCCTTGAGCTGCTGGTTCCTCATGGTGTAGGTGAGGGGGTTCACTGCAGGGGGCACCACGGAGTACAGAACGGACAGTACCAGGTCCAGGGTTGGGGAGGAGATGGAGGGGGGCTTGAGGGAGGCAACATGGCAGTGCTGAGAACCAGGGAGATTATGGCCAGGTGAGGGAGGGATGTGGAGAAGGCTTTGTGCCATCCCTGCTCAGAGGGGATCCTCAGCACGGCCCTCAAGCTTTGTGCCTAGCACAGTGCAATGAAAACAAGGCAGCCAAATGCAACAAAGACACTAACCACGATAAGCTGAACTTCCCTGAGGTAGGAGTCTGAGCAGGCAAGCTTGAGGATTTGGGGGATTTCCCAGAAGAACTGGTCAACAGCATTGCCTTAGTGGAGCAGTATTGACAATGTATTGGCTGTGTACAGCACAGCATAGAGAAACCCACCGCCCCAGGCAGCTGCTGCCATGTGGACACAAGCTCTGCTGCCCAGGAGGGTCCCGTAGTGCAGGGGTTGGCAGATGGCAACGTAGCGGTCGTAGGCCATGATGGTGAGTGAGAATACTCAGCTGACATAAAAAACGAAAAAGAGCTGAGCCACACACCCTTGGCAGGAGATGTCCCTAGTGTCCTGCAGGGAATTGACTACGGATGTGGGAACAGTGGTGGAGATGGAGCCCAGTGAAGGACTGAAAGTTTGAGAAGGAAGTGAGAGAAGGCCAAAACTATTTCTCTTGTTTAGAGCAAAGAAATTGTTTATGGTAGAATCGTTGTTGGTCAGCATGTTCTACTCATATTATTTTCTTCCTTTCACTCACATAGTTTAGTCAGCTGCTAGGCAGAATTAATATCAAGATGTTTTGAAATATGCAACGTCTCCCTCAGGAAATTTAAGTAGGCCTTGAGATGGTTCCTTAAGTTTCCTGAGTACCCCTGATAACAAGGGCCTAAGACGCCACTGTCAAGATAATCACCTGGGAATTAGTTTCAACTGACCTTCTTGGAGCATCCCAGGGCCCAAGAATGGATGAGCTAACTGCATGACCATATGTGGGCAAAGGAATCCCAAAGTTCAATCACCGGACACTGTGAGGAAGACTATGAGTGACCACCAGAGGGGGAAAAGACCCTAACCCTAATTTTATCACACATGCTCGGACTATGTAGATAAATTCTAGGAAATCTTATGTATATGTAGATTAGTTCTCAGAAATCTACTGAATATGTACAAGCTCACAGCACATATTCTCTGCGATTGTACCTGTCTGTGGGAGCACTCGTGGTGGAGCGATCCCCAGTGCTGCCCAGCACTGCTAATAAAGAATACCTGCTCAGCAGTTCTACTGGATTCTAAGTGTTGAGTGAATTTCTATGTCAGAAGGAGCAGCCCCTGCGGCCCTGGCTGGAGCAGTCGGGGTGGGGGTGGCTCGGGGGCACCGCGGGGATGTGCCCGGGCTCGGCTCCAGGAGGAAACCACAGACTTCCTGCCCGGGCGCTTGTGGGGGGAGCACGAGGAGCGCTGCGAGGCCACGTGGGCTGTGGTTTGTGCACCTGCAGGCTGCAGCTCCCGAGTCCCCCGCGGGGAATAACGGCCCCTCGGTGACATGCTGAGAGTCAGGGATCCAGTCTGAGCTGCTTGTCTGCTGCCAGGACAGGGACATGGCCCAGCCCCAGCTCGTTTGAAGGGACCTTCCATGGGGCTCTCCAGGGAGGGACGGGTGAGCCAGCGCTCCTGGGATGGGGCTCTGGCCTGGGCTGAGGCCCTTTCCCCGCTGCTGCTCCCAGCACAGAGGGGTATGAAGCAGGGGCAGGGGCTCTTTCCTTCCCTCCAGACACAGCCCCAGGTGCAGGCCCAGCCCTGTGGCTTCCCAGTGACATAGGGGATGGCTGGGCACTCGCACCTTGGGCTCTTGGATGTGCCCAGTATAGGAGATGCTCAGTGCTCCCGGCCCACACAGCAGGGTTCAAGGCATGAAAAACCCATTTCCCCCACTACAGCCAGCCCTGTCCTGTGACACCGCACCACCACAGTGATGTGACACCTGCAGCAGAGCCATCCCTCATATATGGTCATGCATGGCACTGGAGACGTTCATTGGAGGGCTGGGCTGTGTCGGAGGGGAGATAACTCCCGATAATGTCTAAAAAGGTGCTGCTGCTTTGATTGGCTCCTCCCGTAGCTGGCCTGGCATCCGCAGAGCTATATTGCCCTCCCATCATCATTGTCCCCGTGAGTCCCCAGGAGCCTGTGACAGGAGTGTGGCACGGCAGGGATGTGCTGGCAGGGCAGGAGGCTCAGGATGGGCACAGAGGGACTGCTGTCCCCTCAGGTGCTGGGGCTGCTCCTCTGGGTACAGCTGTGCAGGGGTAAGTGCCGGCTCCCTTGTCCCACAGCCCAGGAATAGCGGGTACCAGCGTGGTCATCGGGATCTGTCTGGGAACGGGGATTCTTTGCAGGTGCTACAGAGATGATGGACACAACGTGCTCAAGTTCCGTGGACCCTGTGCCCTTCCCTGGGCCCATCTGGGTGGGAGACAGTATCTCCTTTTGTAGGGTTTCAGTGTCTAGGGCAGCCTGTGCCTGGCTGGATTCACAGACACCCTGTCCTGGGTTACATTTTGGGACCCCCTCTCCCCTCGTAATGTGCCTCTGGAGCCGGTGGTGGCCTCACTGGTGATGGAAGCACCCAGAGATCCCCCCCTGGACACTGCTAATGTCTCGGGGGTCCCGAAGGGATTTTGTGCTGCTCACTGTCCCCTTGTTCCAGGGGAGCCCTGACCCCATGAAGACAGTTTGTACACCACGGAGAGATGGGGACCAGGGAATCTATCGTAGAGAGACAACCCTCCTGGGGGACCCGGCCCAGTGCAGGGACTGGACTGACACCAGGGATGTGAAGGGGATGTGGGTGGGGGGATCCTCTGGATCGTCTCAGTGGGAACACGGAAAGCCCTGGGCATGGGGGTGAGTTTGGCTGGTGCTGGGGCAGGCAGTTGCATGGGAAGCTGCAGGCCTGGGTACACGGGGCTGTTCAGGGGGTGCTGGGGAGGAGCAGGTGCCCAGTGCAGGGCAGGGCAGTGTGCGGGTGGGCATGGGCAGGAGGCAGGTGGCCATTGGAGTGGGAAAAGGTGCCTTGTGTGGTGGGATAGCGAATGACCCAGCAGGGCTGGAGATGGGCACCCTCAGCCTTACACAGTCCATGAGGACAGAAGGGACCCCTGAACTGCCCTGGGGACAGACTTGAGAGGAGTGGGATCCCACCCTGGTGCCTCTGACTCTACCCTGGCAGGGGGCTCCTCCAGACCCACAGTCTGGGGCTCGGTGCTCCCCTGACCCATCCCATCTTGGTGTTTGAAGGTGCTGCAGAGGTGAGGCTGGCAGACGGCGGCAGGAGCTGTGCTGGGAGAGTGGAGGTGAAACATCAGGGCAAGTGGGGGACTGTGTGTGGTCACTACTGGAGCATGAAGGATGCAGCAGTGGTTTGTAAGCAGCTGGGCTGTGGGTCTGCTGTTGGAGCTCCTCAGTATGGACACTTTGGGCCAGGATCTGGCCCCATTTGGATGGATGATGTTGGCTGTAATGGCACCGAATCTGCTCTGTCTGACTGCACACGCAGAGGATGGGGTGGAACATAACTGTGGTCATCACCTTGATGCTGGAGTGATGTGTTCAGGTAAGGGGACAACCTATTCCCCACCTCTGGGGCTGGGATTGTGGAAAGGATCTGGCTGTGCCCTCAGGGAGCAACGCGCGGACACTGGAGCACTGCTCAATGTGGCCAGTCACACTGCCGAGCTGGGACTGTCATTACTGGTGACCCCAGTGCCTGGGGAAAGCCCAGAGTGAGCCTACCCCAGGGTGAACTAACCCTGCCACAGTGTCTCAGCCCCTCTTCAGCCAGTGTCTTAGGCTGCAAATGAACACTCTGTCCCTGCCCCAGTGTGTCCACTGGTATCCACTGGACTCCACTCAGTCTGCCAGTTCCCAGCCAACAGTGCTGAGGACCCTGTGCTGGAGAAAGCAGTGCAGGTCTTACTTGGAACATCACACACTGGAGGAACAGCATGAGGTGGCTGGTCCCCATGGGTCATTCCCTATCACAGGCATGAGTACTTTTCAGGGAGCATGAGTGCTGTGCCTGGACAGAGGAGCAGGGTGGCACACAGCCCTTGGCCTTGGACCCAAACTGCGCACACCACTGGTGCTGGGGGGACCATGCCAGGCAGCACAGGGCACCTTGTGCAGCAAGCAGCTTGTCTGAGTAGTGTCTGGTGCTGTGACAGACACATATATTTGGATCTTCTGATAGTGTAGAGAAGGGGTGCAGGGGGGCCTGGATGTGTTTGTGACACGAACAATGCCCCAACAGCTTCTTCTGAGATGTGCAGTGAGTGATTTTTGGTCACAGCTTGCTTAGAGGTGGTGTGGGATGTGGACATTGGAATGCCACAAGGACTCTGGGAACTCCCAGTTGATTTCTTTTTATTTTTTTCCAGAATTTTTTCCGTCTGGTGGAAGGGAAGAGCCGCTGCTCAGGACGTGTGGAGATCCATGATGGGAACCTGTGGAAAAGTGTCTGTGATTCCCACTTTGGTGCCAAGGCTGCTGACGTGCTCTGCAGGGAGTTGCAGTGCGGCGCAGCCCTGCCTGTCGCTGGAGGAAGTCACGTTGGAGAAGGGGTGGCTCCCATGTGGGATGGAGAGCTGCGGTGTGTGGGGAATGAATCCCTCCTCGCCTCCTGCCCCAGGGGGTCCCCCCGGGACCAGCCCTGCACCCACGCAAACAGCGCTGCTGTGAACTGCACAGGTAAGGACTCAGGGTGGGCTGTTGAACACCTGGGCTGTGCCGGGGGCAGGGGAGGAGGGCAGGGACTGTGCTGGCCTTGGCCTGAGAACAGGAGGGGTGATGTTGTCTCCTGCAGTCTGCAGTTACGCAGGAAAAGATGCAGAAGCCAATGTCTCGCTTCTGTTCCGTCCTCCTGCATTTGGTGCACGGCTGCCGAAAGGTTCAGGATGGGGACAGAGTCCCTCTGTCCCCTTAGTTACTGTAGCTGCTCCTCTGGGTGCAGTTGTGCAGGGGGAAATGCCTGCTGCCCTGCCACAAAGCCCTGGGGCCAAGGAGCAGCACAGGGATCCCTCTGGAAACGGGGCTTCTTCCCATGTGTCGATGTGACAAGGGCTAGAAAGTGAACAGGTTCACTGAGCCTGTGCTTCTCTGCGTGGCAGAAGGGCTTTTCTGCTTCCAGGGCTCCCACGTTTCTGGCCGTTGGTACCCGGGTGTGGATTTGTCATCCTTGGGCACCGTCCCTGGGGCCCTGGCTCTGCCAGCTCTGTTCCCTGTGAGCTGGTGGTGCCTTAACTGGTGGCTCTTTGTTCTGTCATCCCAGAGGCACAGCCAGCCTCCGGGGTACCCGGGAAGGGGTGTGGGCTCTTCACTCTTGTCCTGGAGTCAGAGTGATCCCGGGCCTGACCGGGGGTGGGTTGTGCTTGTGGAGACAAGGGAACTGGGGAATCTGTTCCCAGAGGCTCGCAAAGGGGTGACCTTCCTGCGGGGATCCCAGACAAGGTCAGGGTCTGGGCTGATGCCCAAGGACAAGGAGGGGGCATGGGTTGGGAGGCCTCACTGGGACCATCATGTTGCTCCACAGGGGACACGGAAAGTCCTGAGGGAGGAGGGTGAGTTGGGAGGGGCCCAGGGCAGGCTGTGGTCCAGGGGAGCTGGGGGCTCTGGGGAGGAGTAGCCGTGTGATCCTGGGGGAGCCCTGGTGGGGACAGGTCCCTTTTCAGGGTGCTGTCTGGGGAGGAGCAGGTGCCCTGGGTGAGCACAGGATCAGGGGACGAGGGGCTGTTGGGTGGATGGAAGTGCCAAAGTGTGTGGTGCCACAAATGACCCAGCAGGGCTGGAGCTGGGCACCCCTAGCCTTGCACAGCCCATGAGGAGAGAAGGGACTCCTGAACTTGCCCTGGGGACAGCCTGGAGGGGAGTGGGCTCCCACCCTGGTGCCTCTGACTCCACCTGCACAGGGCTTCCCCAGACCCGTGGTGCTGGGGCTGAGCGCTGTCCTGACTGGTCCTGTGTCAGTGTTTGAAGGTGCTGTGGAGGTGAGGCTGGCGGACGGCGGCAGGCGCTGTGCTGGGAGAGTGGAGGTGAAACAACAGGGCAAGTGGGGGACCGTGTGTGGTGACTCCTGGAGCATGAAGGATGCAGCAGTGGTTTGTAAACAGCTGGGACTGTGGGTCTGCTGTTGGAGCTCCTCAGTACGGACACTTTGGGCCAGGATCTGGCCCCATTTGGATGGATGATGTTGGCTGTAATGGCACCGAATCTGCCCTGTCTGACTGCACACACGGAGGATGGGGTGAACATGACTGTGGTCATGCTTATGATGCTGGAGTGGTGTGTTCAGGTAAGAGGACAACCTATTCCATACCTCTGGGGCTCAGATTGTGGAAGGAACCGTGCTTGCGCCTCAAGGAGCAACAGTCAGGCACCGGAGCATTGCCCAGTGTGGCCAGTCACACTGCTGAGCTGGAACTGTCATTACTGGTGTCCCCAGTGCCCTGGGGAAAGCCAGTGGGAACCTGCCCAAGGGTGCCTTACCATGCCTGGTCCCTGAGCTGGTGCAGATGAACCCTCCATCCCTGCCCTGCATGGTCTGTTGATTGCCATCTTTCTCCTCCTGTTCACCCAGGAGCTGCTCTGGCAGGTGCTGCGGGCCAGCTGCCCCCATGCCAGAGGCACCAGAAGTGACTCCTGTGGTCACCCACCTGTCCTGGGGACGGGCGTGAGACTGGGGAGCTACTTTTGGGTTATCCCCTGCTGGCATACACGAGTCTCTTGGCTGAAGCAAAGGGGATGCTCAGAGAGGAAGAGCACTGGGCTTGGCTAGAAGAGCAGGGTGGCACGTGGCACCTTGTGTCTCTCCCAGGGTCACCCCATGAGTGCCTGCTCATGGGGACATGGCACCGTGCAGGCAGTGATGACCTGCCACCCAGCCTCTCCTGTCTGCCCCAGCCCCTGGCTGCTCTGTGCCACAGGGGATTTGCCAGCAATTACAGGCTCTCCTCTGTGCCCACCCTTGAACCAGGAGCACATGTAAGCCCAGGGCTGCTCTTCTGTCCACTCTCCTGCCTTCTGCCCAGCCACTGGGCAGGGCCATGCATGCCCAGCAGCGCACTCTGGCCATGGCTGAGAACCTCTGTACTGGGTAGGCTCCTGAGCAGGGTGGTGGCCCAGCCACTGACCATGGGTACATCCTCACAGTCCCTTAGTCCTGTGACATGTCCCATCCACCAGCCTCACCCCAACAGCTCAAGATCTCTGTGGGCATGGGGTGCACTTCTCATGGCACCAAGGGGCTCCTCACGCCTGGCGCTGAGCTCAGTGGGGCAGAGCAAGCTGCAGCAGCCAAACGCACCTGGCCCCATTTCCCCAAACGCCGAGTGCTATGGGGGCTGCAGTGCCCAGGGACCAGTACTGGGCAGCCCAAGGTCTCTGCAGCAGCAGCAGTTTGTTGGAGAGAATCCTGTGGCTGTGGATGTTGGAAGAGAAACAAACCCCCAAGTGCTGTGCTGATTTCTGAGGAGCAGCAGGGCTGGGCCTGATGTGTTTGTGCCACCAGCACCCCCTGAGAGCAGCTTAGGATGTCGTAGGGCTTTTTGCCTGTGGCCACCTTGGAGATCAGCTAGCATGTAGTCAGGGTACTGCCAGAGGGCTGTGGGAACTCCCAGAGGTCATTGGTTGGTCCAGAATCTGTTTGGCTGCTCTAAGGGCACAGATCCTCCTGAGGACGTATAGTGATCCATGACGAGGCCCTTTGTACAGCGGTGTGTGACCCACACTTTAGTCCCAACAGCTGCCAACGTGGTTTGCAGAGTCTGCTGTGAGGTCTGCAATAGACACACACCCCTGAGTAGCTCTGATGGTGGAGAGAAAGTGTGTAACTTGACATGGATGCCTTTGTGACACCATCACTCCTTAAATAGCTTCTTCTGAGAATGTGCAGTGAGTGATTTTGGTCACAGCTTGCAGTGGAGGTGGTGTGGGATGTGGGCATGGGAATGCCACCAAGATCTGGGAACATCCCAGTTGATTTATTTCCAGGATTTTTCCGTCTGTCGGAAGGGAAGAAGCCGCTGCTCAGGACGTGTGGAGATCCATGATGGGAACCTGTGGAAAAGTGTCTGTGATTCCCACTTTGGTCCCAAGGCTGCTGACGTGCTCTGCAGGGAGTTGCAGTGCGGCGCAGCCCTGCCTGTCGCTGGAGGAAGTCACGTTGGAGAAGGGGTGGGTCCCATGTGGGATGGAGAGCTGCGGTGTGTGGGGAATGAATCCCTCCTCGCCTCCTGCCCCAGGGGTCCCCCCGGGACCAGCCCTGCACCCACGCAAACAGCGCTGTTGTGAACTGCACAGGTAAGGACTCAGGGTGGGCTGTTGAACACCGGGGCTGTGGTAGGGGTTGGGGAACAGAGCAGGGACCGTGCTGGGCCGGGTGTGAGGACAGGAGGGGTTGATGGGTTTGTTTGCAGCATGACAATACTGCAGAAGGAGAACAAGGGCACTGTTGTCCCTCTGGCCTCTCCACCAGCTACTGAGGGTACAGGAAGCACTAATCCACTCTCTTTTCTCCGCATCTGTCCCCAGAGTACACAGGGATCAGACTGGTGAACGGCAGCACAGTGTGTGCGGGGAGGGTGGAGGTCCAGGTGCTGGGGACCTGGGGGACCCTCTGTGCCTCCCGCTGGGATCTCTCGGATGCCCACGTTCTCTGTCATCAACTCAACTGCGGGTTTGCTGAATCCATTCCTGGAGGAGAACATTTTGGGAGAGAGACTGGCCCTGTCTGGAGAGACTCATTCCACTGTGACGGGACTGAAGCCCTCCTGCAACAGTGCCCAGTGACCAGCCTGGGGGCCTCGCCGTGCTCCCAAGGGAACGCTGCTGCTGTCATTTGCTCAGGTGAGTGCTGGAAAAATGCTGCATGAACTCCATTTGTCACTTGTGTGCAACATAGCCACTAAAAGCAGGGGTTCCATGGCTGTATCAGGCTGAATTTCTCCTTGGGGAAACCCTGGCTTCCCCAGGAACCGTCTGGAGGGCTTTCCCTGCTCCGACTGACCGCTCGACTTTGGGAGAGCTGAGGACTGAACGGAGGCAGGCATCTGCCCCCAGGGCAGTGGCTTAGGCCCCAGCACCACCGCCAGGCCCGGGCTCCTCTGTCCTCGTACTGTGCAGCGAGCCCAGGACAGGGCTGCAGGGCTCTGCTCCATCCCTCTGGCTGCAGCCGACTGCATCCCGTCCCCACAGAGAGCCCTGCAGAGCCTCATCCCCCCACCCAGGCAGGAGCTGGTGCCCCCAGCAGCAGCTGACCTGGCTGTGAGCTGCAGGGAGGGCCCAGGCTTTGCCCTTGCTTCTCGTCAGCACAAAGCTCCACCTTGTCCCGTTTGGTTGAAAATCCCCCCTCGCCCTGCTCCCTGCAGGGTGCCATGCTCCCGGTGCCGCCGATGGCCGTGGCATCTCTGCTCTCCCCAGGCCCAGCCGGCTTTGGATCCCTGCGGCTGGTGGGCGGAGGGAGCCGGTGCGACGGACGAGTGGAGATCTTCCAGGATGGGGCGTGGGGCAGAGTCCTGGATGAGCAGTGGGGACATGCAGGAGGCCAGCGTGGTGTGCCGGCAGCTGCGGTGCGGAGAGGCAGGGACAGCCTACAACCCCCCAAAGCCTGAGCGAGGGACGGGCTCCCGTGGGGCTGCGAGGGGTCCGGTGTGCAGGGCACGAGGCCAAGCTGACCTCTCTGCAACACCTCCCTGCCCAGCACGTGCGCTGGTAGGCAGGGCTTGCGGAGGACGTGGGAGTCATTTGCTGGGGTGAGTGGCACTGCCCAGGCGCCCAGGTGACGGTCTGCTGCAGGCGGGCAGGCCCTGACAGCGACTGGGGTTTCCACCCGCTGCAGGGAGCCGGCAGGGTCCGGCTGGTGAACGGGGCCGGGCGCTGCGCGGGGAGAGTGGAGATCTACTCCCAGGGCATCTGGGGGACTGTCTGCGACGACGGCTGGGACCTGTCTGATGCCGCCGTCGTTTGCCACCAGCTGGGCTGCGGAGAGGCAGTGGAGGCAGCCGGCTCCGCTCGCTTCGGGGAAGGCTCCGGGCAGATCTGGCTGGATGGTGTGAACTGCTCCGGGGCCGAAGCTGCTCTCTGGGACTGCCCGGCTGGGCCCTGGGGGCAGCACGACTGCGGGCACAAAGAGGATGCGGGAGTCATCTGCTCAGGTCTGTGCCACCTCAGGAGCTGTGGTGGGAGCCTGGTCCCGGGGAGGGCAGGACTGCGGGGAGAGCCGGCCATGGCCAAGGCTGCCCCTGGCTGCCTCTGAGCTCCTGCCCGAGGCCCACCCGTGCACGGACACCCTCAGTCCCACGGGGGGTCCCTGGGGAGCTCAGCTGTCCCCAGAGGGTTCGCGGGAAGGGCAGGGCTGGCTGTAAATCCGGGACTTCTCTCTGCCCCTGGGTGCAAGGGGGATGTGGTAGGCCTTGCCCCTGCCTGGCTGAGGTCCTGGGGGATGTACAGAGGTGTCCTGGCTCCCACAGCCCCAGATCAGCCTGTTCCCGCTTTGGGGCCTTTTCTTCCCAGAGTTCGTGGCCCTGAGGCTGGAGAACAGCGACGGCTGCTCCGGGCGCCTGCAGGTTTTCTACAACGGGACATGGGGGAGCATTTGCTCTAACTCCATCACTGACAACACGGTGACACTGGCGTGCAAGGAGCTGGGCTGCGGGGACGGAGGATCCCTGGAAACACGCCTGCCCTCTGGCAGGGTGTCTGGCCCTGCCTGGCTGGATCGCGTGCAGTGTGGGGAGACAAACAGCTCTTTCTGGCAGTGTCCCTCCACACCCTGGAACCCACAGTCATGTGAATACCTGGAAGAGGAGATCCGCATCACCTGCAATGGTAACTCTGAGGCACCCAGGCACCAGTGTCACCCCAGCTCCTGCTCCCCACGGGGCATGGCCAAACACAGAGAAAGAGCTTGGAGAGGCTTTTACTTTCCATGCCAGACCCAGTGGCAGAAACATGACCGCGGCCACACATGTCCAGCAGCAGTTGCCTGCAACTGGGGGTTGCCAGCAGTGCCTGCAGGAAGCAGAGGCATCTCCAGGTGAGGTCTCAGAAGAGACCCGACAGGCTTCAGAAGAGCCTCCCCTCCATAGACAAGCTACTGCTGCTCTGTGAACCAGGGACCTTCTGGGGCTGAGCAATCAGGGTCCCCCCACAGTCCTGCACGTGTCCCATGGATGATGGGGTTTCAGTTGCTGCCGTGCCCCAGATGGTGCAGGGAGGCCTGAGCAGAGCTTAGCCCTGCTCTCTTCTACATGATCCCCCAAACCAGCCCCGTCACCACAGTGTTTCCTTCTTCAGGGGGACAGCCAGAAATGCACCCGACTCCGCTGGTGCCGTGCCCCAACTCCACGAGCTGCACAGGTAGGGAGGTCCCCTCTGTGTCTGGAAGGGCTCTTCCTGCTCTCCCGGTGCCATGGGAGGTCTTTCCTTTCTCCAGCCAGGGAGAAGATTCGTGCCGTGGGAGGCGAAGGACGAGTGCTCGGGCAGAGTGGAGGTCTGGCACCGTGGCTCCTGGGGGACGGTGTGCGACGACTCGTGGGACATGCAGGATGCCGAGGTGGCGTGCAGGCAGCTGGGCTGTGGCCCTGTGGTGTCTGCCCTGCATGAGGCTGCGTTTGGGATGGGGACGGGCCCCATCTGGCTGGAGCAGGTGGAGTGCCGGGGGACGGAGCCGTCCCTGCAGGACTGCTGGGCCCGGCCCGGGGACAGCGGGGCTTGCCGGCACAAGGAAGATGCTGCCGTGCGCTGCTCAGGTGAGTGGCAGGGCTGGGAGCCCTTGCTCGGGTATTGGCAGGGAAGCTAGGGAAGGCCTTTTGTTCACGTGGTCCGGGCATGGCCCCCGACCTTCCGAGAGAAAGAACATTCCTGTGGAGTGCAGGAGCCCGGTGCCAGGCAGGGAGCAGCCTCGGTGTAACTGGCCGTGCTCTGGCCACTGCCCGTGGGGCCCTGCAGCCCCAGGGCTATCCCCTGGGCTGCCTCTGCCATCCTGCCTGCCTCCCAGAGCAGAGGTGCTGGGCTCTGCCCCGGCCTCCCTTTCTGGCACTACAGGAGGGGCAATTTGGGTGGGATGTGTCAGGGACATCTAGAGACACACACACACACACACACACACACACACACACACACAAACACGGTGTGTTGGGGAGGAGGTTTCCTGATACCCACACACCCAGTGTCTCAGCCCAGCTCTCCTTTTCCTCCTCTGCAGCTACACCCAGGATGACAACACCCCCACCCCGAGCAGGTAACTTGTCCTCCCCCGAGGCTGGGTACCCCAGGGCCAGGCTGTGACCCACAGCTGGATGGAAGGGGCTCCTTGCTGGGGTGTGAAACTGCCTGGAGGAGATACTGGAGTGGTGGCAGGGGGTTGGGGAGAGCTGTAATTTACCCAGGAGGGTGGAAGCTTCCCTGTCACTCACCCTTGGGGCCATCCACCTGCTTCTGCTTTGCGTGATGGGGCCAGCACTGGTGCTGCCCCTTCCAAGTTCTCTCCCATGCAGATCCCACCCAAGGCCGTCAGAGCAGCAGCGGGAGAGTCTCAGTGCCCGTCATCATGTGCATCATCCTGGGGACCCTTGTCTGCCTGCTCCTGGCCCTCCTGGCTGGACAAGTGCTGAGCGCCGGGGCTGGGCGCAGAGGTGGGTCCTTGCCCAGAGGTGCTGGGGGGAGATACCTCCTGGCAGGGCTGTGGGGTGCGGCGGGGGGTATCAGCAAGGGGCACAGGCAGAGCGGGAGGGTGAGACTGTGTGCTGCTACCTGTCACATGTGCTGCCCCATTGAGTGACTGGCCATGGGGCACCAGCAACAAGGGGTAGCGAGAGCCCCAAGGTGGGGGCAGTTAGCCATGGGGTGAGGAGAGAAATGGCAGAGTGGGGATGGCCAAGGCTGGCTGTGCTCTCGGTAGTGCTGGAGGGGGCTCTGGGGCAAGAGAGATGCTAGGAGGAGTGTGGGGCAGCAGGGTCCATCACTGTGGTGTTAGGCCCCCAGGCTGTCCCCCTGTCCAGCCCTGCCCACCCCCTGGCAGGACAGGGGCCCTACTATAGACCCGTGGGGCAGGAAGGGGCAAGCTCCAGGTGGAGAGGAAGGGTGGTAACAGATCCAGGGTGAGACAATGGGGACATGGCGCACAGGCCAGAGGGGCATGAGCGCTGTCTCCAAAGCAATGATGTGAGGGTGACGCTGCCCCAGATGATCTTCACATCGATGTTGCCCTCACTGGGGATGTGGTAGACATGCCTGGATAGCACAGTGGGGCTGTGCTGTTCGGCCTGTCCTGAGGTGGCCCAAGGAACCGTTTTGGGGGAGCACAGTGAGGTCTATTTGCCCCTCTGCCTGTCCCTGTGCCAGCCCTGCCTCTGTCCCCAGGCTCCAGAAGAGCCCAGGAGCCCTTCCCCGAGGCTGTGTACGAGGAGATCGGGTACAGCCCAGCGTGGGAGAAACGAGCCAGGTTTGATCGCTCAGGTGGGTGTGGGTCTTCCCTGGAGGCACATCCGCAGGACCCATTCCTCTGGCCCCAACCCAGAGCTGACGCCCTGAAGCCCCCCAGCCTGTGGTCCCTGTGGTGCTGGGGCTGTGGGAGCTGTGGGGAGAGCATCCAGGTCCTGATCCCAGGAGAGAAGCTTTCTCCAGTCAGCTTTGACTGTCCCAGCTGGACAGCCCCTCTCTTCCTGCCCCTGCACCCCATGAGACACCCGAGGAGCGAGGGAAGGGGCTGTCCTGGGCCAGCTCTGGAAGCTCCTTTGAGACAGGGTTTGTCCTGGGGGAGCAGGGTGAATTCCCAGCCCTCCTCCCCACACAGCCCCAGCTCTGTGGGTCCCCCTTCCCCAGCAGCGCTGACCGTGAACCACGTCAGTGGGGCTTGCTCCATAACACCCGCTGTGCATCTCTCCAGGCTCCTATTCAGAGGAGTCCCTGACCCAGCTGCAGCCCCACCCTGGGGTCAGTGAGGAGGAGAAAGGTCTGGGATCAGCACCAGGTAACGGAGGCAGGAAGGGGTTGATCTCCCTGCAGACATGGGGTGGACAGAGGTGTCCCTGAGTGTCACCATCGGAGAAGGGGAGGACATGGGCATCTCTTGTGCTTCTGCCAAGCCCAGTGTCTGCGCTCTGTGTCCCTGCACATCCTCCCATCCTCTGCTCTTCAGGACAGATCTTCTCACTGTCACCAGCTCCCCTCTCCTTTCAGATGTCCTTGTCCTGCCTGGAGGTGACACAGCAGATGGCTACGATGATGCCAGGGAAGGTTCCTGACCTGGGGGAGGATGCTGTGCCTGGGCAGGGAGAGTGGGAAATGCCCAGGATGCCAGAGGAGGGAGCAGGGCCCAGGGCTGCACCTGGAGGTGAGAGGGAAAGAGAGTGCTGCCTGTTCCTAGGGTGCCATCCCTGGTGCCCCTCAAGTCACTACCCTACTGACACCCAAACCTGCATGGGAAGGGGGAACCTGGCATAGGAGTTTTCCTTGAAAGGCCCGGGGGTGGGAGAAGGAGCTGAATGTGGTGAGGAGCAGGGAGGGTGGTGGTGTACAGATCCCATGGAGTGAACTGAAACGTCCGGCCTTGCTGCTTGCAGGGGGCAGCCTGCGCTCCTGGAGAAGTGCCGAGGTCCCTGGAGCTGAAGGAGACACCTCGTCCCCGTCCCCGGGGAGCATGGGCTATGATGATGCTGAAGAGGTGCCTGTGGCACTTCCCTGTGAGGACGCAAAGGCTGTGACACCGGAGCTTGGTGCACAGCAGTCCCTGAGCCCCAGGCCAGGAGAGCCCATCCCTGCTGCACAGCTGGGTGCAGCCGGGAGGGAGGAGAGGTCTGTGCAGCTGGGAGAGCCGAAAGCACCAGGGGACTGTCTCCCTTGAGCCATGGGCAGCAGAAACCGCTGGGAGTTTCCTCCGTTTTTATTCCCATTTTTATGCTGTGCATTCTTATATTTGCTTATTAAAAGCCTCTGGGGGCTTTGACCCAGAGCTGATGCTTCCCTACCAGGTAGTCAGGGCATCTCCCTGAGGCTGGTCAGGGGGAGCAGAGAACAGAGACACCATGGCAAGGAAGGGACACGTCTCAGGGACAGCAGGCTCAGGGTCAGCCTGTGGGGCTGCGTGAGGCCATGGTCCCTGGGGAATAATCTTGGTGAGAGAGACATCCATCCTGCTGCCCACAGGCAGTTTCTAATCAAAGTGACTCTCTGATAGGTCCCATGATGCACCCCAGTGGGAGCACCCATTTCTTCCCCCAAGGGTTCCAGCTGCTCTTTCCCCCAGGCCCTGCCTGGGCCACACTGATCCCACCATGCAGAGGCCACGACAGAGCTGCCATGTCAGGGTGAGCCCTGGGCTTTTGTCTCACAGAAGCGAGCACTAAGGTGACCGCAGGTCCCTGAAAACCCCAGCCAGCCCCAGGTGGGATCATGGCCCGCGGATTACTTCCCACAATGCTTGGGAGGCAGCTCTGCTCCCCACTGCCCTGGCACAGGGTGCAGAGCCACCTCCTGGGAAACACGTGGCTGGGATTCTCTCTCCTCATGCTCTGCCAGGACCCCAGTCTCCATGGGCTGTTCCTCCTGCCTTGCAGACCCAGAGCAGCCCTGGGAAACCCTCCTCCTGCTCCCCTGCAGCTCCCACCCCTGCCCCCCTGCTGCCTTGCCAGGTATGTCAGTTTGGGTTGTGTGCGGGGCAGTACTTGTGGGCAGGTACGTGAGGGCTGGGAGCACCGAGGATGAGGGCACCGTTCCCTCAGCGCTGTTAGAGGGCCAGGGGGTTGGAGAAAGCTTGCCCACAAGACGCGTGCAGCAGCCAAAAGCTGTGCTCCAGCCCCTGGCCTGTAGAAGGACCCATCTGGGAGGATGCTCATGTGGGCACATTTCCATGGCAGTGGAGATTTTGTGTCCCTCCACTAAAACAGGTGCTGCTGGGAGCTGAGCCAGGGTCCCGGTCCCTCTCCCTCAGCTGGGGTTTCACCTGCCCCAGCACCCACGGCACAGAAACTTTGTGCAGAAGCCAGGCTGGGAGAAGAGTTTGGCACCTGGGCAGGACCTGGCGCCCAAACTGCCCAACTGCCCTCCCTGTTCCCGCTGGTGGGTCTCCGCACTCCTACCGGCTCTTCACCAATGGGCTTCTCTGCTGCAGGCTGGAAGGTGTGTTGGGTGTCTGTGGCAGGATTGCCTGTGGGGAGTAGCTGCAGCTCCATAGTGCTGCAAACAGCAGGATCTGGCCATGGAGCAGAAGTGGAGAGGAGGCAGACGTTGCCAACATCTTCTGCTATAGCAGTGTTGCCCCATTCCCTGCTGGGAGCTCCTCCACCCCTTGGCTGACCCTGGGGGCACCTGGGGGGAGCCGAGGTTCACACATCCCTCTGCCCCACACCTGAGAGCCTTCCTGCTGGCAGCCCCCATGGGAGAGCAGTGTTCCCAGGGCAAGACCCCCACAATGATGCGTGACATCCATGGGCATTGCAAACACAGCCTGGACAACTCCCACTGGGATAAGCTCCAGCCCTGCATCTCAGAGAAATAAGGTATAAAGGTGAAGTAAAGAAGAGGGGAGTGTTATCTTCTGAACACGGGATGGTGGGGGCCTCTGGACAGTATGGACACTGATCTGCACACTCCAGGTGCCCCAAGTGGGAACTGGGGAGAAGAGCCCAGTGCCTGTCCGGTGTGACTGCCCCACCAGCTCTGCCCTCCCACAGGTGTAATATTTTTCCCATAATCTGGCACCTGGTAGAGGTTTGCCTCTTTCTCCTTGAGGAAATAAGCCCCAGGCGTGGGTGTGCTTGAGGGGGCAGCACCCCTGAGCAGAAAGAACCTGTTTCATGCATTTTGGGACCTAACAGGATGGCCCGTCCCAGATGGGTCCCTTCTCTGCATCAAAGCAGGATTGCCACTGTGCCCCAGATCTGTGTCTGCTCCTGCAGCTCCTGAGGATCTACCTGAGGGGGGTCGCAGTGAGACCCCAGCCCTCAGCACCGCTGCCCCACACTGGGCAGAGCTCAGATGTGGAAAGCCCATGGGAGAGCAGCCTTATTTCTCTGAGTTTGGGCTCCCTGTTCCCAAGGAGGAGCAGTGCAACAGGGCGAGGTGCCCCCAGGCTCTGATGACATCCCAGGGTGTGTGGTGGGGGCACACAGGGGCAGAAATCCCATAACCCCTCCTCTAGTCACTGGGCCTTGCCCTGCACCACTCCTCCCACCAGCATCCCAGGAGGTGAGGTGGACAGCAGGCTTCCATCTCCCTGGGGCTGCGGGTGTGGGTTGGGCTCAGGGACCTCCCCACTCCTCCAGTGCTGAGGCCTGTCCTGACAGCAAAGCAGTGCCCTGGGACAGCACTGGCTGGGGTCTCCGTGGCAGGGTGGCTGAGCACGGGCAGCTGTTAACTCCAAGGCTGAGAGCCTGACCACATGCAGGGGTGGTATCTTCGTGGTAGTAAACATGGGACAATTGTGCTGCTCAGCTGCAAGGAGTGCCTCTCCCTGGGACTGCGGAGACGATGGCCTCCCCGTGGGCAGTGTGCCCTGGTCTGGGAACTGAGGTTGAGGTGAAGGATGTGTGTGAGGAGGGGAGCAGTCTGTGCACCAGTGAGAATGACCATGAGGAGAGAGACAGTCTTTGCAGAGACCCCTGAGTGGAGAGATCCCGATCCCTGTGGAGCAGGGAAGGAGACCCAGCTGGAGAACACCCCAAAGACACACTGAGTGGAGAGTCCTGCCCAGCGGAAGGCTGGGGGCTTGTGGTGCAAGAGGAAGGCTCCTTCTAACCTGTAGATGTGCAGCTACAGCACACGGGCAGTGCTCTGGCAAGAGGGGAAGGAGCGAGGAGGGCCAGGGCAGGATGGACAAAGGCAGACGGGCTCTGCAAGACCCTAAGGGAGAAAAGCATTGCTGAAACCCATGGTTGAACCAGGGACCTTTAGATCTTCAGTCTAACGCTCTCCCAGC
Organism: Tyto alba; assembly: GCF_018691265.1. NCBI lineage: Eukaryota > Metazoa > Chordata > Aves > Strigiformes > Tytonidae > Tyto > Tyto alba. Next base: position 269,528 of record NW_024881290.1, on the reverse strand, counting down.
TGAGCTACTTCAGCCCTGACCCAGCAGCCCTTGTCCCTGTGCCACCCGTGCCAGGCCACAGCCTGACACACATGAGGAGAGCTCCTTGGGGACGTTCCCAGGAAAAAGCTGTGCCCAGTTCAAGCAGAGTGCGCCTGGCCTCTCCCTGCCCCTGTGGCCAGGTGGGCTCCAGTTGCGGGGTGGGTGCCAGCTTACAGTGGGCGTGACAAGATATGTGTTGGGCCTTAAATACAAAGGTGATGGTTGCAAAGTCAAGTGAGCAGGCCAGGCACATGCAGCTGCAAAGGCTGAGGAAGAAAGAAGTGTGGGATTGGTGGCAGACACCTCTCACAGAGAAGTGAAGGGCCAGGGGAGGAAGAGCTCGTGTTGGTGCCATAGGCTTTTGCCTCATTCTTGTCTGAGCCAGAGCTTTTTGTTCAATATTGGGAGACCATATGTAGGGGGAAAGGAGGCTTGGAAACCTCCAAGGGTCTGGGTTGCAGAGCCTCTCAAGATAACCTCTTCCAGTGTGTAAGTGACCTCATGGTTATGACCTCATGGTCCTCATCTCCTGCCTGAATATTCTTTCCATTTTTGTCCCTTGCCTCTCCTTTTCCCACCATCCACCATGATGAAGAGCCTGGCTCTATTTTCTTAGCTGCCTGACAGGTACTGAAATGCTCCTACGAGGTTTCCCAAAGCCTTCTCGTCTCCATACTGGAGAGTGTTCCCTCAGCCTTTCCTCAGGTGGGAAGCTCTCCATCCCCCTGCACATCTACACATGCCCGACTGTATTGGTGCCTCTTCATTGATCTTGCTCCAGTTGATCAATGTCCTTCCTGTACTGGGGGCAGGAGGCCCCAAACTCAGTGCAGTACTGGGCATGTGGTCTAGCAAGCACTGAATGGGATCGGAGGATCCTTCCCCCTCATCTCCTGGCCATGCTCCTCTTCAAACAGCCAGGATGCTGTTGGCCTTCTGGGTTGCCAGCCGTCACCGCTGACTCATGTGCAGCTTGTTGTCCACCATGACCCCCAGGGCCTTTTCTGCTGAGCTGCACCCCACCCAGGGCTGTTGCCCAGGGTTAGGCCAGCACAGGGAAAGACTTGGTTGAAGATGAGGGGTGTTGAGGGAAAGGATTAGGGAGGTAGGTAGGGCTTAGATTTCAGGTATCTGGTGAGGTTTTCAGCTTCAGTGATCAGGGCAGGGCTAAGGATGAGAGCTCACCTTTCAGGGTTAGGTGTTAGGCTATAGGCAAAGGTTTAGGGGGAGCTGCGAAGTGCCAGGCCTGAGGGGCAAGGATGTGGCACTCTGCGTGTATTTGTCCTCAGAGTGACCGGGGGAAAACCTCAGCTGCTGATGACCAAAGGCATCACCATTCAGATGGGCTGGGAATTAGCACTGAGCCCCTTGGCAGGGCACATCCAAGGGGGTACACGACACAGGATGTCTCTGTCTCCTTTCTTTGTCACCCTGAAGTCACTTGCCTCTGTTCTTCTGCTCTAATCAGCCCCCAGAGAGGCTCACATCAATCTCCTGAGGGAGCTTCCTCACCCAAACCCCTCAGCATACCCCACTAAACCCCAAAGACTCTTTATTCCTCCCATAGCTCTCCAGACTCAGTAACTTTCCCCTGGGAGCTTGTTAGAGTGCAGAAACTATAATTAGTTTATTCTTGCATCTTAATTTCTGTCCAGTCGCAGGGGGGCTTTTAGAACAGGCTGTTTCGAGGATGGGTTTTGTTAAATATAATGTTTTTAACAACCACATGATGTAAAATAAGTGCATTTCTTTCTCAGTTATACCTCAGAAATGCTTTGAACATTGACAAATGATTTTTCTGTTGCCTGTAAAATGTTACCCACAACACCCCAAATTAATTTGCTAGAGGTGGGCATGGAATAAGGAGGCACAGGAAGATAGACAGGGAGATCACTAGAGGCATGAGGTCGTAACAAGGCTCTGGCCTAGAAATTTGGCCAAGAAGGTGGAAAAGTTGATTTAAACTGCCAAACTCTCTTTTTAGCCAACTTGCTAATTGTGCGTATAGTTATAATTTCCTATCTATTTGTCTAGCATATTTCTTTTATGGTCATCACTTGAGGAAGGTAGACCTTAGTGGAGGCTTGGACTTGGCATACAGTTGAGGACTTCAATGTTGTTTGTTTGTTTGTTTGTTTTTTAATAATTTGTTTCATATTTTACTTCCGTTTCTTCAAAATTAATAATATTCCTGTGACTATTTACAGTCAAGTCTCAGGGTAAATCAGGTGGGAATTGGTGCAAAGGAGCTGTAACATTCAGCTGTGAACATCAGTGAGGAAGTCTGATGTAGAAGAATGCAAGTCCCAGGCAGCCCCTGAGGGAAATGGTGGGGCTGGGGAGGTGGGGAGGAAAGTTTCCCATACAGTGGGGGACCATGAGGAGACCGCTGTTGCTACATTTCCTGTCCTCCGTAGAAGACCATCAGAATTGGAGAAAGCTTCTCTCACTTCTGTAAAATTAAGAAAGGATTAAAAACCCCTTTAAAATGAACAAAGAAAAAAAAAATATTTACGAAGTTGTCATTAAAATCTTCCACTTTAAGTAGACTGCTGAAGCCTCTCTAATTAGCTGTACAAGCCTGGAAGTCCTGAAATAATTGATGGAAGAGATGTGGCTCGTTCAGGTTTTCTGCATTTTAATGAGACCCGGGGTGTATTTGGTGCTTGAACCTCAGATACTGAGAGGACCTGAACCAACCACTGAAGGGGTTAAAGTCAGAAGCAAAAGCCAAAGTGTCTTGGAGTGTTAATTGGCCCCTCTGAGGCCCATTACAGATCAGGTGTCCCCATGGATTAGTTAGAGAAGAAAATTGGAGGCTGTGAGTACAGGTAGGCAAAGGCACTGTGCAAGGGGAGTTGATGCTGAGTAAAACTTGATATATTTTATCATGCCAAGTGGTCAGCCCCAAGAAGGGGGATCCCGTCCCTCACACTGGCTCAGGGCTCTTCCTGGGGCACTGTGGGGTGGGGTGGGCAATGCTGAGTGGAGGACAGTGATACCACAGCTCCCAGCCTCCCTGGGGGGCTTCAAGGAAGCCAGGAGGCCCCAGTTCCATGCGATTATCATGTCTCCTTTCAGGCCTTGGTAGCAGAGACAACTGCCATAGACAAGGGGACAGAGACCCCCAGGCTGTGGACACCCAACCTATGGCATCTCCCTGCCTTTCCTGAGATCTCTCCTTCCTCCCTGCCTGTTCCTTGGAACACAAAGCACTGCACTGATCCAGGCTCTGGGTGACCTCTGGCATCACAGCAATTACCCTTTAAGGGACATTTTTTTCTCCTCCTGTCCAGTCTCAACCTCCCAAGCTACACTTTGTGATGCTTTTCCTTTCTCAGGTGGTTTCCCACTACAAAGAAAAGCTCCACCATCTCTGAAACCACCCCAAACTCCTAATTTCAAGCTACTTTTTTACTCCCGCACGACCTTCCACACCATCAGGACAAGGAAGCCCAGGTCACTCAGCTACTCCACACACTTCATGTGCTTCATGCTCCTAAACCCACCTTTGCAGACATCCTCTGGGCACTCTCCCGTTCCTTCCTGCTCCTCAGAATTGGAAGACCGGGAGTATGTTACAGGTGTGGCCACACCAGTGTTGAGTCGAGGGGGATGATAACTCCCTGTGTCTCGATGGTCATGCTACAATGCAACTCCATATGCAGGAGCTGGCTCTATTCATGGTGAGCCTTTACCAGCAGCACATATGGCATCACTCACAGTGCCCAGGGCCTTCTCCTCAGACTCACTCCTCTGCTGGTCCAGTCCCACTTTTCCCCTTCTCCTTGTACAACTTGAGGTTCCTGCTGGCCAAAGCCCCAAGTATCTCAAGGTCCCTGTGCACTGAAGCTCCAGCACATCAGCATTTAAGGCACGTGTGCAGATGGTTCCTCTGAGAAGACAATAACTTGAGTGGATGTATGGCTGTATGGGTAAGAAAAAGAAATGTTCATTTAATGGAAGTGATGACGAAGGTGGAAAGCACCACTGTAACAATGAGCTAGCTCATCCTCAGTCACACTGAACTTCACAGGAAGACAATGAGCAGCGAGGTTGACCTAAATCTATGTGACTCAGAAGGTCAGTACCACACCTTATTGGGCAATGACAACGTCAATTTTGGGGATAGGAGCGACAAAAAGTAGCATTTGCTGCTTTCCAAAACTTGCAGCAAACTCCTGCCAGCAGGCAGCGGAGGCACAGATGCAGAAGCCACCCCGACAAGAATGTTGTGCACGCTGAAAAGTCTTTTTCGTTGAAGGCAGATCGTGATGAGGGCTGAGCAGTTTGTCACAACAGGTAGAGCACAGCCTGACATTTCCAATCCTAGTTCATGTGACTGCAAAGAAAAACAGGAAGGAATTTGTTGCTTGCAAAAGGCCTGGGTCATGAGCATGACCCATGGCCTTTGGTCACAGAGGCCAAATGATCCAACCAGCTGGTGTGCATGTCAGATGCAGAGGGCAGTGGGGCCCATAAGAACTTGCCTATTTGACAAAAAGGGTTGCAAGGAGCCAGGCTTACCAAGAAAAGCAATCTGCAAAGTCCTGATTTCAGCTGGGACAGAGTTAATTTTCTTCCTAACAGCTGTTACAGTGCTGTGCTTTGGGTTTAGGATGAGAATAATGTTGAGAACACAGGGATGTTTTAGTTGTTGTTGAGCAGGGCTTATCCTAAGTCAGGGATTGTTCAGTTTCCCATGCTGCCAGTGAGGGGGGGCACAAGAATCTCAGAGGGAGCATGGCCAGGACAGCTGACCCGAACAAGCCGTAGTGCTATTTGATACCACAGGACATCAGGCCCTGTATATAAACAAGAGGGAGGAAGGCGGTGGGTTGGCCGTGAGATGTGGATCAGTGCTTGGGGGGACCAGCTGGGCATGGATCAGTGGGTACAGAGCAATTGCACTGGGCACCCTTTGTCTTCTTCTTTGGTTTTACTCCTCTCTCTTTTTTTTATCTTCCTTTTCATTACAATTATTGCAATTATTTCTATTATTATTATTAATATTATTATTATTACTACATCTTGATTCAATTATTAAATTCTTCTTAACACATGAGGATTTTTGCTGTTTTCACTTTTTTTTTTTTTTCTGATTCTCCTCCACATCCCACCAGGGGACATATGGGGATAGTGAATTAGTGGCTGCATGGTGCTTAACTGTCAGCTGGGGGTAAACCACAATATTCCTTTTTGGTGCCCCAAATGTCATCTGATGGTGTGACCACAGCCCTGAGAAGTACAGCTGGGAGTGGCAGTTGGTCCTGACACCAATCACCACCGTGCAGTACAGGACCTGCAACAGGTGAGTTTGGGGTCTGGATGGTGCCATTTTTTCTCCTGAGACAAATGTGAAGACTCTGGTTATGTCCTATTAAAGAGGAGCCTAAGCACCCCTCAGGTCGTTCTGGATATCCAGAGAAGTGGGGGGTGGGAGCAATGGGCAGGCCTGAAGCCTGTCTTCAAATCTTAGAGGTGTTTCTTTCCCAAGGTGGAGATGGTGTGGGTACAAGGAGAGTGGCCTGATCCTCCCGTGCCAGGCAGAGCATCCAGCCCAGGGGTGCAGGTGTCTGGAGGAGGCTCAGACCAGAGGGGTCTATAGGAGATCCTCCTGCCAGCACTGAATTTGGGAGATGCTTTGGCAGGGCTTCCTAAGGGCTGATACAAAGGAGACAATTCCTGGTGGTGAAAGGCCAGTGCAACCCTTCATGCCCACCTTCCCTCTCCCCTACAGCCACTGTTATGGAGGCTGTTGGTCACCTGTGAGTGGCTCTCAGCCAGGCAAGAAGAGCTGCCCGGAGGGGCATGAAGCCACGTGGAGCAGAAGTTGCCAAAGTCCAGAAGGGCGATGAAGCTGCCCTTGGGTTGGCAGCAGGTGGAGCAGGACCCAGCAACGGCTGGTGGCTAAAAGAAGCATGTCCCCAGAGAAGACTGGTGGCATCCAGAACCTGGGCTGGCTGCCCAGCAGATGTTGTAGCCCCACCTCTCAGTGAGATGAAGGAGCTGATGCAGGGGGAAGCACCGCACTTCCCCAAGTCCTGCCTCAGCACTGAAAATGGGACAGTCAAACCCTGTCACTTCTCCGTTCCTCCAGGAATGGGTGCAGCAAGATGAGAGGCTTGATGTGTCCTGTCGTGGCATTCTGGAGAAAATATTTGAGACAGAGCACCAAGAACTTGTAACCATGGGCACATGAGCTTTTCCACTGAGGGTCGGTGTCACATGGCTGCAGTGACCAGGAGATGGTGGGGTTTAAACTCCCAAGAGAGGTGCGCAGGATAAACCCCAGAATCAGAGCCTTGGAGTACAAGGGAGAAATTTTTGTCTTGCTCAGGAAGTTCTTGGGCTGGATTTCTTGGGAAACTGCCCTGTAGAACAAAGGGGCCTTGGACAACTGTTTCAACTTCAAGGCCAACCCTGTTGAAATGCAAAACCCACGTGGAATTTTATGGATGAAGCTGAGCAACCATGGCAGGAGGCCAGCACACTTTCTTGTGCACCCTTGCCACTGCAGTTGCCTGTGCCTGAACCTGCCCACTTGCTTTCGCGGCAGCCACATTTTCACTGGAATTCCATGGAAATGCCAGTGCTCCTACTCTCAAGCTGGCATCCACCCCAAGCCCATACAGCCTGGCCAACCACCGAGGCACCAGCCCCCCCGTGCCCCTGTGTGCAGCCCAGGGCATGTCTCGCACCCCCCCTTTCCTTGTTGGTGCTCCTGCTCCCAGCACTGCTGTGCTGTCCCCAGATGCCACCCTCTTGACACCAGCCTGCCTGTGGGACAGGGTAGAGATGCACAGAGGGCTGAAGGGGTTCAGGATCCCCTTGGGGGAGCACAAAGACCTTGTCTGTGTGTTCAGGGATGGAGCTAGGAAAAGCAGAGCTGAGCTGAAGCTGGAACTAACAAGGGATGAAGAAGGTAGCAAAAGAGGCTTCAGTAAGGGTGTTGGCAGCCACAGCAAGGCTAAAAAAAAAAAATATGTGGGCCCAAATCTCTAAACTCAGTGTGGCAGTGGGCCTAGTGACCAGGAACATGTGGAGAGACTTTCAGCAAGCTGGTTGGCCATACATGCCTCTCTGGGTCCTCTATGAGGTGAGTTTCAGCCAAGGGTGCTGAGGGTGGTGGCCAAGGTCAGTGTGTGGCTGCTTCTGTCACCCTGGAAAGGCCGTGGCAGTCAGGGAGGTTCCTGACACCCGGGAAAAGTCAAACATGCCACCCATCTTCATGAAGAGCAAAAAGGAAGATGAGGGAGCTACAGGCTGCTCAGCCTCACGTCTGTCCCTGGGAAGGTGATGGAGCAAATCCTCCTGGAAGCCATTTCGAAGCACCTGAAGGACAAGAATGAGATTTGGAACTGCCAGTAAAAACTGAACAAGGGCAAATTGTGCCTGACCAACCTGAATACCATTTACAATGAGATGATGGGCCCTTTGGATGAGGGGAGAGGTGGATGTAGTAGCCCTCAGTGAAAAGGGCTGCCTGGGACTGATAAGAGAGAGAAATAACCAGCACCAGAAAGACCTAAGCAAAAACTGAGGAAAAAACCCAGAGAGGGATGGCAGCCTCCCCAGTGTCCCCACTACTTGAGCTGGTCCAAAGGGCATGAGGAAACAGAGGCCAGGCACTCTCTCTCTGTCCTGCATTCATGCTGCAAGTGACCCTCAGCCCTGGCTGCCTTTGTCCCGCCTCTGCCTCCCCACCAGCCCTGCTGCCCAGGACAGCAGGAGACCCCCTGCCCTGGGGCTCCTCAGGCAGCTTCCACATTTCTCCAGTCTCCTTTCTCCGTGCCTGTTGTATTTTCATGCATGTTACGGTCCTTATCATGTGTGATCAGTGCCAGTAAATGCCTCGTGGAGTCGATGTCATCAGGACTTGGTCATGGTCAGACAAACTGTGCTCCATTTCACATATAACCTCCATGGACATATTTATCTGACCTAATCTCCAACACTTCCACAAACATAAATAATTTCCATTTCTTAGGACAGGAATCACCCTGTTTTCAGAGAAACAATTTAAAACCCAAAGTGAAAAATACTCGTTCACAGAGAGGTCCAAAAGATCTGGGTGTGACATTTAACAAGTGGGTCAATCGGAGGAGTCTCCCAGAGTGACCTTGCCGACCGAGGGTGGGGGTTTCTGCCTCTGGGGGTCTGAGAGTCCTTATGGGATGCCAGAGAGAGCACTGGGGATTGTGCCAGGCTTGCTGTGGCATGCCTATGAAAGAACCAAAGGCAGGGAAAGGGAAGGACCAAGGTGGTTTGGGGAGAAAGAAGCATCGGAAAACAGGGGGAAATGGGGATGAAAGGAGCTGGTCATGTGTGGCTGGTCAGCATAATTGTTTATGCACACCATGCAACTGAAAGTCTGTCCTGTCTTCTTATGAAATTCCATCCTCCACAACTTTCTGGGGTGAGTAGATGTCTGCTCTTGGTACGGATAGAGGCCCAAGGGCCCATCCCTGGAGTGGGAAGCACGAGTCAAAGGGGCTCATGCAACTTCAGGGCCAGCAACTGGAGAGATCAGGCTGTGTGCATGTGTCATGTTGGTGCTTATGTCATTGGGAGGAACCACTAATGCACATCAAACCAAATTAACCAGCAAGTAGGAGAGTCCTGGGAGCCATGTATTTAGAGACCCTATGTCTGGACTAGACCCTGGTGAGCCCAGAGTATCTGTGAGTTGGTTGCTCAAGGGAGAAAGTGGCCCAAAGCAGCACCTGGAGAAAATGTGGGCTCTTGCAGTCAGGTACTGATAAGGCCACAGGTCTGGACCTGGAGGGGAGGTTGTCCTTGGTGTGAGAGAGCATCAGGAATGCATGGAGCTCTGCCTGGGGACTGACAGTGAGTTAGCTGAGAGCTGATAGGCCAGGATCAGAGGGCAGAACAACATGGGCAGCACTGTGGGAGGGTGGGTGGATTTCTGCTCCAGACCTCTTGATCAGGTAGATGAGGCCTTCTTCAGACAATTGGAAGGAGCTTCATGCCTGCAGGCCCTGGACCTCATGGCAGACTGAAACTGTCCCAATTGCCACTGCTGAAGAGGTGCAAGCCACCCAGGAGGATTTTGGAGCTCACTGGTGACATCTTCCTGACAAGGGTGACTGAGGAGCCAGTGAGGTGAGGTGCCCTGCAGCAGGACTTGATACTTGCAAACTAGAAAGAGCTGCTCAGGGCTGTAACAATCAAGGGTGAGAAAGTAGAGTGTAGGATGCTGAGAGAAGGGAAGAAAGCAAGGGGCAGGACGTCAGGAGAGCAGGCTTTGACCTGCTGAAGGATCTGCTTGGAAGAATCCCATGGGATACAGCCCTGAAGATGAAAGGGTGCAGAGAATTGATGGTTAATGTTCTCCACTTCACACTCCAGAACCGTCCACACAGACATGCAGGAAGTCAAGAAAAGGTGTCAGGAGGATGGCATGGATAAAAAAGGAGCTCCTGACAGAAACCAAGCATGAAGAGGAAGGACAGAGGAGGTGGAAGCTGACTGCATTCCAGGCTCAGCGGTTCTGTGATTCTGTGCTAGAGAGAGTGTGCGTGTGCTTGTCTGTGTATGGAGGAACTGGGGGGATGAGGGAATTCTGGATCCAGGTCCCAGACAGCTGGAGGACCTAAAACCAGCTTCTGGAGAGATCCTTATTGTTTCAATCTCTATACAGGTATATATTTTCCACTAACACGGTCTAACATACAAACAGCCCAACCCTTATTTACCCTTTCTCCACTGACCCTGGCTTTGCTTGTTTTGTGATCTCATTTGGTGTTTTGAAGAGTGTGTTGATGGTAATTCCTACCTGGGGCTGTAGAGCCCTGCAGCTCCTCAGGGCTGTTATTATGTGAGAGACACCACCACCATCAAGGTGAGCTATCTGCACAGAGTCACTAACAGCTGACCAAGTGGAGCTTCAGCCCAGGGAAACCTGAGAAACTCTGGGATTCTGGCCAACAGAAACCTCTTGAAGTTTACAAGGAGAAGTGTCCAGTCCTGCATTAGGAGGAAGAATAATCTCATTTCTCGCGGCAGGCTTGGACCTGAGTAGCTGAGCAGGGACCCTGAGGAGAAGGGCCTGGGCACTATGAGGGACACCATACAAGACAGCGGTGCATGCTGGCCACAAACAAGGCCACCTGCATACAGGTCTGCACTAGGATGAGCATGGCCACCCAGACTATCCTGAGACTGGATGAAGTGTGGTTTCAGAGATGGTGGAGGTTTTTCCCTAAATTGAGAAACAACATAAGAAAGAAAGAATGGCACAAAGTGAAGTTTTGGAAGTTGAGACTGGATGTGAGGATTTTGTGTTACGTTGAGTTACATGAAGCGTCCCTCCAAGTGCAGTACAATAGGCCACCCAGAAAGAGTCTGGATTAGCCAAAGCTTTGCATTCCAACCATCAGCCTGTGAGGATGGAGAGATATCAGTAAGGGTAGGAAGATGGTCAAGTGAGAGCAAGGCTGGTAAGCACGGTGGATGTCCGGAGACTTCAAGAAAACAAGTGCAGGCGTAGGCCACCATAGGAGAGCCTGTGGTGGAGTTGGCCAAGGGAGCTGACAAGGTTGAAAGCCCCAACAGAGCTGAGCTCTTCCTCCTGTTGGCTCTGGCTGTTGGCTGTGTCACCAAGGCCTACCAGGAGACACCTAATCCTTACAGCACTGGGGCCTCTTGGCCCCCTTATCTCCACCCAAGAGCCTGGCAGGTGTCCAACCACAATCCTGCCCTTGGCATTGCACATCCCCACAAAACTCTGCCCCAGGAAGAGCCCTGAGCCGTGGGTGTAGGACAGCATCTCCTTTCCCAGGGGCTGGGGCCAGGGCTGCCCTTTGGCTTGATAAAATGCATCCAGGCTTATTCAGCATCAGAGCCACCTTTACATTGACTCTGCCTCCAGTTTTCTGCTCTAACCAGCCCCCAGGTTTGCTCTGGCAGTAAAGTCCCTCTGGGGGACCCATTAATGCTCCAAGAAACTTGGGCATTTACATCTGACTTTGCCTTCTTGAGAGGTTTCATCAGCTTTCTCTCAGGGTCATGGACTGGGCACCAAGCCCACCTGAGGGATCATTAAAATGCCTTGGACTGGTCCTCTGCTGCTGAGCTGGTCCCAGCTGCTGGGACAGAGGGAGCTGATGGCAAGCGGGCAGTGCTGCAGAGAGACAGCTCTGCCCAGGAGCAGCTCCTCTGCAAAGCGCAGCAGGATGAAGGGTACTCCTGGGGTATCTCAGGGAGATGAGCGAGGGAGATTAAGAGTTTAAAGGTGGTCAGGACTGGGAGGATGACTGAGAGTTCAAAGGAGGAGAAATCTTTGCAGCCCTTGACACAGTAAGTCTCTGGGTGCAGGGTGATGTGTCTGTAGTTCCTGGAGGCATCTCCTGAAGCTGGAACAGCCCACAGATTATGGGATCTGCAAGGAGGGGGCTCTTTTTAGGCAATTTTGAATAGCTGTGAAGACACAGTGTGCAGGCAGGGGTGCCCAGGGCTGTCCTTCCCAGCAGGGTCCCTGCACCCCAGGGGGCTGTGTGCTGGGGCAGGGACTCTGCCGCCTGCCAGGGTCAGCACTCAGCCTGCCCGCGGAGCTCCCCACGGTGCTGCGGGGAGAAACTGTGGGGGGAAGGAGAGACCCCCGCCAGGGCAGGCTCCTTCTGCTCTCCAGAGGCTGCTGCGTGGATCAGGGATGCTCACAGCTCCAGATCACCTCTAGGACATTGGCATTTCAAGAGGAAGTTCAAAGCAGGGGCCACCTTAAAAATGTGAACCTTTCTAGGCTCTATGATCTCATGTTTCTTCTAAGAAAACATAGAAAGGGGCGGTGAAATTTTAATATGTCACTGAGACTCCTGAAGTGTTAAACTGAGGGATCAACACATTTGCCAGAGACTTTATGAAGTGCCTTCACCTACTCCTCTACTTACAGACACACCAGCATCACCTTTGAGGGTTCTGGTTTTGCCTGCTGTTCTCCTTTGTATCTGGAAGTAGGGAAGGAGCCTGGGCAGTGCCCTATTGCCAGGAGGGGTCTGCAGGGCAGAGCTGAGCACACAGAGGGTGGGGTGGGGGCTGGAAGCACTGTCAGGGTGCTGACATGGGGACACAGAAATGGCTCCTGGCAGAAAACAGCTCCAGGGAGCAGAGAGCCAGGACTTGCTCCAGCATTCTCTTGACTCTGTTCTAGGGCACAGGGAGCCTTTTTGTCCCTCAGGTCTCCCCTGTGTTCAGTCTGAGAGAAATGTGAAAGATGAGGATTTCTATCCCTTCAAAGATTGACCCCTCTGAAACATCACAAATCTGAGCTCATGTAAAGGAATTGAATATATTTCCCCAAAGAAAGAGAAATAATTTTGAGGAGACTTTTTGGTAAACAGCATAAGATTGAATAAAAGAAGTCTGTCCTAACTTGTCAATGTCTTCTAGTTCAATCTCCCTGCCTGCAGTGAACAAATGTCCAACAGCAGCTCCATCACTGAGTTCCTGCTCATGGAATTTACAGACAGACGGGAGCTGCAGCTCCTGCACTTCTGGCTCTTCCTGGGCATCTACCTGGCTGCCCTCCTGGGCAACGGCCTCATCATCACCGCCATCGCCTGCGACCACCACCTCCACACCCCCATGTACTTCTTCCTCCTCAACCTCTCCCTCCTCGACCTGGGCTCCATCTCCACCACTCTCCCCAAAGCCATGGCCAATGCCCTCTGGGACACCAGGGACATCTCCTACTTGGGATGTGCTGCACAGGTCTTTTTCTTTGTCTTCTTGATAACAGCACAATTTTCCCTTCTCACCATCATGGCCTATGACCGCTACGTTGCCATCTGCCAACCCCTGCACTATGGGACCCTCCTGGGCAGCAGAGCTTGTGTCCACATGGCAGCAGCTGCCTGGGGCACTGCGTTGCTCTATTCTCTCCTGCACACTGCCAACACATTTTCCCTACCACTCTGCCAAGACAATGCTGTGGACCAGTTCTTCTGTGAAATCCCCCAGATCCTCAAGCTCTCCTGCTCAGACTCCCACCTCAGAGAAGTTGTGCTCCTTGTGGTTAGTGCCTATTTAGCATTTGGGTGTTTTGTTTTCATTCTGATGTCTTATGTGCAGATCTTCAGGGCTGTGCTGAGGATCCCCTCTGAGCAGGGACGGCACAAAGCCTTTTCCACGTGCCTCCCTCACCTCACCGTGGTCTTTCTGTTAATCAGCACTTCATTTTTTGCTTACCTGAAACCCCCCTCCATTTCTTCCCCATCCCTGGACCTGGTGGTGTCATTTCTGTACGCGGTGGTGCCTCCAGCAGTGAACCCCCTCATCTACAGCATGAGGAACCAGGAGATGAAAGACGCACTGAAGAAGCTGATTCAGTCAATTGTCTCAGCAGGGATAAGATGCCCATGTCTCTTCAGAAGTGATTTGCAACTCTTATCTTAAACCTTCTGTGCAGTAAGCATTTTATTTGTGAAACTCTTGTTTGTTCCAAAATGTCTCTATCCACTCCTCTTTCTCAGAGACATGAACCAGCATCTCTGACCCAGGGACACTTTCTACATGTGTCTGGTAAGACAGTACAGCTGGCCTCCCATGTTGCATATCCACAATAAAAGAGGCTTGTCTCAGTGCCGATGTCTGGAGGTTGGTCTCTTATTCCAAAGCTGAGGTCAGGAACATGCTGAAGGAATTGCCCCTCTGAGCGTGCTGCTGTGCTGGGGTTCTCCAGGGGTTCGGGGCAGGAGGGCATGTGGGGATGTGTTAGGGAATAGGCCTGTGCTGCCCCTTCACGTGGGGGTGCCCAGTGCAATGGCAATGATGGCTGATCCATGGGGATCTCCCTGGGACCATCTCCCCATGGCTTTCAGCCACCACTGCCCTGCAGAGCAGCACCGCCAGCTCAGGGCCGTGCCTGAGGTGACATCCCACGACAAGAGCAGACCTATTTCTGGAGGCACCAGTTTGGGCAGCTTTTCTCTGGCTGGCACAGCAGGAGCTGCCTGGGGAGCCCCCAGTGCAGGAGTCTTGTGCTGGGGAGAGGGACGGGCACAGAGGGGCTGCCAGCACTGGGCAATCAGGATCTCTTGGAGAGAAGAGCAGCAGAGAGAGGGAGACGCTGGCCTGCGTCTGCTCATGGCATGGCTGGCCCCAGCCCTGGGGCTGATGGGGAGGCTGAGAGCCCTCTGTGCCCTAGGAGCTGCTGTGACCTTCCGAGGGGCTGGGGCTGTGGGGTGAGTGCCCAGAGCTCTGCAGCACCCCCCAGCCTATCTCGCTGGTCATTTCCAGCACTGGCTGCTCACCCGGGTTTATGGGTGAGCGTTGCTGCTAAACCATCTCCATCCTCCTTCTGGTCTCAGTGCCTGTATGGGGAGACCGGCCAGCCCTGCCCGGCCTCTCTCCTGGTGCAGACCCTGCCAGACCCCAGAGAAGGGCTGTCTGCACTTGCTGTGAGGTTGTGCTCTCTCCTATTTTTCCATGGACAAAGGAAAAAAACACTGACCACATGAGCAGAACACTTGCTCTTACAGTACATGGATGACATTTTGGTAGATACTGAAAAAAAGTCGACCTGTATTCAGCTAACCATTGAACTCTTAAACTTTTTGGGAATTAATGGCTATAAGATGTCTAAGAAGAAAGCACAGATATCAAGCCAAACTGTAATATATTTAGGCTTTGAGATTTCAAAGGGACAGAGGAAGTTGGGGACTGATTGAAAGGAAACAATCGGTGCCATTCCTGAGCCCTGAACTGTGCAGGAATTAAGAGCATTTTTGGGAATGGCTGGGTGGTGCCATCTCTGAATTATGAATATGGGCTTGGTAGCCAAACCGTTATATGAGGCCCAGAGGTCTGTTCCTTTCATGTGGGGCCGACAACAAGAAGAGGCCTTTCATACACTTAAGCAAGGTCTAATGTCAGCACCAGCTTTAGGATTGCCTGATTTAACTAAAGACTTCCAGTTGTTTGTCCATGAAGGACAGCACCTTGCCCTGGGAGCCCTGACCCAGAGGATGGGAAGCTGGAAGAGACCTGTGGGGTACTTTTCTAAAGAACTGGATACGGTGAGCGAAGGATGGCCTTCCTGCCAGCAGGCAGTAGCGGCAACAGGAATACTGATACAAAAAGCCAGAAAGCTCACCTTGGGAAGAATCCTCACGGTTTGTATTCCACATATGGCTGTTACAGTGCTGGAACAAAAAGGGGGGTATTGGTTATCCCCAGCAGAATGATGAAATATCAGGTAATCCTTACGGAACAAGATGATGTGGTCCTAAAAACAACTAACCTTGTAAAGCCTGCAGTTTTTCTGAGTGCTTCACAGGAAGAAGAAGGACCCGAGCATGACTGCATAACGACTATTGAGCACGTGTATTCCAGCCGAGAAGACCTGAAGGATGTCCCTCTTGAAAACCCTGAATGTGAGTGACCCTGGTCAGGGATGGCAGTAGCTTTGTACAGAATGGAATTCACTACGCAGGATACTGAAAATACTGTGACAGAGACAAATGCACTGCCCAACACTATGTCAGCACAGAAGGCAGAATTGATTGTCTCGACATGAGCTCTGGAACTAAACAAAGGAAAGAAAGTGAATATATGGACAGATTCAAAATAGGCTTTTAGAGTAGTCCATGTCCATGGAGCTCTATGGAAAGAACGAGGACTATTGTCCTCCCAGGGGGCAAATATTAAGCATCAAAAGGAAATCTTACAATTGTTACTGGCGGTTCAAGAACCGGCCCAAATAGCAGTCATGATCTGTAAAGCACATCACTCCGGAAATACAAAAGTAGCAGAAGGAAATAGATTGGCAGACCCAGCTGCTCATAATGCAGCTAAACAGTGATGGTTACAAATGGCAGTAATTCCTACTAGAACTGTAATTCTCCCTAAAGAACCAGCAACATATTCAAAAGAAGATGAGAAATTAGCTCAGTTTCTAAGTGCTTCTTCTAAGAGAAAAATCCAGAGGGATGGTGGACAACCGCTGAAGGTCAGGTGGTTGTGCCCCCATTAATTATGAGGGCAATACTAACAGGTAAAACATCAGGAATGCCATTGGGGTGTAGAAGCCCTGGTGACATTCCTGAAGAGGCACATAGTAACAGTAAGGATGTTAGAAATGGCTAAATCAGTTGCTGCAAAGTGCAAAGTATGTTTAAAGAATAATCCGGTGGTACAAAAAAGGGTTCAAATGGGTAAATTTAAAACAGGAGTAGAACCTGGTGACTACTGGCAGATTGGTTTGACAGAATTACCCAAATGCAAAGGTTATCGGTATGTTCTGGATGGGGTGGATACTTTTTTATGGATGGCCGGAAGCCCTTCCCAGTCACACAAATCAAGCTAAGGAAACAGTTAAGTGGCTTTTATAAGAAATAATCCAAAATTTCACGTGCCTATAGGAATAACATCAGATAGGAGTCCGCATTTTATAGGAACTGTGGTGCAGGACACGAGCAAAGCTCTAGGGATGACCTGGGTTTTGCATGCTCCCTGGAGACCACAATCCAGTGGAAAAGTAGAAAGAGTGAATTAGACTTTCAAGAGACAAATTAGCAAAAGATGTCAAGAGGCTAACTTGAAATGGCCTCGAGCACTCCCACTGGCATTACTGCATATTAGAATACAGCCGAGGAGTGAGATGTCAGCCAGCCCCTATGAATTACTTTACGGAAAACCATATGAGACACTGGAAACCAATACAAATATGCATGTACCAAGAAAATAAAAAGTGTATAATTACTTACTTTCCCTTGGAAAAAGTTTAGTTAGACTCTGGAGTGTGGTGGTGTGGAATCCCGTATAAGACTGCCAACCTGGGGACTATGTCTACATAAAGACCTGTACAGCAGAGCCCCTACAAGAGAAGTGGAAGGGACATTGCCAAGTGCTGCTAACTACATTCACCACAATCAAGATTGCTGAATCAGATGCCTGGATCCATTATACCAGAATGAAGAAGCCATTGTCTACAAACTGGAGATCCAGAAACCTTAACAATTGACTCTGAAGCATGATTAAGTATCTGATTCTTTTTTTTTTTTTTTTTTTTTTTTTTTTTTTTCCTGTAAATTTTATAGTGTATGATGGTGGACACATGGATGAAGGAAAAATAAATCATTATCAGGACTGACACTGGTGACCAATGGTGTTCGTAGGGCTTGGTCTGACATACAATTGTTTGAAACATGAATTGACCCATAGAGCAGAGTTTAATTGAAAAGCAGAGGCGAAGCAACGAGACAAGTCATTAAAAGATCCACCATCATATGACAGTTTGGCACTCAATGAGACCACAATTTGAATATGTGAAAGTATTGAGTACGATTATCAAGCTTTTCAAAAGAGGGAAATGTTGCAGTTACCCTAATAAAATAGCTTGAATCCTAGATTAGTATTTTGATTTTAGTTTAGAATATGATTTTGATTTTAAAATGGAGTTATAGCAGCTATGAGAATATAAAGCATGTTAAGGCCCTTAGGAATAGGTAGCTAGTATGGCGTGTGCCTTGATCACTATGAGAATCGTTATGGACTATGAATTAAAACAACGGGTACTGGTTATGGACCTTGAGTCAAAACAATAAGTACCAGAAGATGCTGGTTTTGGTTGGGAAGATCAGCCAAAGAAGAAATAAGCATGCACAGGGATGGAATTCAATCATCAGACACAGTGATGAAGAATATCGACGACTACTAGAGCACCCGCATCCAACATAACTACGTATGCATTAGAGACATTAGCATATGACAATTATTTCCAGGAATAACATGAATATGCTAATCATTACCCTCCCCTCATTCTATTCCAGTCAATCACTAAAGATGACCAATGATTTCTGTAGAATAGAAATAGAGGTAAGGTGAGGTAACTGAAAGCCAATCATTATAGAGGTTAAATTAAACTTTATGAATTTTGTTGATGCTATGTAACTGTCCTGATTTGGGCTGGAATAGAGTTAATGTTTCCTTTTGGTAACTAGAATAGTGCTGTGTTTTAGATTCAGCATTGGGTTTGGTATGAGAAGAATGCTGATAGCACACTGATGTTTTCAGCTGCTGCTGAGATTTCAAGGACTCTCCAACTCCCCAAGTCCTGCCCGTGTACAAGTGCACAAGAAGCAGGGAGGGAGCACAGCCAGAGCACCAGACCCAAATTGGCCAATGACATATTTCATATCATGGAACGTCATGCTCACTATATAGAGGAGGTGCAGTCGGGAAGGGATTCTTTCCGTCTCGCTTCCATGATTGTGATTGCAGGATCTTGGTATTTCGGGATTGCTAGCCAGGAACGGGCTGGGTATTGGTCAGCAGGTGGTGAGCAATTGCATTGTGCATTGCTTGTTTATATTTTCTATTACTGACACTGTTTTTGTTTTATTAGCATTATTAAACTGTTTCTATCTCAACCTGTGAGTCTCCCTTTCCCTCTCCAATTCCCTCCCCCATTCCCAGGTTGGGGGGAAGGGTGGGTGAGCAGCTGTGAGGTGGTTGGCTGCCGACCAGGCTCAAATCACAACAGTAACCATGACTCTGCTAAAAAAAGTGTATAAATGTATTGTGCCTTGTACCTGTTGGTGAACATGTCTTTGGTGGATCTATCCCCCATGTTCCTGAGTGCTGGAATAAAGAAGTGACTGCTTATCCGCTTTGTGTAGATAACTGCTATTCATAATTGCAACCACTAGCACGAGTGCTCTCACTGCATGCTCACTCAGTATAAGCTGTGCAATGGCGTTTTCTCTCCCAGACAGTTTACAACCCAGTCCAGCACCTTCCCAGAACTCCCCATGCCCACCACACCCTCCCTAGCCCATCCCAGCACAACATCCCAGTCTTGGCTGTCCCCATGACATTGCCCAGCGCAGGGTGCTGCAGAGCTCTGGGCACTCACCCCACAGCCCCAGCCCCTCGGAAGGTCACAGCAGCTCCTGGGGCACAGAGGGCTCTCAGCCTCCCCATCAGCCCCAGGGCTGGCGCCAGCCATGCCATGAGCAGACGCAGGCCAGCGTCTCCCTCTCTCTGCTGCTCTTCTCTCCAAGAGATCCTGATTGCCCAGTGCTGGCAGCCCCTCTGTGCCCGTCCCTCTCCCCAGCACAAGACTCCTGCACTGGGGGCTCCCCAGGCAGCTCCTGCTGTGCCAGCGAGATAAAAGCTGCCCAAACTGGTGCCTCCAGAAATAGGTCTGCTCTTGTCGCGGGATGTCACCTCAGGCACAGCCCTGAGCTGGCAGTGCTGCTCTGCAGGGCAGTGGTGGCTGAAAGCCACGGGGAGATGGTCCCAGGGAGATCCCCATGGATCAGCCATCATTGCCATTGCACTGGGCACCCCCACGTGAAGGGGCAGCACAGGCCTATTCCCTAACACATCCCCCCATGCCCTCCTGCCCTGAACCCCTGGAGAACCCCAGCACAGCAGCACGCTCAGAGGGGCAATTCCTTCAGCCTGTTCCTGACCTCAGCTTGGGAGGAAGAGACCAACCTCCAGATATCAGCACAGAGAAAACCTGTTTATTACAGATGTGCGGCATGGGAGGCCAGCTGTACTGTCCTACCAGACACATGTAGAAAGGGCTCTGGGTCAGAGAGGCTGGTTCATGTCTCTGAGGAAGAGGAGTGGATGCAGACAGTTTGGAAGAAACAAGATTTTCACAGACAAAATGCTGAATACAAAGAAGTATTCAGAGAAAAATTTGAAATTATTTTGAGGAGACAAGGTTTTAAATAAGTGTTGCAAACGTCTTCTGAAGAGACATGGGCAGCTCATTCCTGATGAAAGCCAATTGACTGAATCAGTTTCTTGAGTGCATCCTTGATGTCCTGGTTCCTCATGCTGTAGATGAGGGGGTTCACTGCTGGAGGCACCACCGAGTACAGAACGGACACCACCAGGTCCAGGGATGGGGAGGAGATGGAGGGGGGTTTCAGGTAAGCAAAAAATGAAGTGCTGATTAACAGGAAGACCACGGTCAGGTGAGGGAGGCATGTAGAAAAAGATTTGTGCTGTCCCTGCTTAGAAGGGATCCTCAGCACGGCCCTGAAGATCTCCACATAAGACAGCACTATGAAAACAAAACATCCAAGTGCTAAACAGGCACTAAACACAAGAAGCTCAGCTTCCCTGTGGTAGGAGTCAGAGCAGGAGAGCTTGAGGATCTTGGGGATTTCACAGAAGAACTGGTCCACAGCATTGCCTCTGCAGAGTGGTAGGGAAAATGTGTTGGCAGTGTGCAGGAGAGAATAGAGCAACCCAGTGCCCCAGGCAGCTGCTGCCATGTGGACACAAGCTCTGCTGCCCAGGAGGGTCCCGTAGTGCAGGGGTTGGCAGATGGCAACGTAGCGGTCATAGGCCATGATGGTGAGAAGAGAAAACTCTGCTGCAATGAAGAAAATAAATAAAAAGATCTGGGCAGCACATCCTGCATAGGAGATGCCCCTGGTGTCCCAGAGGGAATTGGCCATGGCTTTGGGGAGAATGGTGGAGATGGAGCCGAGGTCGAGGAGGGAGAGGTTGAGGAGGAAGAAGTACATGGGGGTGTGGAGATGGTGGTCGCAGGCGATGGTGGTGATGATGAGGCCGTTTCCCAGGAGGGTAGACAGGTAGATGCCCAGGAAGAGCCAGAAGTGCAGGAGCTGCAGCTCCCGTCTGTCTGCAAATGCCAGGAGGAGGAAGTGGGTGATGGAGCTGCTGTTGGACATTTGCTCGCTGCAGGCAGGGAAGTTGAACTAGAAGACATTGACAAGTTAGGGCAGACTTGTTTTATTCAATCTTATGCTGTTTCCCAAAAAGTCTCCTCAAAATTATTTCTCTTTCTTTGGGGAAAATATATTCCATTCCTTATTATGAGCTCAGATTTGTGATGTTGCTGAGGAGACATTATTTGAAGGGGCAGAAATTCTCATCTTTCACAAAAAATGGCTCCTTCCTCCCTAGTACAGAGTCCAGAAAATACTGGAGGAAGTGCTGGCTCTCTGCTCCCTCGAGTTGTTTTCTGCTAGAAGCCATTTCTGTGTCCCCATGTCACTGCCCTGACAGTGTTTCCAGCCCCCCCACCCCACACTCTGTGTGCTCAGCTCTGCCCTGCAGACCCCTACTGGCAATAAGGCACTGCCCAGGCGCATTCCCTACTTCCAGATTCAAAGGAGAACAGAAGGAAAAACCAGAACCTTCAAAGGTGACGCTGTTGTGTATGTAAGTAGAGGAGTGGGTGAATACACTTTATGAAGTTTCTGAAAATCCGCTGATCCCCCAGTTTAACAGTTCAGAGGTCTCAGTGACATATTAAAATTTCACAACCTCTTTCTACTTTTTCTTAGAAGAAACATGAGATCATAGAGCCTAGAAAAGACCACATTTTTAAGGTGGTCCCTGCTTTGAACTTCCTCCTGAAATGCCAATGTCCTAGACGTAATCTGGAGCTGTGAGCATCCGTGATCCAAGCAGTAGCCTCTGGAGAGCAGAAGGACCCTGCCCTGGTGGGGGTCTCTCCTTCTCCCCACAGTGCCATGGGGAGCTCCCCGGGCAGGCTGAGTGCTGACCCTGGCAGGCGGCAGAGTCCCTGCCCCAGCACACAGCCCCCTGGGGTGCAGGGACCCTGCTGGGAAGGACAGCCCTGGGCACCCCTGCCTGCACACCCGGCTGCACACCCCTGCAGTCGGCCCCGCCAGAAGGCAGCCCTCATGCCCTGGCCCTCGCAGGGGGCACCAGGGAAGCCCTGCTTGGGAGCAGCTACTCCTCCTCCTCCTCCTCCTCCTCCTCTAGGCAGGAGGCAGATTCCTGGCGGCTCTGCCGCCTTCCCCAGATCCCTCCCCGAGCTGCAGCTGCATTGCCCTGCACCCCCAGACTTACTGTGGCCAGGGCCCTGACGCTTTCTCCTCCTCGGAGCTCTCAGCAGCCTCCCAGCCCAGGCTGCCTTGAAGCTGTGTGTGCCTCGCTGCTCTGCCCTGGGTGCCTGCAGGCAGTGCCCTCAGCCCTGCTGCGCTTTGCAGAGGAGCTGCTCCTGGGCAGAGCTGTCTCTCTGCAGCGCTGCCCACTTGCCAGGAGCTCCCTCCGGCCCAGGAGCCCGGCCCAGCTCAGAACCACAGCAACAGCCCAAGGCACTTTAATGACCCCTCAGGAGGGTTTGGTGCCAACTCCATCAACCTCAGGCACTGAGAGGTAGGTGATGAAACGTTTCAAGGAGTCAGTATCAGATACAAACTCCAAAGTTTCCTGCACTGTTAATTGCTCCCACTGAGGACGCTATTGACAAAAACTCCCCAGGGGCTGGTTACAGCAGAAAACTGGAGAAAATTATGACCGGTAGACAAATGCCATTGAAAGGAAGAGATTCTGTGTGAACATGGATGTGTTATGTTAAGAGAAAGGACAAATTGCTGACCTCCAGCCCCTGGGATGGGAGATCCTGTCCCTCTCACATTGCTCAGGACTCTTCCTGGGGTAGTATTCTATGGGGATGAGCAATGCCAAGAGCATGACTACTGTACAATACCTCCCAAGCTCCCAGGGTGGGAAGGGCTGGCAATGAGACTCGACTGCTGTACGGATCAGGTGGGATGTCAGCAGAGAGAAGGTGTCTGAAGAAGGCCTCATCTACATCCTCTTCCTGATCAGGAGATCTGTAGCAGACATCCACCCACCGCAGTGGTGCCCATGATGTTCTCCCCTCTCCTGTTGACCCCTCAGCTCCCAGATGACTCATTGTCCATCCCCAGGCAGAGCTAAATGCGTTCCTGCAGCTCCCTCCCAAAGGGCTGCTTCCCCTCTGGGTCCAGACCCACAGCTTTATCAGTACCAGACCCCCAAGAAGCCACAGTTCCTCCAGGAGGGGTATTGGCAGTGCCCTGCAACTCCTCGTACTGTTCTCTTGTGAGAGACGCCCCAGTCAAGATGAACCAGCTGCATGCAAGCATTAAAAGCAATACAGTGAGGTGCAAGCCATGCAGGCGGGTTTTGGAGCACATTTGGAACATCTGCCTGATAAGGGTGACTGAGAAACCCGTGAGGTGAAGTGCCCTGTGGGACTTCATCTTTACAAAGAAGAGCTGGCCAGGGATGTAACACTCAGGGATGAGAAGGTATAGTTGAGGCTCCTGAAAAAATGGCACCCTTAGATTTTTCCTCTTGTTTCCTCTCCTATTTTGCTTTTTAATTCTTATTTTTCCCTCTGACAGCGAGAATGTTTTATCAGACTGGTTTTCAGCAAGAAAGTTGTCACTGACTGAGGAAGATTCTTTATAATTTTTCTGTTCTACCTGGCAAAGGTCAACCGTGGATGGAAAGACATGCTTAAAAACAGAACAATTTTAAAAACAGCATGTTTTTCTTTTCTCTGTTGGGCTTTGGTGTTCCTTGGTAATCAAACCCTTTCCAGGGAATAAATCTTCCCTCTTTTCTAACTCTCCTGCTTGCCTTTACTTCCCACACACTTCTGCATTTGTCAACGTCTTCATGCTGCCTTCTCCCTGTTTCTGTCCTAATCAAAAGGCTAAAGCCACTTCACTGACGTGTTTTCCCTTTCACTACAATACATTTTTGATCAGCCTAAAATACATGTTTAAATAAGCTACAGTAAAAACAAGTGAGAAATCCCTATTTTTTCTCCATTGACTGTGAAGTGACTCTTGGGGAAAGAGCTCAAATACAAGAACTTACATACAGTTTACAGTGGATTCCTACTCTAGCCCCCATACTACGTTTGCTCTTAGTGCATAAAATGCCTTCTTGCGCTAGGCTAATTCTTCCCTCCTCTCTTTTGTTCTCCTTTCAATCTTTGTATGAATCTCTTATCCTTCTACACTGTTTTGTTCTGTCTCATCATCTTTTAACTTCCTGAAGCTCTTTCCCATGATGACCATCTGCCCTCACTTATTGCAGCTCGGATGCTGAGATGTTGAACCATACGACCGTCACAGAGTTCCTTCTCTTTGGCTACTCCTCCCTCTAACATCAGGAACACCTAATGGCAATTACTCTCCTGGCTTTGTGTCTGGTGATCTTAGGGGGAAACTTGCTGATTGTTTCCCTCATCCTCGCTGAAAGAGACCTCTACGGGCCCAGGTACCTTTTCCTCTGTAACCTCTCCTGTCTGGAGATCTTCATCACGACATCCGTCATATCCAAAGCCAGAGGAAACTTGCTGATGGGCAGCAAAGCCACTTCCTATCCAAGCTGCTGAACTCAGTGCTACTTCTACTCTCCTCTGGGCTACCTCGAGTTTGTCCTTCTGGCTGTCATGTCCTATGACTGTTCTATGGCCTTGTGTCACCCTCTTCAGTACTCCATGCTCATGAGCAGTCACCTTTGTTTTCAGCTACCATTGGGCTTGTGGACTTCGGGATTCCTAGCCACCATTGCCTCCACTGTCCTGGCTGCCAGGGTGCCCTTCTGCAATGCCAGTCGTGTGGACCACGTCTTCTGTGACAGTGTGCTTTTGATCAAGCTGTCCTGTGCAGAAACACTGATTGTTGAGCTGATCACCTTCATGGCCTCATCTATTATGCTCCTTGGCTCACTGGGCATGACAGCAACATCCTACCTTTACACCATTAACACCATCCTTACATTGCCCTCAGGTTTCTCGTGGCTGTAGACATTCTCTCAGGTATCGCCTGCCTCCAGCACTGCTGGGGTGGCTGAGCAGGGGCCTCTGCAGCACAGTAGCACATGGTGTCCTCTCGTGTGCTAGCTGCCAGGTCCCTTCTGCCTGGCCAGCAGTGGGGAGACAGCTGCTTGGAGGTCTTAAAAGCCATTGCAACACTGTACCCAACAAGGTGGAAGATAGGAGCTCTTTCAGTGTTTTCTTACAAGGAAAAGTCTTCTCGTCATCATTTGTAGTGACTGAAAAAGAGGGCGCTCCCATGGGAATTGTCCATGGGTCTACTCAAGTTTACTGTTATGTTGATCTCCAGCTCCTCAATATGCAACGGTCGTCCGGTCAGGATAACCTCACACCCTGCTAGAGAACATGGACCTCTGCTAGAATGCCTCGTTCAAAGGGAGAGCAGAAGGTAATCCCTGACCTGACATGGGGGAATGCTCTCCTGGAAGAGTTTTTCACAAGAAGACAGGGCGGGACTGGTGGAAGATGTGGAGGGCAGCTTTGACTACAGTGTGAGTGAAGTTGGTGGGGTTGAAAACCCTGAGGGAATTGAGCACAACAAATCATAGCCATGCTGAACAGAGAAGAAGGATCACCTCCCCCAACTTGCTGGCAGTGCTCCTCCGAATGCAGCCCAGGATGTCGTTGGCCTTCCTTACTGCAAAAGTGCAAAGCCGGGAGAGGAGAAGGTGATGAGAAGACCTAATAACAGCCTTCCTGTATGTTCTTGATATCAGCAAGAGAATGGAGCCAGGCTCTTCACTGTTGAGCCTGATGGGAGGATGAGGGCCAATGGACATCAACTGAAACAAGGGAGGAAAAACTTTCTCCCCATCAAGGCGGTCATGCACAGGAGCAGATTTCCCAGAGAGCTTCTGTCATCTCCATTCTTGCAGCTTTTGAAGCTCAAAGTGAATAAAGTCCTGAGCAACATGTTCTGAGCCCATAGGTGACCCTGCTTTGAGCAAGATTTTGGCCTAGGAATCCCTTGATGTTGTTGCCAGCATAAATGATTCAGCATTTCCTTCCACCACACATCTTGCCTTCATGATGGGAAGGGAAGCATTCAGGTTCCTGGTAACAACTGAAGGAAGCCACAACATTTGATCAGGTGATCTGTGGCTTCCTTGTCCCTCTCCAGGCATTGTTGCGCAAATGCAGGGATGCTTGGCTGGTACCCTGAAACAGCCCTGATCATTTCCTGTGGTTCACCTTTTCTTTTTTCCCTCTTTGCCCTCCCTGAGTTACTTCCCCTTGACCATCCCTGCACCCTCCCATGAAAATCGCCCACCTTCCTCTTCCCTCACAGCTCTTTTGGTGTTTCTGAGCTGATCACCAGGGAAATTCCTAAATTGGTCAGCCATATCACTGAACACAGAAGCCTCCTTTTCTTGTCTGTAGTGTCCTACAATTCCTCATGCTTATCTTGTCTGAGGCATCACATGTCAGGGAGAGCCACGTATATGCACATATTAAAATCTGGCCCAGTGGAAATTCACTCATGGGGGACCTTGAGAATCTCTGGGATTTGGGAATAGAAACCTCATGAAGTTTTACAAGTCGAAGTGGCCAGTCCTTTACTGGGGAGAGAATAACCCCATACAGGAGGGCAGGCTGGGACCTGACCAGCCCAGGACTGACCATTGTGAGAAGAGCCTGGGCATTACAAGGGATGCCATGTGAGCCAGCGGGGCATGATCAGCATGAATAAGGCCAAGTGTAGACAGGGTGAAGTAGGAGGAGTGTGGCCAACCAGACAAGGGAATTATCATGCCCCTTGACTCAGCACTGGTGTGGCCACATCTGGACTAGTGTGTCTGAGGGTGGGGCTCCCTGTTCTGGAGGAATGGAGGGGAAAATGGAAAAGGCCCTAAGGAGATCTGTGAGGATGGAATTTGGTGCCTGTGTGGAGAGGCTGAGGGACGTGGGGTTCCTTAGCCTGGTAAAGTGGAGGCTCAGAGCACTGTAGCAGATGCCTGCAGCTTGAAGGATGGTTTTAGAGATGATGGAGCTTTTCTTGGTAGTGGGAAGAGAAGGAAAGCTCCACAAAGTGTGTTGCCTTTTGGAGGCGTGGCGACCTGTTTCAGGAACGGCACGGTGACCAACCCCAGGCTGCTCGGGCCATCAGCTCACAGACACCAATGTGGTGGATGGCAAATGGCATTTATTGCTGTGTGGCACAACCTTATATAGCTTGGGTTTACAACGTCACTTCTGTCTGCTTACATCACAAGTCAAATGTTATTGTCTGTCCGGAGAGTGGTCCTACCTTTCCGTACAGCGCGACATCTTCTGACTGCCAAGCCTTAACTACCTACATTTCCCTCCCCTCTATGCTTAACTAAATTGGCTAAACTGTAAAAACTTTAAAGAGTATATATCAAATCTCGAACAGAATACATAAGGCACACTGAACAAGTGGTAACGGGGGGGTAACTGGGAATCATGGGGTGTAACTTGGGGTAACCAGGAATAACTGGGACATCATAACATAACCAACAAGAACTCATAAGATTTGGGTTTGGCTGATTCTGCAGCCGGAAGGTAGGGAACTCCCAGGTGCGGACACAGTGCTTGCCGCCTTGTCGTCTTCTCTTACCACCGGGGCATACGGGTTACGGGAGTGTCCGATAATCCGGTCCTGTGGACAAAAACTCACAATTTTCATTAGTTTTATTCTGGAGGTCCGGTTTAATGGACTTAAGCAGACACCACTTAACTTTACCATCTTTTGGGCAACTGCTTGACCCACACTGGGTCGGACGACTTCCATGTAAGTGGGTGTGCGGCAGTGGCCCTCATGATAAATTTGTCACCCTGGCTTTTAATAGGGATAAAGCGTCCCTTCCCAACAGGGGTGGGACTCCTGACATGACATGTGGGAAGAGGGTAATAGTTTTCTCCAGTCCTTTTTCAGTGTGAAGCGTTATTGCTACCAATTGAGCACTCTTTCGAGCTCGGGTTAGTCCTCCAACTCCACCCACCATGGGGGCATCTTCCAATTTCCAATGTGGGGGCCAATTTGTCTCAGGGATAACTGTAACATCTGCTCCGGTGTCGATCAATAAGGGAACTCT
The DNA here is from genome assembly GCF_018691265.1 of Tyto alba. Classification (NCBI taxonomy): domain Eukaryota; kingdom Metazoa; phylum Chordata; class Aves; order Strigiformes; family Tytonidae; genus Tyto; species Tyto alba. Next base: position 241,847 of record NW_024881290.1, on the reverse strand, counting down.
AATGGTGGTATCATTTGAGGTATTATAAAGGGAACAGATCCCCCACACCACTGGTGGATTATCACATTTTACCGCCAGGGCCACCCAGGGGTCTCGCCCCCAAGGGATGGTCTTTGCTGCCTCTGAGATAGGGACAGATCCGGCTGGACTGTCGGTTGAACCATAAAGATGGTCACTTCTTGAGGGGGCGGTGGGTTCGGGAGCACCTTGCCCCCTTCGGGGTTGGCATAGTTGGGCCGCCTCATGTCCCAAGTGGGAGAGGGCCGTGCACGGCCCAGGTGCCCTCTCCCCCTCCCGTTTCCCTGAGTTTTAGAACTGCATTCCTTGGCAAAATGCCCTTTCTTTCCGCAGGCCCAACACGGTCCTCTTGGCTGGTTTTGGCGCGAAGGGAGTGCTGTTGGCGGGTCCCCCAATCGAGGGCAATTCACTACGACGTGACCCGCCTGGCCACATTTAAAACATGCCATCACATTACCTATTGCAGTGCGAACAGCCACCTGGATCGGGGCTAGATGCTTTTCATTCATGACATGCTTAATCATGTTCGCGATGCTTGACCCCGCCGGCAGTGATCGCAGGATTTCTTTGGTTGCTGAATTACACTGCTGGCATAAGCATTCTGCTACAACTGGACCTTTTTCCTCCGTGGGCAGGGCCGAAGAGTCGACCATTGTCTGGAGACGATCCACAAATTGTGTAAAGCTCTCACTTTCATTTTGCTTTATTGTGGCCCATGGCGATGGTTTGGCGATAACTCTAGAGGCTGTGAGAATGGCTTCTCTGGCCGCATGAGTAGTTGCCATAACTTCATGGGCCCGCAGGCCTTGGGCTTGTGCCTGGGGGGTAATCATTGTCGGGTCTGTACCCATTAGCCGCTGTAGGCTGGAGCCATGTAGCGGGTGGTCCGCCCCGGCTACTTGGGCCAATTGCCTCACACAGTTGTCCTCCCATTCTTGTTTAAAAACGATCATCCCTGCCCCGTCAAAGATCAATCTGCAAGTTTGTTTTATATCGAACAGGAACATGTCGTCTCCCCCAAAGACACCGTCCATGAGGATGGAGACCATGGCAGAATTAAACCCTTTATCTGCAATTGCTTTAACAATCGCTTGTACATCCTTAGGGTTTATTGGCGAGTAGACCCTCTGTCCCCCATCCGTCACCCGGACCGGGAACGTCAGCGGGGCTGATGGGGCCAAACCGGCACACGCTATCTTTATTTTCCTCCAATCCGTGAGAGGGATTTGTCCACTTTGCAACTCCTCTTTAATTTGAGTAGGGATGTTTTGGCTTTTAGATCTATTTCCATTTCTTCCTCCTCTGAGTTTGAATCGGTTGCAGGCCACTCACCCCAGCTAGTGTCTGATCCGGAGTCGGAACTCGACTGGTTGCTTCCGGGTTCCAGTACTCTTTTGTTGGGCTCCGGCCCCCCCCACCTCCCTTGCGGGTGGACTGTTCCCTCCCTTTTGGCTCGCCCCGCCTTCTGTTCGAGGGGATGTTTGCCCTATAAGAGCATTTATCCAAGCGGACGTTCTGATTGGTCCTCTACCCCTCTCCTTTTCGGTCGCCCCCACCACCCTTCTTTTCATTCTCCTCCCCTTTCCATTTACGTGCGCTTGTTAGTTCTAGCGCTTTCTCCCTGTTCCCGCCGGGGACACCTTCACCCCGCCTTTCCCTTTTCTGCTCGGCGCCATTTTGGGGCGCGTAGGGTGGTGGTCTAACCCAGACTTCCTCAGACTCTAGTTCCCCCGCAACGCCCCTGGCCTCCTCGGCTAACCCACCCCAGAAGGACACTGCTCGTTTCTGTCCCTCCGTAAGAGGGTCAGGGTTTGGGGACTGGGGGGGCATGTCGCCCTCCCACAGATCCCTAGGCTCAGCAGAATCATCATTGCCTGGGGTGCGCGGAGTCCGCGTGGCTGCCCCAACTCCCAATCTCGGGGTGGCCGACAAACAGTCCTCCGACGCCCTCTGGGTCTCCTGCGCTTGTACTGCCCTCTGCAGGGCCTGTATGACTTTCCCCCACAACTTATGCAACTGTAATACAACCTTCACAAGGGCTTCCATCCTCCTTGTTGATCCGGGAGCGTGCTCCCAGCCGGGCTGGTCCTGCCGCTCCGGCCACCATTCACCCGATTCCAGGCGATGTTTTTCCCAGGTTTTGGCACCACTTGTTGCCTTTCGGAGGCGTGGCGACCTGGTTCAGGAACGGCACGGTGACCAACCCCAGGCTGCTCGGGCCATCAGCTCACAGACACCAATGTGGTGGATGGCAAATGGCATTTATTGCTGTGTGGCACAACCTTATATAGCTTGGGTTTACAACGTCACTTCTGTCTGCTTACATCACAAGACAAACGCTATTGGCTGTCTGGAGAATGGTCCTACCTTTCTGTACAGCGTAACATCTTCCGACCTCCAAGCCTTAACTACCTACAAAGTGCAGCTTGGAAACTTCAGTCTGGATGTGAGAGAAGGAAATCTCACTACAAGGGTTGCATTCTGGCATAGGAGGTGCCCAGAAGGACTCTCAAAAAGCCCACAGCATTGTTTTTCAAGGACCAGCCAGCGAGGGTGGAGAGACTTCAGTGAAGGTACAGAAATGCTGGGGTGACAGCTAGGTGGGAAAGCAAGATGGATGTCAACAGCCTGAAGGGAAAATGGTGCGTAAAGGGGACAGTAGAAGGAAGCCTGCAGTAGTGGTGGCCAAGTGCTCTGGAAGGGCTGAAAGGCCACACAGGAACAAGCTCTTTGTCCCCTTGACTATGGCAGTTGCCTCTGTTGCTGAGGCCTACCAGGATAAAACTTATTTTGAGGCTCTGGAATATGTTTCATCCTCTCCCCTTCTTGGGGAAGCTGGGGGGTGTTGTGCAGTTTCCCTACACGTGACATTGCTCACCCTCACACCCCACTGCCCCCAGGAAGAGCCCTGACCCGCACGTGAGGGACAGGAACTGTCTTCACAGGGCCTGGGGGGTCAGGGCTTGGCCCTTCTTCATCATAAAACAAACGAGTGTGTTTTGCATCATTACAGCCACCTGCACAGTGCCTTTGCCTAACTGCAATCACAGCCTCCAATTATCTGCTCTAACGAGCCTATGGGGAGGCTTTGTCAGTAATGGCCCTCAGTGGGGCCAATCAATGCTTCAAGGTACTTTGGGTTTTCTTCTGACTTTGACTTCTTGAGTATTTTGCTCAGTCTCCTCTCAGTATTTGAGGCTCATGGACTCAGGGCCAAACACACCATGGGGCTCTTTAAAATACAGAATGTCCTAACATGTCATGCATTTTCCTGTTATTTTCTTGAAGTCTTCAAGACTTGTACAGCTAATTGAATTAATCTTGGAATGTAGTCAAGGAGGAACATTTCCAAATGTATCTAATAAAAATTATTCTTCTTTATAAAGAGCATATTATATTAATTTCAGTTTAGAGAAGAGGTGATAACAACATTCTGTCTCTGATATTGATGCAGAGTGTCTCCTCAGGAGGTCTGGACAGTCCCTTGGGGTCCAACACAGTATGGACAACCTGGCTCCTCATTGCCCAGTCTCACCATTTCTCACATTGCCCCCCTGGGACTTGCATCACTTCTCCTTACATCAGCCTTCTCCACTGATCTCTGCAGCTGGATCTTACAGGTCCTTTGCACCAGCTCCCACTGCTGTCCTTAGAGAACTGGCTGCACACAGGCACAGAAGGGTTTTAGTTCCTTGGAAACAAAGAAATCTAAAGTATGATAAAGTTTCATGATCAATAAAGACTGATCCAGAAGCATATGCTAAATACAAGATATCACTAATGAGGTTTCCTTCCACAAGGTCTAATGTCAGGAGAAATACTTTAAGTAGGTAAATACACAAAGATAGGTATAAACACAATTAAAGTGTTGGCTAAGGAAACAATGAGGCTGTTGAAAGCTTTTATTCCCTGGAGTTCAAAACAGCAGCATAGGTGAGAGTTATCTGAAGAAACAAAGAATAAAGGGAAGGAGAAATCTGGAGAATAATGGAAAGGGCCTTTGCCTTGGCAGTCTGCATCTGAAACGGTGACGTGAGAAATGTTCATTGTATCCTGGCCAGGTGCAAATTCATGAAAGATTAGAGAAATTAAGTACGTGGTAAACCTGGTAGGATAGTGGCAATGAAGTTAGACTGGAATATGGATATTTCTTTGGCATATGCCTTTAAGAGGTCATGGGATTGGTAGAGGCTTCTTGTGGGAGAGGACAAGCCAATGTTGCAGCCATCTTTGAGAGAGCCCACAAGGGCCACCCAGGGAACCACAGGCTGTACAAGCTCTCTTTGGTGAGGATTGTGCCGTCAGTTAGAGTCCTCTTGGGTGACGTTCCTGGGCACCTAAAAGAGAAGAAAATGTCCAAATGCAGTTGGCAGGGACTTTCCAAGGGAAAATCATGCCCCGCTAACCTGATTGCCCGAAAGATGAAGTAACTGTTTTTGTGCGTGACATAAGAACAGTGGATGTCAGGTACCTCCAATGCAGCAAGACATTGGCCATGATCTCCCTCAATATTCTCGTACCCACGTTAGGCCATTACAGTCTGGGTGGGTCGACAGACAGAGAGGTGAAACACCAGTTGGAGGCTCAGGCTCAGAGAGCTGTGGTGAAGGGGTCATACCCTACCTGGAGGCCAGTGGGAGATACTGGGGCATTGTGGGGAAGCACAGGGAAATCTCCTGGGACCTGGGCAATTTAACAACTCTATCCATGACCCAGAGGAGGCAATTCTGACAGTGTTTGTCAATGACAGTAAATTGAGAGGACCATTCCTGTGCCCTAGGGATGCCATTCTGATGAAACCTGGCAGATGAGAGGACTGTCCTGTCAGGAATTTCAGAAGACAGAAGGGCAACGTCCATGTCTAACCACTAGGAGAGACTGACACCCTATAGTGACAGCAGAAGGGGTCTGCCAGGATGAGGAGCAGCTCTGTGCACAAGTCTTTGGTTGTGCTCAGGAATAGAAAGCAAAACATGATCCAGCAGCGATCAGCACAATGCAGCATGACCTGGTTGCAAAGGCAGCCAGCAGTGTCCTGGAGTGTTTAAAGAGGAGTCCTGCCAGAAGAGTGAAGAGAGTGATTTACCCACCACTCGTCACTCGCCAGACAACCTATACACCATAGTATCAATTTCGGTTTAAGTGTGCTGGGACTGGCTGGGATGGGGTTAACTTTCATTGTTGCAGCCCTTATGGTGGCTTGTTTTTTCATTGGAGTCTAAATCAGCATTGATAACACAGCAGTGTTGTGGTCATTGCAGAGCAATTGTTGTGCAGCATCAAGGTGTTTTCTATTTCTCACTCTTTCCTTCCTGTGAATAGCTGCAGGTGGGCAAGAAGTGGGGGGTAGATGGGACACAGCCAGGACAGCTGACCTCAACTGATCAAAGAGATATTCATAGAATCATTGTATCATAGAGCAGCCCAGCTTGGAAAGGTCCAACCATTTCTGAGAAAGGGAGCCTACATGAGACTACCTAGCACCCTGTCCAATTACTTCTTGAAAACCTGCAGTGGTGGGGACTCCACCACATCCTTGGGGAGTTCCTTCCAGTGAATGACAGTCCTTAACCCTCTGGACTGTCTCCAGTCTGCCTGCGGATTTCTTTCATTGTGGGGACCAGAACTGGACACAGCACTCCAGCTGTAGCCTGACAAAGCCTGAGCAGAGTGGGATGATCATGTCCCTGTGTCTGCTCGTAACGCCCCTGTGGATGCAGCCCAGGAGCCTATTTGGTGTTGTTGCTGCAGTGGGGCACTGCCGGAGCCTCTTCAGCTTGCTGTCCACCAGGAACCCCCAGGTCCCTCTCAGCAAGGCTGCTCCCCAGCCACACACCTCCTGGCCTCTACTGGGCTCTTTGGTTGCTCTGACTCAGGTGCAGGACTTCTGACTTGTCTTTGTCTCGTGGTTCATATTGTTCTTGCTGGCCCATTCGTCCAGCCTGTGCAGGTTTCTCTGTTAGATGATTCTGCTGGGAGTCTATGGCTGCTGTAACCTGGACATGCCCCTCTCTTGATCTCCTGGCCGTCCTGCTGGCCACAAAGGCCTGGGTGCAGCTTGCCTCCCTTGCTGCCAGGGCACACGGCTGCCTCCTCTCCAACCCACCAAGACCTTTCCCATGGGGCTTCTCCCAGCCAGGCAGCTCCCAGCCTGTGCCATTGCCAGGGGGATGTCCTGCAGGGTCACACACGGGCACTTGGCCTTGCTGGGTTGCCTGAGGTTCCTGCCAATACCTGCTCTCCTGCTCGTTGAGCCCTTTCCCTCAGCACACAGGCCTGGAGACCACTTCAGTACAGAATTAGGCAAAGAGGGCATTGAGTGTCTCTTCCCCACCTGTTTCTACTGTTATTAAATCACCCTCACCATTCATCAGCAGACCTGTATTTTCCTTCTTCAGCTTTGGTCTCTAATGTGTAATTGAAGCTCTTCCTTTTGCTCTTGACTTTTCCTTTCTACCACCAGCTCCAGGCAAGCTTTGCCTTCCTAAAAAAAGTGAGGTCCATACATATAAATTTGTTCTTTGTAAACTGTCCTTGCTGTCACCTCCCGGCAGCTACTTCATGGTCCCTGTCAGAGCCAGCCCTGTCCCTGCACTGACGCAACCTCCCTGCCCCATAAATACACTATTGTCAAGGGAAGACCTGTGGTGGAAGGAAGGTGTCTAGGCCAATCCAAGCCATGGGCAGTGGAGAAAGGGAAACAAGGGTGGGCTGTTGCTCTGCTATGCTATTGTACTGCAATATCTGTACCTATATAGATACAAAAAATGGATCCCTTCAAGAGTTTGACTTGAACCTTCCATCTATCCAGAACCTGGCCCTGGGATCCTCTCATTCCCCTGCTCCATCATGCACAAATGCTGGGCCCGTGCAAACCTCCTGAATTTCAACAAGGCCAGGTCCTGGCCATGCATCAGGGCAATCCTAAGCACAGGTACAGGCTGGGCAAAGAGTGGATTGAGAGCATCCCTGCAGAAAAAGACTTGAGGGTAGGAATGGATGGAAAACTGACTATGAGCCAGCAACGTGAGCTCGCAGCCCAGAAAGCCAACCATGTCCTGGGCTGCATGAAGAGAAGAGTGGCCAGCAGGTCGAGAGAAGTTTTTCTCCCCCTCTCCTCTGCTCTTATGAGACTCTACTTGCAGTGCTGTGTCCAGATCTGGGACCACCAGCATAAGAAGGACACGGACCTGCTTGAGCTGGGCCAGAGGAAGCCATGAAGATGATCAGGGGGCTGGAGCAGCTCCCCTGTGAGGACAGGCTGAGAGAGCTGGGGGTGTTCAGCCTCAAGAAGAGAAGTCTCCGGGGAGACCATCCTGCTGTCTTCCAGTAATTAAAGGGGTCCTTCAGGAAACATGGCAGGAGACTCTTGATCAGGGATTGTAGGGAGAGGTCAAACGTTAAGGTTTAATACTAGAAGAGGTTAGATTGAGATCTAAGGAAGATATTCTTTACTGTGAGGGTGATGAGACACTGGAACAGGTTGCCCAAAAAGGTGATGGATGTGTCCTCCCTGGAACTTCTCTAGGCAACCTGTTCCACTGTCTCCACAATCTCATGGTAAAACATTTCTTCTTTAAATCAAATCTAAATCTAAAAACGTTGTCCCTTGTCCTGCCAATACAGACCCTGATAAAAACCCTCACTTGGTCTTTCTTGGCCTATGACCACTCTATTTTAATACAAACAACTTGGTGAGTGCCCAGACATCTCCCAAGATGAAGTTTGGAGGCCTCAAGCGCATGAGCAGTATAGGGTGGTTGAATGTCGTAGGAGAGTGGAGTGGAGACATGGGAAAGTCTAGGAGTAGACTGACTGTGCTTGAAGAGAGGTTTCAGAGCTGTTGATTTTCTTCATAGTGGAAAACAGCATGAGAAAGAAATAATGCCACAAAGTGCAGCTGGGGAAGAACAGACTGGACACAAGCAGCAAAGCAACACATCACTCGGATTCTGGATCAGCCCAAGGTTTTGTGTTTCAAGGAAGAGCCAGGGAGGATGGTGAGAGATCAGGAAAGGAAGGAAGAGGCTCAGGTGGGAGCGAGGTGAGACAGCTGGGGGGATGAGAACCGCCTGCAGGGAAAGAGGCGCAGAGTATATAACCCCGTAGGACAGCCTGTGGTGGAGATGACAGAGGGCTGTGGGAAAGTTGAAAGCCCCCAGTAAAGTCAACCCCATCACCATTTTGGCTATGGCTGTTGTCTCTGCCACTGATGCCTGTGAGGAGGCACAGTCCCTTGCAGCACGGGGGCCTCATGGCCTCCTTGTGCATCCTCAGGAGCCTGGGAGGTGCACATCTCCATAGCCCCTACCCCAGGAAGAGCCCTGAGGAATGTGGGAGGGACAGGATCTCCCTTCCCAGGGGCTGGGGGTCACTGGCATGGCTACTTCTTTAATTGGCACAGGGCCTGACCCTTTGCCTTAATGCAACACATTCAGGTTTACTCAGCATCAGAGCCACCTTTCCCTTTTAGTTTCCAACTTGTCATCACTGCCTCCAGATTTCTACACTAAGAGGACCCTGAGGAGGCTTTGTCAATAGTGTCCTCAGTGGGAGCCATTAACAGTGCAAGAAACTTTAGAGTTTGAATATAACTTTGACTTCTTCAAAGGTTGCTTCAGCTTCTCTGTCCCTGAGGTTCATGGAGTTGGCACCAAACCCTCCTGAGGGGTCATTAAAGTGCCTTGGGCTGTTGCTGTGGTGCTGAGCTGGGCCGGGCTCCTGGGCCGGAGGGAGCTCCTGGCAAGTGGGCAGCGCTGCAGAGAGACAGCTCTGCCCAGGAGCAGCTCCTCTGCAAAGCGCAGCAGGGCTGAGGGCACTGCCTGCAGGCACCCAGGGCAGAGCAGCGAGGCACACACAGCTTCAAGGCAGCCTGGGCTGGGAGGCTGCTGAGAGCTCCGAGGAGGAGAAAGCGTCAGGGCCCTGGCCACAGTAAGTCTGGGGGTGCAGGGCAATGCAGCTGCAGCTCGGGGAGGGATCTGGGGAAGGCGGCAGAGCTGCCTGGAAGGAATCTGCCTCCCACCTAGAGGAGGAGGAGGAGGAGGATCTGCTCCCGAGCAGGGCTTCCCTGGTGCCCCCTGCGAGGGCCAGGGCATGAGGGCTGCCTTCTGGCGGGGCCGGCTGCAGGGGTGTGCAGCCGGGTGTGCAGGCAGGGGTGCCCAGGGCTGTCCTTCCCAGCAGGGTCCCTGCACTCAGGGGTCTGTGTGCTGGGGCAGGGACTCTGCTGCCTGCCAGGGTCAGCACTCAGCCTGCCCGGGGAGCTCCCCACGGCGCTGTAGGGAGAAGCTGTGGGGGGAAGGAGAGACCCCTGCCAGGGCAGGCTCCTTCTCCTCTCCAGAGGCTGCTGCCTGGATCAGGGATGCTCACAGCTCCAGATCTTCCCCAGCTCATTTCCCACTCAACTTTTCACAAGTACTTTCCTCTCTGGGATTTTCTTTTTGTGTCTGTGCTGTCTGGATTCTCTGCTTCTACTTTTCTGTGGCTTCCATCTTTCTATCAGCTTTGGTGATGAGAACAGGGGCTGAGATTCTTAAGCTGTAACAGTGAGGATTACCGGGAACCTCAGAAAGTGCCTTCTCGCCCCACCAGCTAACAAAACACACCATCATCACCTTTCCATTTTCATCAGGGTTTGGGTGGGATGTTCTTTAAGCCCTGCACACACAGAGAGGCTGCACGGCAGAGCTGTGCTCACAGGGGCTGGGGTGGGGACTGTGAGCTCTGGCAGGGAGGAAACATGGGCTCAAAGACAGAACTGCCAGCCTGGACAGCTGGAGGCAGTGGAGACCTGGGCAGGGAGGGAGGGAAATGCTAAGGGAAACCCTGCTGCAGGGCAGACTCCTTCCCTGAGCAACACTCCTCTTGTCTCCTCTGCCACCCAGCACAGCCCTTAGCCTGTGGCTCCTGGCCATTAGTCACCTCCTGGCCCAGCAGCCCAGCAGAAGGGATGAAGTGCATCTCTGCTGCCAGGGGCCCAGTTCCCACTGAGCAGGGCCTGAGGGCGACTGTCCTGCATTGCTGCTGTCTGGGAGGGGCTGTGCAGAGCTGGCAAAGGGAAAGGCTTTCCTGAGTGCCCCTTTGTCCCTCTCCTTGCCTTGCTCAGAAGCCCTTGGTGTTGCTGACAGGCTCTCTGGGAAGGGGGGTTTCAGCTGCAGAGACAGGCACAGAGCTCGTGAGCCCTCCTCTGCAGATGTGCCCCCAGCAATGAGGTGTCCCAGCTTTCCTCTAAGCCGCGAAGCTCTGGGAAATGCAGTCTGTGAGGCTGGGCCAGGAGCTGGCTCTCCCTGAAGAATTTTCCATGGTTCAGACCCTTGGCTCTCTCCTTGGGGTGTCCATCCCAGCTGTCTGCTGCTTCCAGGGGACTCTGTGAGCCGTGGATGTCATTGGCTAAAGTGGGGTGCTGAGACTTGGAGAAAGGGTGAGTCGTTTGGTGCTCTGCAGTGGATCCCTCTGCTCTCAGCACTGTCTGGCTGCTTTTCAGGGTAACACGGCAGTGTAATCACCCTCAGTCTTAGAAAGGTGCAAGTCCAGGGGAGCTGGGAACAAGACAGGACAGACCTGCTGCTCTCACTCTGCACTAAGTCACAGTCAATCGTCTTGCCTCACAGGACTCACTCTGCTCTCCCTGAGTGCAGCAGAAAACCTCTCAACCTAACTTCTTCTTTCCCCTTTCATTAACGCTGGTAGAGCAGATGATGACAAGCACTTCAGAGCTAAGAGCAGGTTTAGTGTGACAAAGTTAGAGAAAGTGCTAACTCCTTGGCAGGCATCAGGAAAAAACCCTTGTCCTTCTGTCACGCTTGGGAAGCACCAAACAGATCTCCACTGTGGAGATGAAGAAGAGCTCTAAAAAAGAAAAGGGGGGTGGGGGGTGTGTGTAGCATCAGGGACAAGTCTTGGAGAAAGGGTTGTTGATTTTTCTCAGAGAAGTCTATCTTAACATGTCATTGTCTTTCCTCCTTTGACCAGACTCCCATGTGCACAGGAAGCAAATGTCCAACAGCAGCTCCATCACTGAGTTCCTCCTCCTGGCATTTGCAGACAGACAGGAGCTGCAGATCTTACACTTCTGGCTCTTCCTGGGCATCTACCTGGCTGCCCTCCTGGGAAACGGCCTCATCATCACAGCCATCGTCTGCGACCACCACCTCCACACCCCCATGTACTTCTTCCTCCTCAACCTCTCCCTGCTCGACCTGGGCTCCATCTCCACCACTCTCCCCAAAGCCATGGCCAATTCCCTCTGGGACAACAGGGGCATCTCCTACCCAGGATGTGCTGCTCAGGTCTTTTTATTTATTTTCTTCATTTCAGCAGAGTTTTCTCTTCTCACCATCATGGCCTATGACCGCTACGTTGCCATCTGCCAACCCCTGCACTACGGGACCCTCCTGGGCAGCAGAGCTTGTGTCCACATGGCAGCAGCTGCCTGGGGCACTGGGTTGCTCAGTTCTCTCCTGCAAACAGCCAACACATTTTCCCTACCATTCTGCCAAGGCAATGCTGTGGACCAGTTCTTCTGTGAAATCCCGCAGATCCTCAAGCTCTCCTGCTCAGATTCCTACCTCAGGGAAGTTGGGCTCCTTGTGGTTAGTGCCTGTTTAGCATTTGGGTGTTTTGTTTTCATTCTGCTGTCCTATGTGCAGATCTTCAGGGCCGTGCTGAGGATCCCCTCTGAGCAGGGACAGCACAAAGCCTTTTCCACGTGTCTCCCTCACTTGATTGTGGTTTCCCTTTTTATCAGCACTGGCATGTTTGCCTACCTGAAACCCCCCTCCATGTCCTTCCCATCTCTAAACCTGGTGATAGCAGTTCTGTACTCGGTCGTGCCTCCAGCTGTGAATCCCCTCATCTACAGCATAAGGAACCAGGAGATCAAGGATGCACTGAAGAAGCTGATTCAGTCATTTGTCTGTCAGCAGGAATAAGCTCCCCATGTCTCTTCAGATGGTATTTCCAATTCATCATTGAATCCTTACATGCTATGAGCATTTTATTTGTGAAAATATTGTTTGTTCCAAAAAGTCTGCATACGCTCCTCTTCTTCAGAGACATATCTCAGCCTCTCTGACCTAAAGCCCTTTGTGTGTGTTTCTCGTAGGACAGTACATCTGGCCTCCCATTAAACATATCAATTATAAAAGGGGTTTTTTATGTGCCAGTACCTGGAGGTTGATCTGTTCTTCCAAAGCTGAGGTCAGGAAGAGGCTGAAGGAATTGCCCCTCTGAGCGTGCTGCTGTGCTGGGGTTCTCCAGGGGTTCAGGGCAGGAGGGCATGGGGGGATGTGTTAGGGAATAGGCCTGTGCTGCCCCTTCACGTGGGGGTGCCCAGTGCAATGGCAATGATGGCTGATCCATGGGGATCTCCCTGGGACCATCTCCCCGTGGCTTTCAGCCACCACTGCCCTGCAGAGCAGCACCGCCAGCTCAGGGCCGTGCCTGAGGTGACATCCCGCGACAAGAGCAGACCTATTTCTGGAGGCACCAGTTTGGGCAGCTTTTCTCTGGCTGGCACAGCAGGAGCTGCCTGGGGAGCCCCCAGTGCAGGAGTCTTGTGCTGGGGAGAGGGACGGGCACAGAGGGGCTGCCAGCACTGGGCAATCAGGATCTCTTGGAGAGAAGAGCAGCAGAGAGAGGGAGACGCTGGCCTGCGTCTGCTCATGGCATGGCTGGCCCCAGCCCTGGGGCTGATGGGGAGGCTGAGAGCCCTCTGTGCCCCAGGAGCTGCTGTGACCTTCCGAGGTGCTGGGGCTGTGGGGTGAGTGCCCAGAGCTCTGCAGCACCTCCCAGCCTATCTCGCTGGTCATTTCCAGCACTGGCTGCTCACCCAGGTTTATGGGTGAGCGTTGTTGCTAAACCATCTCCATCCTCCTGCTGGTCTCAGTGCCTGTATGGGGGCACCGGCCAGCCCTGCCCGGCCTCTCTCCTGGTGCAGACCCTGGCAGACCCCAGAGAAGGGCTGTCTGTGAATTCCCACATAGGACACAGCTGGGGCTGGGAAAGTGTTGGATACTGGGGGAGGCTGCAAATTGTATGTTATGAGATTATGTCTTGCTGGGGCTATGGGGGGGACAATGAACTGATTGCTCTCACTGGCATCATAATGGAGGGAAGTTACCCTGACTGCAAGTAGGCTGGGGGTGTACAAGAAGCTGGGAGGGGACACAACTGGGACACCTGACCTCAGCTGAACAAAGGGACAGTCCATACTGTATGACATTGTAGTCAGCAATAAGAACTGCAGGGAAGCAGGAAGGGGACATGTTTATTGTGACAGCATTGTTCTTCTCAAGTAACCGCTGTGCATGATGAAGCCCTCCTTTCCTGGAGATGGCTTGTGAGAAACAAGCCCACGTATATATAAAAAAAGTTTTATTGGGGACAAAGTCAGTGGAGCAAAGAATACAGCGCTGGGCGCAATGGTGCGCCCTGGAGCCAAAAGGGGCTCCCTTTTATTGTATAAATGGTTACATATTCATCTACTCTAATACATATGCATCACTACTTCTAAGGATAGGGAGGGAATATTACAATTAGTTCCGAGAAATCATTAACATATCCCCCCAACCCAAATTCCTCCCGTCGCGCTTGCGCAGTGCTCCCTGGTGGTCATGGGCAGGGGTCTTCAGATGAAGGCTCGTAGTCTTCTTCACTGTGTTCGCTCGTTGACCCTTATTTCTGACAAACTCAGTCCTGTGGTCACGTACACCCTGTCCTTCAAGTCTGGGCTAATTTGTAGCTCTTTTGTCTTTATGGCTCAGTGGCTCCAGTTCCTCTCTTATTTCAAGAACAGGAGATAACAGAGAGGGCCCATCATGTTCTTTCCCATTCCATTGCAAAGGAGTTACCATCCTTTGATATGGACCATCTGGTGAGCATTCCAAAGGAAAAAGGGGGGGGCTGTTGGGTTGGTGTTTCCTCTGATCAATCCCCCCTCTCTTCTCTTTTCCCACTAGTAAATTATTTTACTTTTCTTAAAATTTGTATCATTGTACTAATAATAGCTTCAGCCTAATTCAATAAAAGTAATTGTTTAATTACTTTTAGCGAAAGCAAAATTCTTCTATTATTTATCACAAGCTGAACACCTGCCTGCCGGTGAGAAGTAGCGAATGAATTTCTGTATTGTGCTTGACACTTGCACACAGCTTTGCTTTATGTATTAAACTGTCTTTATCTCAACCCATGATTTTTCTCACTTTCACCGTTCCAATTTTCTCCCCCCTCCCACTGGGGAGGAGTGAGTGAGTGGCTGTGTGAGCCTAAGCAGTCTACTGTGATTAATCCACATCTCAGCCTCTCTAGGTCTCCCTGGATGGCAACTCTGCCCTCCAGCATATCGACCCTTACTTCCACAGTTTGGTGGCATCTTCAACGTTAGCGAGAGTGCACTCTTTCAGTTCTTCCATGCCCTTGGTAAAGATGTTTGCCAGGACAGATCCCAGGGTGAACACTTGCTGTAGTCAATGAACTACTGGTCTACAGGGAGAGAAAACTTCATTCACCATGAACTTCTGAACCCCACCGTCAAACCAGGGGCCCCAGGGCCGGGGGCTGCCTCCTCGCCTCCGGCTCGCCCGCCCCCGGGCCCCCGTCTCCACCCCCGGGGCCTGCGGGGACCCGGCGCAGCAGCCGCAGCGCGGCAGGAGCGGCAGCGGCTCCTTGAAGGAGACGCCCCGCCGGCATTGCCGGCGCCCCCCGTCGCTGGCGGGGTCCCGGTGCCGCTGCCGGCCCCGCCGCCGCCGCGCACCCCCGCCAGGCAGGGGTCAGGGTGGGCTGCGGGGCCGGGCGGGGAGGGAGGAAGAAGAGGTGGAGGAGGGGCTGGGGCTGGGTCAGGGGTGGGCACGGCCTCGGCGCAGGGAGAGAGGCTGCCGGAGCCCGGCGGGGCGGGGCGGGGGGGCGAGGTGCCCCGGCCGCTCCGGAGGAGGCCGGCCCGGCGCGGGGGGAGCGGCGGGGGCCGGGGCCGGGGCCGGGGCCGGTGAGTGCGTGTGGGCGGCTGCCCGCCGCGGCGGGAAGCGCCGGGGAAAGCGCGGGGAGGCCCGAGGGGAAGGTCTGGGAGCGCGTGAGGGACGAGGCGGCGGCGGCTGCCGGAGGGGCTTCGCCTCTGCCCGCCGCCTCCGCGCCGCTCGGCGTGGCCGGGGCAGAAGGCGGGCCGGCAGCCCGGCGGCGCGGGGGGAGACCCCCGGGGCTCCGCAGGGGAGGCGGCGGCGAGCGGGGCCGGGCCCGGAGCCTGGAGCCGCCGCCGCGGCGGGCGGGGCGCTGGGGCGCACGGAGTGTGCGGCGCGGCCTCTGCGGCTGCTCCGGAGCCGGTCCGGCCGGCTGGGCCCGGGCGCTGCCCCGGCCTCGGGAGGGATGGCCCGGGGCTGGGTGGGCAGCGCTGGCGGAACGGCCCGGCGGCGGGGTGCTGCCCCCCGGAACGGGAGGGGGGGTGCCGTGTGCATCCCTCCCCAAACCTGGAGTGGAGGTGCCGTGTTCATCCCCCCCCCAAACGGGAGAGGAGTTGCCGTGTTCATCCCACCCCCAAAATGGGAGAGGTGCACCTGCGTGTCCCCCCAAACTGGGAGAGGTGTCCCTGTGTTCATCCCCCCTCCAAACGGGAGACGAGGTGCCGTGTTCATCTCCCCCCTCAAACAGACGGGAGAGGAGGTACCATGTTCATCCCACCCCCCCCAAACGGGAGAGGAGGTGCCGTGTTCATCCCACCCCCCCCAAACGGGAGAGGAGGTGCCGTGTTCATCCCACCCCCCCCAAACGGGAGAGGAGGTGCCGTGTGCATCCCCCTCCCGAATCGGAGAGGTGCTCCCGTGTTCATCCCCCCCCCCAAAATGGGAGAGGTGCCCTCGTGTTCATCCCCCCCAAAAATGGGAGAGGTGCCCCTGTGTTCATCCCCCCCCCAAAACGGGAGAGGAGGTGTCATGTTCATCCCCCCCCCCAAAGCGGGAGAGGAGGTACCATGTTCACCTTCCCCCCCCAAAACAGGAGAGGAGGTACCGTGTTCATCCCCACCTCAAAATGGGAGAGGAGCTACTGTGTTCATCCCCCCCCAAACGGGAGAGGTGCCCCCGTGTCCACCCCCACAACGGGAGAGGTTGCCAGATCCGCGTGAAAACCAGCAAAGAAGCCGGGGGTGGAAGTGTGTGGGGTGGGGAGAGGGCTGGGATGGTGACACCTCCACACCCAGAATTTATTTTTAATGTCTGCATTTTGCAGAGAAACCACTCAGAAATCCTTCCTGCTGGGTTTTGAACATTCATTGGCTGCAGGAGCCCAGGTGCTCCAAAGTGAAGTGGCTGTGTTCTCACAGAAAGAGTTTTATTATGCAAGGAATTTCTGCGTTAGGGGGTTAGTGTTTGAGGAGAGCACCAAAAGAGGATGGGAATGATGGTGATTTCAGGTTTTATTATCTGCTAAAACTGAAACGCATTTGCAAATGTTGTGAGCCAGCTGAGGGAGAAGGGCAGTCAGTGTTTGCCAGCATCCCCACGGAAAGGCTGTTAAAGTTACACGGCTGGGAGAACTAAACTGCTGCTGCTGGAACACTTCTGCTCAGCACACGCCGGTGGTGTGGGGCTCTGCCTGATCCCGCCGGGCTGAGGTTTTGCTACGTGTGGAGTAGAATTGTAGGTGTAGTAGACACTGATGGCTACGTAACTGTTAAAAAAAGCAGTCGTGTGCCAAGCTGAGGCGTTTTATCATTAGAGTGCCATTAGGAATAGATATATTGGTTTGTGTTGAATCAAATGTTCGGTCTTAAAGGTTGAAAGTGATTAAGCAAACTTAGTCCTATTCTGAACTGAACATTATTTCAGACATTGAAAGCACGAACATTTTCAGGATTCTTCCCCCAGGCTTTAGTCTCTCCCCTACCCAGCCAAAAACACATTACTCCTATATAGACAAATTTATAAACAGTCATTTGGTTGGTAGGCTTGACTGAATATTTTTTTATTCCAAGCTAATTCTAATAGGAGTTTTTTGCACATGGCTGAATCCTCTTAAGAGGAATTTTACTCACTGGTATGGTGACACCTACTTGATGTGCACCTTTGGGTAGGACTAAGAAGATGAGAATGATGAAGTAAACGACCACCGCGGGGCCTAGAAGACCACCCAGAGACTGTAGTGCGCACGTGGAAGTGGGCGGCAACGGATTATAATGATTTATTGAAAAAGTAATGAATATTGGAATTAGTTCTTGGGAATTCCATGCATGTGTAAGTGAATTGTGTGGAAATATCATCAACTCCACTATGGCGGCACGCATATTAGCAGGAATGATCCCCGACGCGTCGAATACAGAATACCTGCTGAGTGGCTCTGCCAGCTGTGGAGACTGAATTCTCCCCTGCAGGAGTCATTCTGCTCACCTGAAATCATTCTTGCTAATTGAGCTTATTCAGTAACCTGCTGGTATGTGATATTGCAGGTGGTTCTTGAAGAGTGTAGTTTGAGACTCCGAGATTGCTCTGTGGGCTGATGATTTAATATTTACTCTTGAAAAGGTGTTCTGCTGTTTGATGGCTCTTGCCCCTGCGCTGACCCACAGACACTTCTGTCTCTGCAGCGCTGCCAGTTGCTTTTGAGCACCCTTAGCACAGTCTGAAACTGTTTTCCAAGAGAAGCACAAGAGCTTGCTGAAAGAGGTTTGCCAAGAGTACTGCTAAATCTTTGGTGTGTTTTATTAAGATTAGGAATTCTGCTTGGGTTGGAGTTGTTGGAACAGGAGCTTTTGTTGCTTTTGAGGAGTGGAGGACAGGCAGCTGTAGCTGGGAGAAGGGGCTTGAATCTGGGAGCTTGGGGCTGACACGTAATGTGCCCTGAGTTGAGGGAAAGTGTTGTGGAGTTCCTGCGAGTGGGTCGGGGAGGCTCCATTCAGCAAGAAGCTCTGTGAGCAGCTGGGTTGAAATGACAGCACCTGAATGTGGTCATGCTGCAGAGTATTCTTTTTCATTCTTGGCCAGCAATTTATAATTGCCTGCAAATATTATATTGAAAATTGATTAAAAACAGAAAGGAAGCGTAAAGGAGTAACTTGTAAATTAAGTTACTTGAGTTTCTATAGCCTTTTACTTTATCAATTGTCCGTGGCATGTTGAGGGAAAAAAACAATATGCCTTTGCTATAGTAAAAATCTCTGCTATGTGAAAAAGAAATGTCTTATTCATGAGTATATTTAATAGTTCAGGCTTTTCTGTTTTATTTTTATTTTAACCTTTAGTGAATCTGGTTCTTTGTAGGGCTGCTTTTTCTTTTGGTGCTGATAGTAGATTTTGTCGTCAAAGAAGAAAGTGATGTAGTGAGAAATGGGAGGACAGATTTCTACCCTCTTATTTTTATAATTTCTAATTAGGGTGTTGAAGGGAGTTTTGTCAAAATGAAAGGAATTGCATAAGAAAAATCATCTTGTGCCTTTTTTCAGGTTTCAGAGATGTGACAACTCAGCAGGGGGTAACTGGCCTCATTTCTTTGTCTGCACAAGTGGTGATCTGGTTCTGTCGGCCCAGTCTCCTTCCAGAGGGTTTAGGTGAGCCTAAACTGGAATGCATTTGTCACCGGGAGATTCTCCAGTAAGTGATTCCTACGAACACCTGCTCAGCCCTGGTTTTGTACATGTTTCACCCAGAACAAGTTGTGTTGGCTCGGTGACAGCGTGTGCTGAAGTTCTGTTGGTGAAGCGGAGACTCTACTGGGTTTTCAAATAGACAGTGTGGAATATTGCAAGCAGTTTCTTTTCTGGATGTTTTTTAGAAAGAGAAGTATGACTCAGACTTCAAGGAGTTGCTTGTGTCCACAGCTTGAAATAGTTGGGATTTTAAACATATCGCTATTAAACGACAAGTACTTTTTCCAGTAAAAATATTACCTGCGTGTTTGGAACTTTTTATTTATTGCTTGAGGAAAAAATACACCTTGGAAATACTTCTTGATTTGGCTGGATTATAAATTCTCTTTTCGGCCTTAATTGTCTTATAAATGCTCACGTGACATGTTTAAAAACCCATTCCTTTGAGATATTTTTTTTTTGGTAGTGAGCTTCAGTTTACACCAAATGTTCTGAACGCTCCATCAACTTGAACTGGCACTTGAGACTCTTGTGTCTTACATCTCTTTTAGCAAAGGCAGAAACAGGACTGGCTTCTGTCAGAGTTGGAGTCTTGCCTCTGCTTGATGCTTCGCTTGTACAATCTTCTGTCCTTCTAGTCAAAGATTTTAGTTTAAAAATAGGATGTTACCTCTTTAATTTGCATTTGCTTTCTTGCCTGTAGATGACCATATGCATTTGTGTAGACCTTTCTACAATTATCCTCTGATTCAGAGCTGCTGTACGGGTCTTCAACAGAAACTTGCGCGTTTACCAAGTTCAGCCTTACAGGAAAATGCTAGAACACTTCCAAGGCAAATTCAGAAGTGGAAGGGAATGGCTTTTACAGCGACAGTTGTGTTTGCTACACTGAATGCATTTGCCAGGAGTACTCTTGAATGCAGCGGTGCCTGTGTTCTCTTGAGCACAGAGGTTACTTCCCTGTGCTGCAAATTTATATATACCTCTGCTGGGTATTCTTTGTTGGTGTCCTCATTTTTTTGTGGGGTACGTCATTCCTTGGCTAATCTGTATAATTTGTTACTACTGAAAAAGGTCATGTGCTTAGGACAGGACCAGTGATCTCCAGTTCAGCAAAGCACGGAGTTCACAGAACAATTATTTTGGACGTAGAAGAAAGCATGTGATGTTTTTTTTTAATCTCTTTCATTGTCTAATAATGGATGGTCATAACTGCGTTGGTCTAAATCTCCTCCTCACAAGTGCATTTGTGCAATTTAATAAGACAGTTACACACAGTTGGCACAGCAAACACTCTGCTGGCTGCTGGCTAAAAGTCACTCCCGAATGTCAACTCTCTTGCCTGGACTGGCTTCCCAGCATACAGGGGATATAGCTTGGGTTAGGTGATCATGGGTTTTTCTCTGGAAATGGTACTGAAAATGAAATAAAGGCCTAAAGAAGGCCTAAATAAAGGCTCTGACCCTGTGAACAAGATGCTACAAGAGGAGTTCAGGTGGAAGCTGCAGTGTAGGAGGTGCTGACTTTCAAGTTCATCTTACTTATCTTACTCCTCAAGGAACTGACCTCCAGGCGCCTGTGTTCCTCAGCAGCACACAGCCTCTAGTGTGCTGCTTCTGCTTTTTGTCACTGGGAAATTAAAGGGTAGCGTCGCAGTCAGCAGAAGACTGATGGACTTTTGAAGAAAGTACTTTTTAAAGGTTCAGCCATCTGTGATTGTAACGGCACATGTATAGAAACAGAAATGCTGCTTAAGATGATACAGCTTACCTGCATGCTGAGCTCTCTGAAAAGAACTCTTTTTCAGTAACAGAAGTGAGATGCTGAGAACAAAATCTGAAATGCTCATTACATTGTCTCTCAGCTGTGTATTGGAACACTCCAGTTTGAGGCTCTAGATTTGTGATAAAGACTAGTCCTGGTATTTGACTACTGTCACGTTTCCTCTGTTAGACAGTATAAGAGTGGTTATTTTTGGCACTTAAAAATCTTTGTTTACGCTTCCTTTCTATTACAAGTAACACAACAAAAAAGGAAACCTGAAAACTAAAAGGTCATTGCAACTTTTCCCGTAACAGGAGAGCTTTTAGGGTTTCTCTTTTGAACTCCTTGAATAATTCAGTATGAACTAATGAACATCTTTCATCTGGCTCAGAAATGTTTCAGGTGCATGTCAAGTCATGACCGTGCCTTTGTATGGTTGGTACTTTCTTTGAGTCATGGGAGCTTATTTTTTTTTTGTTTTGACTGGAGGAAATCTTTTACACAGAGAGTCTGGAATCAGTGTTTTACTGTGTCCAAATCCCTGCTCCCTTTTGTTCCAGAGGAAAATGGGATTCTGGCTGCTTGATGATTGATGGAATGGTTTCCCAGTTCGGAGACCGAGGAGAGGAGTTGTGGAGGAGAGATGAAGGAGAAACTGGGAAATACCCGCCTGCTGGTTTATATGGGAGTGTTTATGTTCACTGAAAACAGTAGCAACAACACCACCCCCCAAACCCCACCATATTTTATGATTTATAAAAGGAGATTAAAAAACTGTTAATTTTTCATTCCAGGCCGTGCTGGATCTCTGTTTGCTAGAAAGCACTGAAGAAAGCTACAGCCATGCAATTGTATCCTTCCTGGTTATTTCTATTACACCTTCATTTTGTGCACACAGACGTTCTTAAATGTTTGGCACCTGCGTGTTTAATAACAGTTTTTAATTTATGCTTCAAACACAATGCGAGTGAAAACATTTAGTTTAGAATTAAGTTGTAGAAAGAAGCATTGGATTTTATTTTATTAGTACTGCGTATTTTTTATGATTTGTCTGTTTTTTTAATGTTTTGTGGCAAAGTCTTTTCTGATAGGAGAAAACACATTTACTAAGAAATGGTAAAGATAAAACTGGTTTTCATCCAGTTTTAATCATTCAGCACTAAGTTGTATTGCAAAAACACCATAGTTTGCCTTATTTTATATACTCTGGAAATGAGGAAGATAACCAACTGTAGATTTTGTTGGCTTTACTAATGAAGCATTGGATGTTCAAATGTTTTGAATGTCTGACTGGTAGCTCCACTGACTAAAGAGGGAGCCTGAGTTTATAACTAAAGTATTTAAATATCTAAAGTGAACCTTTTTGAACGCCTCCACAGAAATCAAAGAGTATTTCTCTCTGGCTGCTTATGCAGAATGCAATTTTGTGGTTAGGACCTGACTGTCTTCAGGTTATAAGAGCTCCAAATGGCAAGACTAAATACATTAGTATTTTCTGCTTCTCACCCTTTTATATTCTTAATTCATTATGTTTTTCTAAATGTAACGTGATATATTTTTGGCCTTACACATTTATTAGCCTTAATTAGGTACTCGATACCAGGCAACATGCTTGCTGCTAAATATCACACATTCCTTTCTGAACAAAACAAACTTCAGTCAACTCCTTCCCAACTACCTTTGCCATCCCTTGGGGTCTTGTGAAGCTTATTGAAGGGTTTTGGCTTCTAGGTCACAAGAATTATGAAGTCTGTTACAGGTTAGTTAGGAACATGGTACCGTGTGAAGCTGTAGTCTTCCAAGTGGATTTTAAAAACTGGTGCTTAGCTAATGACAGGTGCTAAACCATGAGAAGATTTTTGTAATACTGCTGCGACATCTTCATCAATACATTAGGATTGCAAAGTTTGTTTAAATGGCTTTGAGAGGAAATGGATTAAAACAAAGAAGAAATCAACTTTCATAGATGTGAATTTTCCAGGCCATTGGTTTAGGTTGTTTTCAGCAGCCCAGTTGGGCACTTTCTCAAAAGCAGTGGTTTAGGTGCTTTAAATATGAAACCCATGATCCTGGCAGCAAGGTTGGAGAGAGACTTTTCAACCTAATCCATGTTCTTTCCGATGCTGAAGGTTGTTCTTTGCCTGTCAGGATGTAAATGTAAACTGTTTGTCTGGGAGAAGAACCGACTATTTAGTAATGTATTTCTGAAGAAGTGATGTTTGTATGCAGAGATTTGGCTAACCCAGAAAAGTGTGAATTACTCCTTTTAAAACACTCGCTTTGTTCTGTATGGCTAACTGAATTTTCTTCCTGCAGATATTTGAGAATTTTGGTTTCCACATCCTCTATCAAGTATTTCGTGTGTCAGTCATCTCAGTTTATTTACGGCACATTCTCCCTCCCTGAAGAGACTTCTGACTATTTTTGTTGCAGCCGTGTCCGTGTGGATCTCAGTACCCCTGACCTCGAACTCCTGCAGAATTCCCTGGCCCCGCTTTTCCCTCCAGCAGCCCCCAAACTGTGTCACAGCCACTCGCCCCCCTGCTCCCCCCGGGACCCCGCAGTGGGGGGGCGGGAGCACCGGGGGAGGGGGAAGCTTTGGGCTAAAAACCTGAACTTTTACACCACTGCGATTTCAAAGAACCCCAACAGGTTGGTTGTCCCAGTTGGGGCTGTGCAGACGTGCTGGTGTGTGACTGTGCTTGTCCTTTTCCCTGGGATTTGGCATTTATTTTGCTGTCCGTAAGGGCTTGTTGTGTCTGCAGGGTTTATCTGTCAGGTCACCCCAGGGGAAGCTGATTTTAGCCCTTTGCTTTCACTTCAAATGTGAAAAAACATGACGCGTTTAATATTTGGAATTAAAACCCAATCAGGCCTCCTCCCGGGGCCAGAAGGAAGGACGGAGCCCCGTCACTCTCCCCACGGGGGCTGACCACTGTCCTTGGCGTCCGTCCCTGGGGGTCCCCAGTGCTGGCCGTCCCTGCCAGGCTTCGGGGCCAAGGAAACGCCGGGGTGCCAGGGGCTCCTGGGGCTCAGGGCAGCTCCGGGCACATCCGAGGCCAAGGTGCAGCTGCCCCTTGGATTCTGCAGGGGCGGTTATTTGCTGCCCCCTTAGTGGTTGAAACTGTTTCACCTCCTGGCACAGGGACTGGACAGAAGCTCCTTCCCTGTTAGTCTGGGAGGACTTGAGGGAAATGAGGAAGGCACAGCACGCACGCAGGTATGAGGACAGCGAAAAGGAGCCGTGTCAAGGTTTTTCTGCTGATTCAGATCTGAACTCAGACATTTGTGAGCATGCCAGCATCCAAAGTCAGATATTTTTCCTCCAAGCCGCGCAGCTTTTCGCCAGTGAAAGTGAGTTGGGCTGAGCTGGCCTTCGGGATAACTCCGCTCCTTTCTTTTTTCATGGTGTGCCTACACTTTCCCTTGCTCTGCAGGAGTTTGTTTCTTTCTTCCCCTTTCCCCCCTGCCCAATTCCATCCTCTTTCAAAGGTAATCATGATTTGGCTTTCTGGAGAGATCACTGTGTAGGTAGACACAGGGTGTAAGTATAGGCTGGTTTATACCTCCAGAGCTGTAGGTTGAACTCCTCGACCTTTAAAAGGTAGCGAGGTATGCGCTATGGGCAGAGTTACTGTTTGCCAGGTATTATTTCTTTTGGGGTCCTGTGAGAATGACGGGAAGGTCATCAGCCTGCAGCCCTGCAGCAGCTAAAACTACCACTGAAAGCGTTCTGATGGTGGATGCTGTTCTGAGTGTTTCATTTTCAATAATCATTTCCTGGAGCTAGAATTATCCCAATGTGACCAGGTGATGGGGATCCTCTTGCACTGGTCTTCTGTTTCAGGAGTGTGTCCTGACAACCTGTGTCATCTGGAGCTGTCTTGCCCACCACCCCTCTCGGGAACAGACACAGCATGCAATGACTGGTGGAATGGCTTCACCGGTGGGCTTGGATCTAGGGAATCCCCTTAGGCAAACCAATAGAGCAGATGCTTCATCCCAGAATTTTGATGTGCTGACATTCTAGAGAGAATGTAGAGACTTTTCCTCCTCAGCCTTGTCCTCTTTGTTCTTCCTCTTCCTCCTCCTCCTCTGGTTCTGTCATCATCATCCTTCTGTTCTTCCTCCTGTTCATCCTCTTGCTCCTGCTCTTCTTCCTCCTCCTTTTCCCATGTCCTGGTTCGGGCTGGACTAGAGTTCCTGTTTGTTTTAGTAGCTGGAGGAGTGCTGCAGCACACTGAGACCCCAGGGGCTCCCCAGGTCCCAGTGCCCTCACCTGTGCGCGGGGGCGGGGGGAGCACAGCTGGAGGGCTGGGCCCGGATTGGCTGATATTCCATATCATGTGACATTGTGCTCACCATATAAAGGCAGGAGAGGGCTGGGAGAGGCTGCTGCTTATGGGAGTGTTGCTGTGGTGGCTTTGTGTTTGGGATTGCTGGCTGGGAGCAGGTGGGTGTTGGTTGGTGGGTGGTGAGCAGCTGTATTGTACGTTACCCATTCATCATGTCACCATATTATTCTATTACTGTTATTAATCTGTTTTTATCTCAACCCACGAGTCTCCCTTTGCCCCTCCGATTCCCTCCCCATTCCCAAGTGGGGGGAGGGTGGGTGAGCGGCTGTGTGGCATTTAGCTGCTGAGTAGGCTCAAACCACAACAGCATGTGAGACAATAAAAGAAAAGGTAAGACAAAATTTATGCCCGGGACATGTCTGAGTGAACATCCAGGGAAAGTGCCTGCCTGAGAAGCAGCCTCACCAGCTGTGCTCCTTGAAATACATGTTGCTCTCAGCGTTGTCAGACCCACCTCCTGGCTGTGATGGTTTGCTTCTGGAAGCAACCAGCTTTAGCAGAGCTGACAACGATGAGTAAAGCCTCAAGCCCTCTCCACTAGATGAGTGAGAGTCCATGTCAGAAAGCTGAGGGTCTGGGCTTGTGGAACGGTGAGGGAAGGAGACAAGATGGAGAAGCTGGGTAAAGAAGAGACACCTGTTGGAGGAGAAGGGCTCAGGTGATAAGGACCCAGAGACCCTGATCTGATATTTCCTCCATGCTAACTGAAGTGGGCGAGTGCCAGGGCTGACTCCAACAGAGCCCAGCCCAGCTGGAACTCAGCACCACCAGCCCCTCCCCAGCATCTCTGCTGGAAGTTACTGGGTCTCAGGGGATCTGGGGAAGGAGGGAGCTGGGCTGGGGACAAGTGCAGCACAAGACAGGGCTGAGACTCAGCTCTCACTCACACACTTTCCCTGCACAAACACCCACAGCAAAATCAGCAGTTCCCTGACTCGGGACATCCAGCACCCACCTGCAATGCTCAGCATGAAGGGTTGACCTCTGTGCTGATGGTGCCTGGGAACAAAGACCTGGGGCGTCACTCTCTGCCTCTACCCCACCACATCTTCCCTTCTGTGATCTCTCTGCAAACCCTGACTCAGATCTAATGCCCTGCTCTGCCCTTGCCCTTGCTGATTCAGTGATGCATCACCAGCAAAAAAAAAAAAAAAAAAAAAAAGTGCCCCCTGCTCTGCACTGTGACCTGGAGATTATAGCACCAACAGTTTCTTTAGTGACCCAGGCAGAGCTCAGCTCTCCCCAGGCACTGCAGCGAGGAAGCATTGCTTACCTGGTTCTCAAAGAAGGCTGTAACTTCTGAAGTGCTGGAATCTTTGCCCACTGTTGTGGCAAGGCCTACCTTTCCTTACAACCCTGAGTACTTTTAACTCCAGGTCAGGCTTCTCTGGAAAGGAGACTCAGGCAAGGAATTCATCAGGATTCAGCAAAACTCATGACACAACTATGTAAGTGTTACCCACAGTATAATCCCCATTACCTCCTTGAATTAGACACTAAAAACCTCCACACACTGGGCTAGTTTTTCAAAACCAGACTTTTAAAGTAACAATACGGGCTAAATACCTCAGTGCTGAGAGACAAGTTTCAAACAGAATCAAAATATAGATGAAGCTGTATCATCTGGATTTACTAATTCTTTAAGAAAAGAAAAAAATAGGTGAAGCTGTATCATCTGGATTTACAAATTCTATATCAGTAGAAAGGAAGTCCCACAGCCTATGGGATGTTTCATTAGCTGTCTACGGAAATTTGGTTTCTTGGGCCTCTTGGCTAAAACCTGCTGCATTCACATTGCTGGCAAGGGGACAATTTCCTGTTCCAGCATCACATTTTTCCCCATAGTGCCTGGAGATCCAGAACAGCTCTGTCACACATCAGGCAGCATCAGAATGAAGATGGAGGTAGATTGAATTTAAATATTTTTTGGCTCAAATGAAATCTCAAATCGTAATCTGACAAGAAAACACTTTTTTTAACCAGGCATAAGTTACACAACTGTGAGTTCAGATCTAGTTTGCAGAGTTTCTCACCTCTCTCAATAAGGGGGGTATGGTGCGGGGGAGAGGGGAGCACGTTTTGGTTTGCTAAAACCCTGATGAGTGTCCAACCCGTCTTTCCCTTGGCCTCTGGCATCCCATTTCTTCAGATGTAAACACGGTGAAGCGTCTGTCAAGAATCCTTCAGATGTTAGTATGATTTCCCTAAGAGTAGCAGTACCTGAAAGAAACAAAGAAAGAAACAAAAATTAATAAATCTGCCTAAATGAAAATTACTGTAATGAAACACTCTGCTTGCTTTGTAGACATGCTGGGCAATGTCACTTCAATCAGTATTTGCAATGTAAGCCATCCTCAAGTAGCCCTTCCAAAGCAGTTCGCGTGAAGGTAACTTGTAAAAGTCTCCTTTTGTATCCCCAGGAGGCATGGGCACTGCTGGTTTCCTTCTCCAGAGAGTGGCAGAGGCTGGATCCCCTTCTCAGGACAGACTCCTTGCCAGGAACACACAGGCATGGGGGTAGCTCACCTGGTTTTCACTGGCAATTCACTCAATCTCTTTTGATGTACTTGTTGTTTTTCCTTGACAAGTCTTAAAAACACTGAAGAATCAGAAAAAAAAAAAAAAAAAAAAAAAAAAAAGAACTAATACAAAGTTAATCATCAAGGCAGGGAGATTGGAACCAGATGATCTGCAAAGGTCCCTTCCAATCCAAACCATTCTGTGATTCTGTGATTTTATGACAAACATGAACTTGAAGTGTTGCCTGTCCTGTAAAGGAGCTCCATATATGTGAGCCACATTAAACAGGCCATGCCTCACTCCGCATGTTCCCTGGCAGTCACAGAATCGTAGAATCATTTAGGTTGGAAAATACCCTTAAGGTCATTGAATCCGGCCATTAAACTAACACTGCCAAGCCCACCACTATACGTGGTCCCTCTGTGCTATATCTACGTGTCTTTTAAATAACTCCAGTGATGGTGACTCAACCACTTTCCTGGGCAGCCTGTTCCAATGCTTGACAACCCTTCCAGTGAAGAAATGTGTCCTCATATCCAATCTAAACCTCCCCTGGTGCAACATGAGGCCATTTCCTCCTGTCCTTTTACTTGTTACATGGGAAGAGACTGACCTAGACCTCACTAAAACTCCTAAATGTAGCTGTACAGACCGATAAGGACTCTCCTGAGCCTCTTTTTCTCCAGACTAAACACCCCAATTCTCACAGCTGCTCCTGACAAGACTTGTGCTCTAGACCCTTCACCAGCTTCATTGCGCTTCTTTGGTCACACTGCAGCACTTCAATGTCTTTCTTGTAATGAGGGGCCCAAAACTGATCCCACACCCACTATCTCACACCCACGCTGCTCTCCACATGAGCCTGTAGCCCACTGGAACCACACACAGACGTCTAATTCCTCCTTCTGCACGCCCCGCACATCAGTGCACTGGCACTTCAGAGAGGTGCCCGGCAGCACCGATTTCCCAGAAAGGATGTCACAGGACCAGAAAACTACAGAAAAGTTGAGGTTTGGAGGGACAGGATTGGAGCCAGTATTGACCCCTGTAGTGCCCCACTGGTGACCAGCCTCCATCGAGACCTGATGCCACTGACCACCATTCTCTGGGCTCGGCCGTTCAGCCAGGTTTCAACCACCTCACTGTCTGCTTCTCCAACCTCTGCTTCACCAGCTCTTCGATGAGGATTCTTTGGGAGACAGTGTCAAAAGCCTCCATGAAGTCCAGGTGGACAATTTCTACTCCTCTACCAAGCCAGTCAGTCACTGGAGAAGTTTATCAGGTTATCAGATAGGAAGGACATTTCCTTTTGTTGGCTGTGCCCTGGGCCTCTGTGTATATGTTGGGGTCTGGCACTTGGAGGGCTGTGATGTTGTGCCATTGTCCACCCCATACAGATTTGGCCAGCTCAAACCCAGGGAACATATGAGGGAAATGCTACAAATGCTTTCTTTGCTTGATAGCAAGGAAACACTAGTGGGCTCTATGTAACCTCTTCAACCTCCATTGCTCTCAGCTCTGTTTAGATGCAATGGAGACATTAAATGTTTTAATAGAAATATGTCTTGGAAACAATTTCTCCATTCAAAATATAAATAGGAAATGTGTTTTAGAAATGGATGTATAAGTCTATATTTTTGAAGAGGGAATGAAAGAGTCATGGGCTTGTTGGTGTATTCAGGTGTTTCTGAAGTTCCTCCCATTATGTTGCCAGTGAGATCAATCAGTTCATTGTTCCCCCGTAGCCCTGGCAGGACATAACGTCATAAGGCACATTTTGCAGACTTCCCCATTATCCAACCCTTTCCATACCCCAGCTGTGTCCCATGTGGGGATTCACAGACCGCCCTTGTCTTCAGTCTTCCAGGGTCTGGGCCAGAAGAGAGGCCGGGCGGGGCTGGCTGGTCCCCCCATACAGGCACTGAGACCAGCAGGAGGATGGAGATGGTTTAGCAGAAACGCTCACCCATAAACCTGGGTGAGCAGCCAGTGCTGGAAGTGGCCAGTGAGAGAGGCTGGGGGTGATGAATTCTGTATCCCATATGAGCCCCCAGTTGTGAGAAACAAGCCCACGTATACTTAAAAATATGTTTTATTGGGGACAGAGTCAGTGGAGCAAAGAATACAGCACTGGGCGTAATGGCGCAACCTGCCCCAGCAGGGGCTTCTTTTTATAGTTCCAGTCCTCCTTTTTGCACCCGCACAGTTCCTTTTCCTTGGTTTCTCCGAGGCTGTCTCTCTCTCTCTGTACTTTCCCACTGCTTCAGTACTTCTTATGACAAAACAGGCAGATGCTGAGTGGGGGAGGCATCCAGAATATTATATGTAGCCTTTCGGTTTAAATGTGAAATCAAAGAAAGAACAATGCAGCACAACCAAGCCAAGCAACAAGTCCACTTGCTTTCCTTCCCCCACCTCTTCTTTGACATTTACAGTTGGTGTCGGTGGTCCTCTGGGTGGGGGCGGTTGGTGGAGGGGGTGAAGTCCAGATTCCTTTTCATCAGGAGTTCTTCGCTTAACCCTTTTCTGCTGGCTTCCATTCCTCTTTACATGGCACCTAACCACAGACACGCCCCCCCCCCCATCCTCCTGCTTGCCCAACTCCCCACAATGCCCAACCCTATGCCTGACCTGTGATCAAAAAAGGCTTGCTCAACTGTTATAATTTTAGCAACAGTAATTTAATAACAGCTTTAGCCTAATTCAATAAAAAAGATGCTGTTGGTCTTCTGGGTTGCCAGCCGTCACTGCTGACTCATGTGCAGCTTGTTGTCCACCATGACCCCCAGGGCCTTTTCTGCAGAGCTGCACCCCACCCTGGGCTGGGAAGGACTTGGTATTTCTCCTCTCTGAAATCTAGTAGGTTCTTGTTGGCACAGTCAGCCAACCTGTTGATGTTCCTTCAGAATGCAGCCCTCCAGTGTATACACTGTTCTCCTGACTCAGTTTTGTGTCATCTACAAACTCCGTCAGATCCTCGTGCTGGGTTTGTGTGTGCTGCAGGGGGTTTTGGTAGTGGAAGAGGGGGCTACAGTGGTCGCCCCCTGTGGCAAGCTTCTCAAAGCTCCCCTGGCTCCACATTGGACCCACCTCCATGACAAGGCAGAGCCAATTAGAGGCAGTGGCCACACTTCTGTGATAACATATTTAAGAATGAGAACCTGGGAGGAGGAGTGGGGGTTATGAGTAGGAATTGAGAGGAGGGCACCTATCCAAACACTGAGGCCAGTGGAAGAAAGGAGGAGGAAGGGGGAGGGGGGCTGCGCCAGCAAAGGCACCCCCCCTGCAGCCCATGGTGAGACAGCAGGGCTGCCCCCCAACCACCCATGGAGGTCCACAGTGGAGCAGAGACCCACCTGAGCCCATGGAGGACCCCACGCTGGAGCAGGTGGCTGTGCTGGGAGAAGGTCAGGAATCTGTGGGAAGAAGCAGCCCCCGCTGTTGTAGTTCAGCACTGGGAGGACTGAACACACGGGGGTGTCCCACGCCAGAGCAGCATGGGAGCAGATGAGGTCTGTGGGAAGAACTCATGTCAGAGGAAGTTTGTGGAGGACTGTCTCCTGTGAGAGGGGAACCACACTGGAGCAGGGGAATGCAAGGAGTTCCCCCCCAACCCAAGGAGGAAGCAGTGGCGGGACTGACCGCACCCCCCCATTCCCTGTCCCCTGCACTGCTGGGGGGAGGAGTGTCTTGGTTTGAGCCTGGTTGGCAGCCAAACACCATGCAGCTCCTCGCCCTCCCTCCCCCACCTGGGAATGGGGAAGGAATCGGAGGGGCAAAGGGAGACTCGCAGATTGAGATAGAAATAGTTTAATAATGGTAATAAAATAATACGGGGACAGTATAAACGGGTAATGTACAATGCAGTTGCTCACCACCCGCCGACCGACACCCAGCTAGCGATCCCGAAAAACCAAGAACCGCAGTTGCAATCCCAGAAGTGAGAGCGCGCCCCTTCCCGCCCACCCCTCCTTTATATGGTGAGCATAACATCACCTGACATGGAATATCAGCCAATCCGGGCCCAGTGCTCCAGTCATGTTCCTTCCCTGCTTCTTGTGTGCCTGCACACAGGCAGGACATGGGGAGTTGGAGACTCCTTGAAATCTCAGAGTGCTATCAGCATTCTTCTAGCTGCCAAAAAGGGACATGAACTCTATTCCAGCCCAAACCAGGACAGTATCCACCCCTTATTCCATATCATTTATGTTATGCTCACGTTACATATTTCCTAATACATTCTAATTATTTACTATCCTCTTCTCTGGTCTTAGACGTGCACACAGATATAATTCCCTCAGTCACTGGACCATCACTGCAGAATGTATCGTGAGTTCATTTGATCCATAGCTTTGGGTTCCATCTGTCATAATATTCCCTTAAGGCAGGAGGAGTGATGCTCAGTCAGTAGTGCGCAGGTGACCTTGGACGAGGCAGGAGGAGGGTGTGCAGTCCCTGTTAAAGTTGGAGCTGGTGGCTGACATATTTGGCGCCATCTGTATTCACAGTCTGCAGCAGTCACTGGGCATCAGCGCTGAAACCAATCCTGACTTTATCTAAGTTCATGTTTTCCTTCATGAATGTGATGCCATTAGTATAATATGTATCAACCATAGCAATGCATTGATAGGGCTGTTTGGTGATTGACCTAATACAGTTCAATTTATCGGCTATTTTCACCTAACATTAAGTCCCCTTGAGGCACACATTGGACTTCCCTGTCCTTCTGCATTACTCACCAAGTGCACCCGGGTCCTTGGGCAAAGGTAATTCCACGTATGGGCTTACCTTTACCTGAAGTAGAAATAACGCAGACAGTCTTCTCCAGCATGTTGTTAAGGTGCACTACTGGGACTTTATCTACAGTATGTAGAAGGTTTGACTGGGCAGGGCCAGCCTGGTTGATAGAGCCTCTAATATTGAATAACCAGATGGCTTTTACTAAATGTGCATCCCAGTTTTTAAAAGTTCTGCCTCCCATTGCTCTCAGTATTGTCTTTAGTAGCCCACTGTACTGCTCAGTTTTCCCAGATACTGCTGCATGATAGGGAATGTGATATACCCACTCCATGCCATGTTCCTTGGCCCAGGTGTTTATGAGATTATTACGAAAACGAGTACCATTATCTGATTCAATTCTATCTGGGGTGCCATGCCGACACAGGACTTGTTTTTCAAGGCCCAGAATAGTGTTCCGGGCAGTGGCATGGGGCATGGCCTATGTTTCCAGCCATCCGGTAGTTGCTTCTACCATTGTGAGCACATAACATTTGCCATGCCGAGTTTGTGGGAGTGTGATGTAATCAATCTGCCAGGCCTCCCTATATCTATACTTTAACCATCGCCCTCCATACCAAAGAGGTTTTAACCACTTGGCCTGCCTGATCACAGCACATGTCTCACATTCATGGGTAACCTGTGCAATAGTGTCTGTGGTTAAATCCATGCCTCAGTCACGAGCCCAGGTGTATGTTGTATCCCTTGATGGCCTGAGGAGTCATTGGCCCAGCAAACCATAGATTTTTCACCCTTATTTTTCCAGTCCAGATCTATTTGAGCCACCTTAATTTTTGCAGCTTGGTCCACCTAATGTTTTTTTTAATGTTCTTCCATCACTCGATTTTTGGGTACATGAGTGTCTTCGTGACGTACTTTCACAACCAAGTTCTCTATTTGAACAGCAATATCTTGCCACAAATCAGCAGCCCAGATGGGTTTGCCTCTATGTTGCCAGCCACTCTGTTTCCACTGCCGCAACCACCCCCACAGGGAATTTGCCACCATCCATGAATCAGTGTAGAGGTAAAGGACTGGCCATTTTTCTTGATCGGCGATACTTAAGGCCAGCTGGATGGCTTTCACCTCTGCAAATTGACTGGATTCACCTTCTCCTTCAGCAGCTTCTGCAACTCGTCATGTGGGGCTCCACACAGAAGCCTTCCACTTCCGATGTTTCCCTACAATGCGGCAGGACCCGTTGGTGAATAAGGCATATCGCTTCTCATCATCTGGTAGTTCATTATATGGTGGTGCCTCCTCAGCTCGGGTCACCTCTTCCTCTGGTGACATTCCAAAATCTTTGTTCTCTGGCCAATTTGTGATCACTTCCAATATTCCTGGGCGGTTGGCGTTCCATATTCGAGCCCGCTGTGTGATGAGCACGACCCAAATACTCCATGTAGCATCAGTTGCATGATGTGTTGAGGGGACCCTCCCTTTGAACATCCAGCCCAGTACTGGCAGTTGGGGTGCCAAGAGGAGCTGTGCTCCTGTACCAATTACTTCTGAAACAGCTCGAACCCCTTTGTATGCTGCCAATATCTCTTTTCCTGTTCGAGTATAATGGGCTTCAGATCCTCTATATCCTCGACTCCAGAATCCCAGGGGTCGACCCCGGGTCTCCCCTGGTGCCCTCTGCCAAAGACTCCAGGTAGGGCCATTCTCCCCGGCCGCAGTGTAGAGCACATTTTTAACATCATGTCCTCCCCAAACTGGCCCAAGGGCTACGGCATGAACTATTTCCTGTTTAATTTGTTCAAAAGCTTGTTGTTACTCAGGGCCCCTTAAAAAACTATTTTTCTTCTGGGTCACTTGATAGAGAGAGATTATGATCTGACTGTAATTTGGAATATGCATTCTCCAGAAACCCATCACACCTAAGAAGGCTTGCACTTCCTTTCTGCTAGTTAGTGCGGACATAGCTGTTATTTTATTAATCAAATCCAATGGACTCTGATAATGCCCATCTTCCCATTTTATTCCTAAAATCTGAATCTCCTGTATAGGCCCCTTGACTTTACCCTGTTTTATGGTGAAGCCGGCTCTCAAATGATTTTTAACTATTTTTTCTGCCTTCTCAAAAACTTCTTCTGCTGTATTCCCCTATATAATGATGCCATCTATGTACTGTAGGTGTTCCGGAGCTTCACCCTGTTCCAGTGCAGTCTGGATCAGTCCATGGCAAATGGTGGGGCTGTGTTTCCACCCCTGGGGAAGTCAGTTCCAGGTGTATTGGACACTCGTCCAGGTGAAATCAAACTGTGGCCTGCTCTCTGCTGCCAGAGGGATTGAAAAGAAGGTGTTGGCAATATCAGTTGTGGCGTACCACTTGGCTGCCTTTGACTCCAGTTCATACTGAAGCTCTATTATGTCTGGCACACCAGCACTTAGTGGTGGCATGACTTTGTTCTGGCCCCAATAGTCCACTGTCATTCTCCACTCTCCATTAGACTTCCGCACTGGCCCTATGGGGCTGTCAAAAGGTGAGCAAGTCTTGCTGATCACCCCTTGGCTCTCTAGCCAATGAATCAGTCGGTGAATGGGAACTACAGAGACTCGGTTGATGCAATATTGCCATCAGTGCACAGTTGTAATAACAATCGGCACCTGTTGCTCTTCAACCTTCAGCAGTCCCACAACAGAAGGATCCTCTGAGAGCCCTGGCAGAGTGGACAGCTGTTTGATTTCCTCCGCCTCCAAGGAAGCTATACTGAAAGCCCATCTGTACCCTTTTGGGTCTTTAAAATACCCTCTCCAGAGATAATCTATTCCAAGAATGCATGGAGTTTCCAGGCCAGTCACAACAGGGTGCTTTTTCCACTCATTCCTGGTTAGGCTCACCTCAGCCTCCAACACAGTCAGCTGTTGAGAACCTCCTGTCACTCCTGAGATACAGATAGCCTCTGTCCCTTGGAAATCTGACAACATCAGGGTGCACTGGGCACCAGTGTCCACCAAAGCCTTATACTCCTGGGGGTCGGATGTGCCAGGCCATCGAATCCACACAGTCCAGTAATCCACACAGTCCTGGCTGGAGGCAGGGCCCCTCTAATGCTGGTCATAGTATCCATTGTCAGTGAAAGGGTTAGTGTGGTCTGCATGGGTCTCAGTCTCATCTTGATTACTCACTTCCTGTAAGTACGACTCAGAAGGATCAGGAGCAAAGTCAACTCTTCTACACAGTTTGGGTAACTGATTAGTGGAGACTGGAGAGGCACTTCTCCAGGAAGAATCTTGATTTGTATCCATTCTTCCTTCCAACTCTCAAATCCGCTCTCTTAGAAGGTAGGTAGATTTCTCATCCCATTTTCTCATGTCTTCTCCATGGCCATGCAGGTAATACCATAGGTTCCCCTGTGGTGTGTATCGTCTATCTTGAGTAGGGAACCATTTTCTCCTGATAGTTGAGACCTTAGCTCATGCAGGTGGAGAACTAGACATGTCCTCTATGAGTTGTTGGACTTTTCAGGATAGTTTCTCCATAGCTGTGACGATGGAGGAAGAGAGACTTTCTTTGTATTGCTGGAGTCAGCAAGTCAATTCGTCCACAGTTGGGCCCTCTTCATCTCTCCAGTCCATTGCTCCTAATACACTGACATGTGACAGTGGCATGCTCCGTACAAACTTCCGCCACATGGGCTGGATGCATTGTACTTCATCTGGGTCTGTGGGTAGCTGCACATTGTCTGGGTCATAATAAACCATCTCCTGCACAGCCAGTTCCCTCAGGTATTGGATGCCTCTCTCCATGGTGGTCCACTTACTTGGATAACACATATCTTCCTTGAAGGGATATCTGTCCCTCACACCTGACAATAGTCTTCTCCAGAGGCTGAGAGTTTGTGTCCTTCTTCCAATGGTCTTGTCAATGCCTGCGTCCCTGGACAGGGATCCCAGTTGCCTGGCTTCTCTACCTTCCAATTCCACACTGTTGGCCCCGCTATCCCAGCATCATTGCAGCCAGGTAAGGAGGTGTTCACGTGGATGGCGACTGAAATCCTTTCGTATGTCTCGTAGTTCACTCAGGGATAGGGATTGGGTGATTACCACTGGCTCTGCCTCCTCCTCCTGTTCTCATGATGGCCCTGGTTCATCATCATCTTTTACAATACTAGGTGATTTTTTTTTGTGTATTTCTTCTTCTGTATGGGAGCAACTGACAACGTCGTGGATTGGTTCTCTGGTTCACCCACAGTATTTATCATAGGGGTCAGATTAGCTACAGTGCCTGTTGCCGGAATTGGAGTGGCTGCAGTGTCTGTTGCCCGAGTTGAAGGTGTCGGAGTGGTTGCAGTGGCTGTTGTTTTGTTCTCAGATGCAGAGACCTCTTCCTTTTGAGGATACTGCATAGTGGCAAGCAGGGTTCGGTAGGCATGGGCCAGGCCCCAGCACGTTGCAATGATCTGCGTCTCTCTTGAGGTGTCAGGATGACAGCACACCTTTTCTAAATATTTTATTAGTTTCTCAGGATTCTGCACTTGTTCAGGGGTGAAGTTCCAAAACATCAGAGGTCCCCACTGTCCTAGGTACTTGCCCATGCTACCCCACACTCCCAGCCACCCATAACTCTCCAAATTTGGGGTAGGCCTCTGGGTGGCATTCAGAAACATTTGCTTAACCCTAAACAAAACCTGAACCACATTCAGTAATACAACAGCTCCCAGCAGTGAGAAAGTGTTAATGCGAGCATTCCATGGATATTCAGAATTCTCAGCATTCTCAAGCATACTTGCAAATAACCTGGAGAAGGGAAAGATGGAAGAAGGTATCTCCCCCTTGGGTGGGCTCTCCGAGGAGAAAAGGTGGAGGGTGTAGTTAGTAACCCATTCCACTAGGTGCCCCCCAGTGTATACAGACGATGACCACGCTGAGTACAAATGTCCCACTACTCTCAGGATCGACAATTTTATCATGCCATAGATTATTGTTACATAATACAGCAAGGCAAAAATCTTAATCCAATTCCCGCAGGTAATAATCAGCGGCATGGACACTATATACGGTAAGTAATATGATGTGTAACACAATTGTAGCAATGAAACCCGTGATTCTAGGAGCCAAGTGAATGACATTATAACAGCATGGGCAGTTGGCATTATAACAAATTTGATAGGACACACAGATCAAATCTGTTGTTTTCTCACCCCTTCGTGCCCCATATTGGGCGCTAAAAAGGACTGCCGTGTTTTGAGCCTGGTCAGCAGCTAAACACCATGCAGCTGTTCACCCACCCTCCCCCCACTTGGGAATGGGGAAGGAATCAGAGGGGCAAAGGGAGACTCGTGGGTTGAGATAAAAACAGTTTAATAGCAGTAACGGAATAATACCATGGGAGCAATATCAAGGGGTAATGTACAGTACAGCTGCTCACCACCTGCCGACTGACACCCACCTGCTCCCGACTAGTGATCCCAAAACACAAAGATGCTACAGCAACAATCCCAGAAGTGAGAGCGCGCCTTCCCTCCCACTGCTTCCTTTATATAGTGATCATAACGTCACATAACATGGAGTAGCGGCCAGTCTGGGCCCAGCATTCCAGCTGCGCTTGCCCCCGCCCCCCGCATGCCCACACACAGGCAGGGCACGTGGAGCTGGACAGTCCCTCAAATCTCAGTGTACCATCAGCACTCCTACAGCCCGAACATGAACTCTATTCCTGCCCAAACCAGAGCAAGGGGAAGGATCACTTCCTTTGACCTCCTGGCAATATTTGTCTAATGCAGCCCAGGAGACCATTCACCTTCTTTCATGCAAGAGCACAATGCTGGTTCATGTTCAACTTGATGTCCATCAGGACCCGGAGGACCTTTTCTCCCAGATGCTTTCAAGCTGGGAGACCCAGCATATAGTGGTGCATAGGGTTGTTCCTCCCCTGGAGCAGGCCATGGCACTTCTTGTTGAACTTCAGGATGTTCCTGTGTCATGGGACACCTGGGAGTGGGGGAGGGAATTGGATGGGTAAAGGGAGACTCACAGGTTGAGATAGAAACAGTTTAATAATGGTAATAACATAAAACAATGACAGTAATAGAAAGTATAAAAGGGCAATGCACAAGGCAATTGCTCACCACCCGCTGGCCAATACCCAGCCCATTCCCAGCTAGCAATCCCTAAACACCAGGATCCTGCAATTGCAGTTCTGGAAACAAGAGAGAGGCCCTTCACTACCACACCTCCTCTATAGACTGAGCATGATGTTACATGATATAGAGTATTTAATTGGCCAGTGTGGGTCCAGTGTTTTGGTCATGCTCCCTCCTTGTTTCTTGTGCACTTGAGCACAGGCATGACATAAGGAGTTGGAGATTCCTTGAAATCTTAGCAGCAGCCTAAAGCATCTGTGTGCTATCAGCACTCTTCTCATACAAAACCCCATGCTGAATCAAAACACAGCACTATTCTAGTTGCCAAAAAGAAACTTTAACTCGATTCCAGCCCAAAGCAGGACATCCTGTCAGACCATTTCTCCAGCTTGTTGAGGCCCCTCTGTATTGCAACACACCCCACCTAGTGTAAAAGCCACTCCTCCCAGAGTGGTGTCATAAGCAAACCTGTTGAGGGTACACTCTGCCCCATCATTCAGACCATTCGTGAAGATTTTGAGCAGGATTGGACCCAGTGTTGATCCTTGGCAAGTTTCTGGTCTCCATCTAGATTTTTTGTTACTCATCACTGGGCCAAGGCGTTCAGCCGCTTTTCAATTAACCTCGCTGTCTGCTCATCCGGCCCAGATTTCAACAGCTACCCTATGACCATCTTATGGCAGACAGTGTTAAAAGCCTTGAAGAAGTCAAGGCAGACAATAACCACTGACTTCCCCTTGTCTGTGAAGATAATCATTAAATTGCAGGAGGTTTTCTTGATGTTCATGTGCCTGGCAATGGTTTCTAGAATTAGATGCTCCAATACCTTCCCATGGATCATGATGAGGCTGACTGATCTGAATCTCTGTGGGTCCTCCTTCTTGCCCTTCTTGAAGCTAGGACTGAAATTTGAGTTCCTCCTGTCTTTAGGCACTTCTCCCAGTCACCAGGAGTGATCAAAGATTATCAAGAGGAGCCTTGCAAAGACATCTGACAACTCCCTCAGCACTCATGGGTGTATCCCATCAGGGCCCATGGACTTATGTACATCCCGTTTGTTTGAATATTCCCTGACCAGATCCTCTTCCACCAAGGGTACCTCTTCCTTGTTCCAGCCTTTCACCCTGCTCTCTAGGACCTGGCATTCCTGAGGCTGGTCTTGCTGATAAAGGCTGAAGTGAAGAAGGCATTGAGGACCTCAGACTTTCTGATGTTCTGTGTCACAGGGTCCCCTGCCTCATCCAGCAGCAAGCCCACATTTTCCCCAACCATCCTTTTATCAGCCATGTACTTACAGAAGCCCTTCTGGTTGCCTTTGACATGCCTAGCCAGATTCAATTCTGCTTGGGCCTTGGTTTTCCCTACCCTGCCTCTGTATGCTTGGACAATGTCTCTCTATTCCTCTCAGGTTGCCTGTCCCTGCTTCCACCCTTTTTATACTTCCTCTCTGTGCTTGAGTTTGGCCAGGGTGCCCTTGCTCATCCCTGCAGACATTTTTGCCTGATTTCCTGTACATAAAGAAGCTGTTGTGGATTAGCTTTGGCATTGGAGGGATGTCCATGAGACAAGTGCCATCACAGTCAGTGGAGTTCTAGAACAGTGAACTGATGGAGAATAGAAGGAGAGAGACTGAGCTCTCGTATGGCACATGACTCCATTTGGTCAGCTGAAAGCTCCTCTAGGCTGCCATGAACATACTGAATAGGAACAGATTTTGTACAGGCCTGAACTGAGGCAGAGGAATCCCAACTCCAGAGGCTTTATGGCAGGCATGGAAGGAAGCTGAGTCCCCTTCTAGCACCAGGACTTCCAACCCAGAATGAGATGCCTTGATAGACTCAGCTGAACCAATTTGGATAAATTATGTCCCTCCCTGTAACCTTCTTGGTTTCCAACCTAATACTGGGAAAATAAAAGTTGATTCTCCTGCCCAAATCTGTCTCTGATAGGAGAAATGACACTGCTGGAAATAAACATTTCTCCCCAGCTGAGGGAGGGAACATCAGTGATTGCTTTAGTCTGCTTCAACGTAGGTTCCCCTGGAGTTTCAGGGTCACCTGGGGGGAGCTCAGAGGGGACATAGAAAGAGCCACCTTGAGCTGGTCCCCTGCTGCTGAGCTGGGCCGGGCTCCTGGGCTGGAGGGAGCTCCTGGCCACTGAGCAGTGCTTGTGAGAGACAGCTCTGCCCAGGAGCAGCTCCTCTGCAAAGCGCAGCAGGGCTGGGGGCACTGCCTGCAGGCACCCAGGGCAGAGCAGCGAGGCAGGGAAAGGTTCCAGGCAGCGTGGAGTGGGAGGGTGCTGAGAGCTCACTGCGGGAGATATCTTCACAGCCCTTGACTCGGTAAGTCTGTGGGTGCAGGGCAATGTACCTGAGAGTCCTGGAGGGTCTCTTAGACCTGGCCCATCCCAGAGCAGATAGGATCTGGCAGGATGGCTCTCAGGGTTTCTTTTGTGTGGAGAAGGACATGGTGCAGAGCAGGGCTTCCCTGCTGCACCTGCAGAGGGACAGGGCATCCCATCTCCCTTTTCCTGGGGCTGGATTCAGGGGTGTGCAGCCAGGTGTGCAGGCAGGGGTGCCCAGGGCTGTTCTTCCCAGCAGGGTCCCTGCACCCCAGGGGGCTATGTGCTGGGGCAGGGACTCTGCCGCCTGCCAGGGTCAGCTCTCAACCTGCCCGGGGAGCTCCCCACGGTGCTGTGGGGAGGAGGAGCGATCCTCATCAGGGCAGGGTCCTTCTGCTGTTGAGAGGGTGCTGTGTGGTTCAGGGCTGCTCACAGCTGCACATCACCCCCAGACATTTCCTAGGGGGCTTTTCAAGTGGAACATCAATGCAGGGATTACTGTGAATAGATTTGTGGTGTTGGGCTTTATTTCAGGAAACTAAAGCCAGAAATGTTGGGGGAGGGAGAATTCTGAAAACTCCATTTCGTCCCCTCCAATGCAGACCCCTTCCTCTGAGTAAGCCCTCTTGCCTCCTTTCCCACCTAACAAAGACTCTGCCATCAGGGCTGTGGGGTCCAAAGCATGAACCACCCCCTCTGCAGCCAGAGCTCCAGCTGAGCCATGGAGCAGCTCTCCAGCATCTTGCTCATTTCCCTCTGAACTGCACAGAGGCTGAGAGCAGCCACCCAGCAACGTTGATGTCATCCCTTCATGAGATACCATTATTAGGACACTTGGTTATCTCCTGGAGGTGTCCTTGCGATCTGTGAGCTGTCCTCCAGGATGCAAATCGGCTCCATAGCACCTCTGTGTTATCTGAAAGACCCATGGAGAAGCACAGTGATGCTATGACTGAAGAAATGCTGTTGGGCCTGTTAAATGACCCACATGTGTCATAGAATCACAGAATGGTTTGGGTTGGAAGGGACCTTAAACATCAGCTCATTCCAACTCCCTTGCCATGGGAAGGGACACCTTCCACTAGACCAGGTCGCTCAAAGCCACGTCCAACCTGGCCTTGAACCCTTACAGGGATGTGGCAGTCACAGCTTCTCTGGGTAACCTGTTCCAGTGCCTCACCACCCTCACAGGAAACGTTTTTTCTTTCTATCTAAGCTAAATCCACCCTCTTTCTGTTTAAAACCAATACTCTAGTCCTATACCTACACCTCCTGATAAAGAGTCCCTCCCCATCTTTCCTGTAGGCCCCCTTTAAGTACTGGAAGGCCACTAGAATGTCTCTCCAGAGCCTTCTCCAGGCTGAGAAACCCCAACTCCCTGGTTCCCTGTCCTTGGCTAGAATTGGGGTGCTGAGAGCTTGAAAAGCGATGAGACATTTAATGGTTTGCAGTGGATCCCTCTGCTCTCATCAGTGTCTCATGGGTTTTCAGGGTGCCATAAAATATCTGAGATCGCCCCTCCATCTCAGGTCTGGCGCCTGCCTCTACCATTCCCGTGAACCTACAATTGCAAAGTAGGGTTGACTCTTGAGAAGCCAGCCAGAAGAGGCTCTGCTCCTCATGGCACACTCAGGCAGCACCAACCAGAGCTCCAGCCATGGAGCTGAAGGAAGGTCTCCTGGAAAATGAAAAAGGGGTGAGTACAGGCGGGAGGAGGATCCATGAGAAATTCCTTTGATTTTGCTCAGAAAAGTCTCCTCTAACTTCTCACTCTCTTTTCCTCCCTGGACAGGTCCCCTTGCTCTGAGGCAGCAGATGTCCAACAGCAGCTCCATCACCCAGTTCCTCCTCCTGGCATTTGCAGACACACGGGAGCTGCAGCTCCTGCACTTCTGGCTCTTCCTGGGCATCTACCTGGCTGCCCTCCTGGGCAACGGCCTCATCATCACAGCCATCGCCTGCGACCACCACCTCCACACCCCCATGTACTTCTTCCTCCTCAACCTCTCCCTCATCGACCTAGGCTCCATCTCCACCACTGTCCCCAAATCCATGACCAACTCACTCTGGGACACCAGGGTCATCTCCTTTTCAGGCTGTTCTGCCCAGGTCTTTTGGTTTCTCTTCTTTGTTTCTTCAGAATGTTACCTTCTCACTGTCATGGCCTATGACCGCTATGTTGCCATCTGCCAACCCCTGCGCTATGTGACCCTCATCGACAGCCGAGCTTGCATCAAAATGGCAGCAGCTGCCTGGGGTGGTGGTTTTCTCAATGCGGTGCTGCACACTGGAAACACATTTTCAATTCCATTCTGCCAAGGGAATGCCATGGACCAATTCTTTTGTGAAGTTCCTCAGCTCCTCAAGCTATCCTGCTCAGATTCCTATATCAGGAAAGCTGCGTTTACTGTTGTTAGTCTTTGTGTAGCTTGTGGGTGTTTTCTGTTCCTTGTCCTGTCCTATGTGCAGATCTTCAGGGCCGTGCTGAGGATCCCCTCTGAGCAGGGACGGCACAAAGCCTTTTCCACGTGCCTCCCTCACCTGGTCGTGGTCTCCCTGTTCATCAGCTCTGGCATGGCTGCCTCCTTGAAGCCCTACTCCATCTCATCCCCAGCTCTCGATCTGGAGGTGGCTGTTCTGTATGCAGTGGTGCCCCCGGCATTGAACCCCCTCATCTACAGCATGAGGAACCGGGATCTCAAAGACACACTAAAGGAGCTGATTCAATCACTTGTTTTCAAGCAGCAATAAGCTGCCCATGGCTTTTCACAAGGATTTCTTGATCATCTCAAGAACAGCTCCTCCTCTGCTTTAGGCATTTGACTTGTGATAATAATAGTTGTTCAGGCATGTATACATCCACTCCAGCTCTCCAGAGACATAAACCCAGTCTGTCTGACCAAGAGGCCTTGGTACATGTCTCTGGCATGATGGTACATCTGGTCTCCTGTGTCACTTGTCTGTAATAAAAGGGGATTTCCACAGTGCTGGTGTCTGGTGGTTAGGCTCTTCTTCCAAAGCTGAGGTCAAGAACAGGATGAAGAAGTTGCCCTGATGAGGCCATGCTGCTGTTCTTGGGTTCTTCATGGGCTCAGGGGAGGAGGGCATAGGGCAATGTGTTGGGCAAGGAGGTCTGGGTTGGGTGCCCAATTCCCGTGGACATGGTGAATGATCAGAAGGGATCTACCTGGGACTGTGTCCCCGTGGATTTCAGGTACCACAGCCTGCTTGTTCAGCAGAGCACCACCATCAGCTCAGGTCTCTGTGGGAAGCACAACGAGAGGACAGGAGTGGCCAGCCAGGTCAGCACAGGCACACTCCCATGGGGAAAGGTGCTCTGGGAGAGGAACATTCCTGGAGAAGAGCGGAGGAGGAACTCTGCTTCCAGGGCACAATAAATGACCAAGAGAAACATATTTCTGCATGCACTAGCTCAGGGAAGGCTGCTCTGTTGCTGGACAAGAGAGAAGAGCTGGGAAGTGTCTGGTTTGAGGTGGAAAGTGCCTGGGCGAGGACAACCCCAAAGGTAGCTGAGCTGTGTGACTGTGAAAGGTGAGGACTCACACCAGGGGGTTTGTGGTGCACACCCAGGTCTCATGGATTGGAGGAGAGACATGCAGACAACTGAGAGAGGAGGCTGATCTGGAACAGTATTTGCGGCTCAGTTGGCCATCCAAGGGACAGGGTGATGTTGGGATCATGAAGCACACTCCAAAAGGTGACAGCAAAGACAACCACAAAGAAGGAATTTGTGTGCATTGCCTTCATTGTGCAGGTGTGATTTGGGGAAAAGCAAAGCTCACCTGAAGTTGGTTGCAAGGAAAGTCAAGAGCAAAATGAAGTTTCAGTCGCTCATTAGGGAGAAAGGCTGAACAAGGAAAATGCAGGGCTGCTGCTGAATGGGGAGGATGATTTAGTAACAGCAGACACAGATGGGGCTGAGAGACTCAGCTTGTCTTTAGTGACAAGGTCTCCAGGACTCTGTGCTCAGGGAGAGGGCTCAAGGGGGAGGAGAGGATGGATTGTCAGGACCTTCATGAAAACCCACAAGGAGAAGTGCCAGTTTCTGCCCCTGCAGGAGACTAACTCTGTCAATGGCTCAGCCTGGGGCTGCCTGACTGGGGAGCATCCCTGTGGAGAAGGTCTTGGTGCTCAGTGATCTGGACAGGAGGCAGCCATGTGCCCTGAAGCAAGAGAGGCCAACAGCATCCTGGGCTGTATGAGCAGAAGCATGGCCAGGAGACTGAGGGAAGGGATTATCCAGAAGAGTGCATCCATATTTCAGATCCCCAGTATAGGAAAGATGGCATCCAAGTGGAACAGGTTCAGGGAAGTGCTCCCAAGATAGTCAGGGGCTGGAGCACTTGGCCTGTGAGCAGAGGCCAAGGGGCCAAGGGGCCAAGAGCAAACGCTGAGGCCAATCTCATCACAGCCTGCCTTACCTATGAGGAGGTCGTGGAGAATAAAGAGCCAGGCTCTCCACCATGGTCCATG
Source organism: Tyto alba (assembly GCF_018691265.1). Classification (NCBI taxonomy): domain Eukaryota; kingdom Metazoa; phylum Chordata; class Aves; order Strigiformes; family Tytonidae; genus Tyto; species Tyto alba. The sequence continues at coordinate 196,926 of NW_024881290.1, read as the reverse complement.
CTGGGAGGACAAAAACAACGGGTGGAGAGTGAAAGAGGAGAGGTTCAGCCTAAAAACTTTTTCTCCATCAGTTCAATCAAGAGCTGGAGCAGGTCATCCAGATAGGCTGTGAAGTCTCTGTCCTGGGAGGTTATCAAAATCCAGATGGTGCAAGCTCAAGTTGAAACACTTGAGTGCTTTTAAGAAAATAACAGTTTTCACACCATGCCAGAATGTGGGAATTTCCAGTAAGTGCATTGCTCCTAGGAGAAGAAATACTGATCTCCCTCTGGACTTGCATTACCACTACTCTAGTACGCTGTGTGTTTAATCTCCCTCCCCTTTCAGGTGTTCCCACCTCTCCTGATTAAGTGACCATGTCTAAGGGCATCCTGTCATCAGACTATCTACACATAAGCCCTTCTCTTGGCTCTCCAGATTTCTCTCTCCCCTTGTTCTTTCTTCATTCAGATACCACCTAAGTAGCTGGTTGCTGCTTTGAGCTTCAGGGAGTTAGAAACTTGCCCCATCTCTGAGAATTCTAATTAACTCTTGAGTCAGATCCTTCATTATGTCTATATTTACCCTTTCCGAGATCTCTGTCTAAAGCAGTTCATGTATGGACATCCCTTGTGGAAGATAGACCTTGTTAGATGCAGCTTGAACTTGGCATACAGTTGAGGAGAATGTTTTAAAGCTTACTGGATTGCATCATGTGTAACTTTTCTTTATGGTAATGAGAAGTCCTCCTGTGCCTGTGTGCAAGCAGTTCTCTGAGGAAAGCAGGTGGGAATTGGTGACAAGGAGCTGACACTGCCAGCTGCAAACTTCAGTGGAGGACTCTGATGTAAGGAAAAGTGATGCAAGGCTCAGGGGGCTGATCAGAGAAATGGTGGGGCTGGGGAGATGAGGAGCAAGGTTGTCTGTGGAGTTCATGGACTCAAGGGACTGCTTTTCCTACCTGCCCACATCTGCTTAGGTGACCCTCTGCATCACTATCGTTTGGAGAGTGCTACTATCACTTCTGCAAACAACAGTGAAAAATACAATGTTACCTTAAAAAGATCTTCCTCTTTAACTGCTGTCCTGAAACCTCTCCAATTAGCTGTATAAGTCTTGAAGACTTGAAGAAAATTATGGGCAGAGACAAGGCACCTGAGGGCTCTCTGCCTTGTAATGAGCCCCTTGGTGGTTTTGGTGCTGAGTCTGTGGACTTGCAATGCTGAGAGAAGCTTGCACAAACTGCTCAAGGAGTCTGAGTCAGAAGGAAATGTGGAAGTTTCTTGGAGTATTAATGATCCCCGCTGAGGGTCATTACCAACAGAGACTCCCCATGGACTCATTAAAGCAGAGTATTGCAGGCAGTGATGCCAGGCAGGCAAAGGCAACGTGCTGGTGGCTCTGATGCAGTGTAAAGCCTTGGTGTGTTTTATCAAGCCAAATGCCAAGCCTTGACCCCAGCCCCTCAGAAGAGAGATCCTGTCCATCCCACGAGGCTCAGGGCTCTTCCTGGGTTGTGTGGGGGAGTAGTGCCATGTGAAGGACACCTTCTGTGCAAGGAGGTAGGGTGGCCTCAGTGCCATGAGGACAAGGTGTCTCCTCGTAGGCTGTGGTGGCAGGGACATCAGCCACAGCCAAGGGCACAAAGACCTCTGTTCTGTCAGGGCCTTTCAGCCTTGCCAGCACCCTTGGCCACCTCCACCAGGGGCTGTCCTCCACTGTCCCATGCCTGCGCCTCTTTCCCTGCAAGCTGTAGACATCCAACAGACTTCCCCACCTTGTTGTCACTCTGGCATGTCCCTACCCTTACTGACATCTCTCCATCCTCACTGGCTGTTCCTTCAAGCACAAAATCATGGGCTAACCCAGACTCCCTCTGAGTGACCTGTTGTGCCAAAGCACTCCCTTTCAACTGACATTTCTTCCCCCTCATGTCCATCTGGACATCCAAAACTGCAGTTTCTTGTAGTTTTCCTTTCTCATGCTCCTTTCCACTAACAAAAACCATGCAATCATCTCTGAAAGTAACCATCAAGCTTTCTCAAGCTACCACTATCCTTTTCCAAGCCTCCACTTCACCAGACCAATGAAGCCCCCACCTCTCAGCCTTTCCAAACATGGCCCCTTACCCCATCTTGGCAGACCTCCTATGGGCCCTCTCCACCTCCTCCCCACTCCTCCAGAGCAGGGATCCCCACATGAGGACACATTATTCCAGATGTGGACACATCAGTGATGAGTCGTTGTGGGGTGTGTGTGATAACTCATCTCATCTGGGTGCCCACCCTCCTTCCACTACAGCCCAATATGCTCATGGCCACAGCCCTCATAATGCCAAGGCCCTTCTCCTTGAGGTTGCTCCTCATCCAGCTCAGGTCCAGTCCTGCCTTGATGTACGGGGTTGTTTTGCCCCTCAGTGCAGGAGATCAGAAGGAGAAGATCCCTTCTCCTTGGAAAACTTCTTGAGGTTTCTGTTGGTCAAATCTCTGAGTTTCTCAAGGTCTGCTTGGACTGATGCTCCATTGTGTCAGCTGTCAGTGTGTCTGCGCAGATGGCTTACCTGACTTGTGGCATCTCCGAGAAGATCACAGAATGAGGAACTTAAAGAAGGACACAACAGATAATAAAGTAAAAGAAGAGATAGTAGTTAATATAAATTGCAAGCCAAAGTAGGCATTACTGTGGTGACAATTCCAGAAACACCAAATGAGGGCACAAGACAATTGTGGACATACTGGAGAGAGTCCAGCAAAGACCCACAAAGATGATTAAGGGACTGGAGTATCTCTTCAATCAGAAGTGGCTGCGAGTCCTGGGACTGTCCAGCCTGGGGAAGAGAAGGCTCAGGGGGCATCTTATCAATGTATATAAATACCTGAAGATGTGGGAATGAAGAATTGGTGGTTAGCAAAATTGTAAACTGACCCTCAGACTAGAAGGATGGTTGTGAGTAAATGAAGCAAGAGTGTGGAACACCCTGTTGCGAGTGTGATGAGCGAGTGGTCAGTAAACAGACTAGATCTGAAGGTCAGTAGGATGGGAAGAACAGAAATGAAAGATATAAACAATCGTTAATAATTTGGGGGGCTTGCATGCAGGATGGCAGTGTTTGCTCTTGGAAATGCTGCCCCTTCACAAACTGAAGTGAGTTTGTCATGATTTGGCGCGGCGCCCCAATCCCAGCTGGACCGAGACCAGTACCCCACCATTTGGATTCTGTTCTTTACATAACCACTCCCGTCCATAAACCAAGTATAATCAGCATCTCCCAGGGGGTGCCTTTCAAATCTGGTCTGCTGGAATACACGGCTTCGATTGTTTCCATACAGTCACGTATCGTAGGTTCCGTCTCTTGTTTATCGCTCAGGAATGAAGCAGGAATAGATATAGAAGTGACAAGGTCTGTATCACCTTGTTCCATAAATATTGCTTGGTATTTCAGAAATCTTGATGGAGATAACTAATGTCCCCCTTTCTGCTCCAAAACTGCCACAACTGTGTGTGACGTATGGACTACAATTTTCTGCCTCAATGTAAATTTGAAAGCCTCTTGGATGATGATCACAACAGCAGCCACTGCCCGAAGGCATCCTGGCCATCCTTTGCTTACTTCATCTGTTTTTTTTAGAGAAATAAGCAACTGCTCGCTTGTAGGGCCTTAATCTTTGGACCAATATGCCCAGGGCCACTCCTTGTTTTGCATAAGCAAACAATGGCAGCGTATGAAGGCATGGACTTGAGCTTAGATCCAAGCTGAATCATTTATTAATAGAAAAATAAAGCTTATATAGATCTCTGGGGCAGTGTGGGGCAGTGCTGGTGATTTTCCACTTCTCTTTTCTCTCTCTTCGGGTGATATTTTCTTATCTGGCAGCTGCAGGGATGCACAGAGCTATGTTCAGTCAACACTTAGATTGGGTGTCTTGTTTGCTGTGCAGCTACTCCTTGTCTCTCATTTCCCACAGAGGATTTTATGACAAGATTTTATGTCAAGGACTTTTCATCTGAATATTGTGATGTTGAGGTTTTATTGTCTGAGCTTTTATTGTCGAGGATTTTTCATGCAAGGATTTATGTCAAGGGTTTTTCATCTGAGTTTTTTATGTCGGGATTTATATGTCAAGAAGTATTTCATGCAAATGTTTTATATTGAGATTATTCGTCCCAGGTTTTTAAATTGAGTTTTTATATCAGGATTTTTATGTCGGGGACTTTTGTCCAAGTTTTGTATGTCAAAGATTTTATGTTGAGTATATTTCGTCTGAAGTTTTTATGTCGAGGATATTATGTCTGAGATTTTATTGTCAAAAATTTTTGATCCGAGGTTATAAAGTTGAGGTTTTTTTATCTTCCAGGTATTTATGTCAGGATTTTTATGTCGAGGATTTTTCGTTTGAGCTTTTGATGTTGATGTTTATATGAAGGGATTTTATGTCAAGGGTTTTTCATCCAAGATTTTTATGTCGAGGATCTTATGTGGGGATTTTATGTTGAGGATTTTTCATCCGATATTATTATGTTGAGGTTTTATTGTCTGAGATTTTATTGTTGAGGATTTTTCGTATGAGGATTTTATGCCGGTGTTTATATGTCAAGGAGTTTTTCATTTGAGGTTTTTATGTAGAGATTATTTGTCCCAGGATTTTATGTCGAGTTGAGTTATTTATATCGGGATTTTTATGTCGAGGATATTATGTTGAGGACTTTTAGTCCAAGTTTTATATGTCAAGGAATTTATGTTGAGTATATTTCTTCCAAGGTTTTTATGTTGAGGATTTTTTTTCCCGAGATTTTATCGTCGAAGATTTTTCATCCGAGGTTTATATGTCGAGGTTTTTTCATCCGAGGTTTTTTATGTCTGGATTTTTATGTCTGGATTTTATGTCGAGGGTTATTCGTCACAGATTTTTATGTCGAGGATATTTATGTTGAGGATTTTTCTTCCAAGATATTGATGTCAAGGATATAATGTCAAGGATTTTATGTCAAGTATTTTTCATCAAAGGTTTTTATGTCAAGGATTTTATGTCGGGTTTTTATGTCAAGGAGATTTCGTCCAAGGTTGTTACATCAAAGATGTTATGTGGAGGATTTTTCATACAAGATTTTTATTTCAAGGATTTTATGGTGGGATTTCATAATGAGGATTTTTGTCTGAAGTTTATATGTCGAGGACTTTTTGTCAGAGTTTTTTTATGTAGAGGATATTATGCCAAGATTTTATATCTAGGATTTTTCATCTGCGGATTTTCTATCAGGATTTTTATGTCAAGAATTTTTCTTCTGAGGTTTTTATGTTGAGTAACTTTCATACGAGTTATTTAAGTTGAGGATATTTTATCTGAGGTTTTTATGACTGGATTTCTATGTTGACAATTTTTCTTCCAAGGATTTTATGTCGAGGATGTTATGTTGAGGATTTTATGTCAAGAATTTTTCGTCTGAGGTTTCTATGTCAAGTATTTATGTTCCTAGGTTTTATTGTTGAGGATTTATCATACGAGGTTTTTATGAAGAGCTTTTTTTTGTCTGAGGTTTTTAAATTGGTATTTTTATGTTGATGATAATTCATCCGAGGTTTTTATGTGGAGGATTAGTCATCTGAGGCTGTTTATAGAGTTTTTTATGTCAGGAACTTTATGTCAAGCATTTTATGTCGAGGCCTTTTCATCCAAGTTTTTTATGTTGAGGTTTTTCTGCCAAGGATTTTTTTCTATATTTTTTTTTTTTTTATTTTGAGGTTGTTATGTGGAGTACTTTTTGTCCGAGGCTTTTATGTTGAGGCTTTTTCGTCCAAGGTTTTTATGTCGGGATTTTTATGTTGAGGAATTTGCATCTGAAGTTTTTATTTTGGGGTCTTTTCATCCCAGGTTTCTTATATCAAGTTTATAATGTCAGGATTTTTATGTCAAGGATTTTACTTTGTCACATTATGTTGAAGATTTTTCATCGGAGGTTTTTATGTCGAGGTTTTTTTGTCAAAGCTTTTATTGCCAAGGATTTTTCATCAGAGGCTTTTATGTCGAGGATTTTATGTTGGGATTTTTTGACAAGGATTTTTCATCCAAGGTTTTTATGTTGAATTTATTAAGTCAGGATTTATGTTGAGGATTTTTCTTTCAAGGTTTTTATGTCCAGGATAATAGACTGAAGCTTTTATTTTGATGACTTTTCTTCCAAGATTTTTTTTCGAGGATTTTATGTCAGGATTTTATGTTGAGAATTTTTCATACAACCTTTTTATATCGGGATTTTATTTTGAACGTTATTTGCCTGACGTTTTTATGTTGAGGATATTATGTCAGGATTAAATGTGGAGGATTTTTCATCCATGCTTTTTATGTCGAGAATTTTAAATTGGGAATTTATGTCGAGGATTTTTCATCTGAGGTTTTTATGTTTTGGATTTTTCGTCCAAATTTTTATGTTTAGGTTTTTTCATCTGAGATATTTATGTCAAGGATTTATATGTCGAGGAGTTTTCATCCGAGGATTTTGTGTCCAGGATTTTTTGTCCAAGGATTTATGTCAAGGGTTTTTTTTTTTTTGAGGATTTTTCATCCAAATCTTTTAGGTTGAGAATTCTTCTTCCGAGGTTTTTAAGTTGAGGATTTATTGTCTGAAATTTTCTTGTTGACGATTTATTGTCCCAAGGTTTTATATCTAGGATTTTTCATCTGAGGATTTTATTTTGTGTTTTGTTTTGTTTTGTTTTGTCATGGAGTTTTCATCTGAGGGTCTTATATTGAAGTTTTTATGTTGGGGTTTTTTATGTCAAGGATTTTTTGTCCGAGGTTTTTACATCAAGGTTTTTCTTTTGGGATTTTATGTTGAGAATATTTCTTCCGAGATTTTTAAATAGAGGGTTTTCATGTTGAGGATGTTTCGTCCAAGTTTTTTATGTCAAGGATTTTATGTTGGGATTTTATATGGAGGATTCTTAGTCCGAGTTTCTTATGTCGAGGACATTTCGACTGAGTTTATTATGTCGAGGATTTTTCCTCTCAATTTTTTATGTCTAGGTTTTTTCATCTGATATGTTTATGTCAAGGAGTTTTTGTTCGAGGATTTTTTGTTGAGGATTTCTCGTCCGAAGTTTTTATGTCGAGGATTTTATGTCAGGATTTTTCAACAAGGATTTTTCATCTGAGGTTTTTATGTCGAAGATTTTATATCGGGATATTATGTCAAGGATTTTCTTCCAAGATTTTGATGTCAAGGATAGTATATCAAGGTCTTTATTTTGAGAACTTTTCATCCAAGTTTTTTATGTCGAGATTTTTATGTCGAGGATTTTATATCGAGATTTTTTCATACAAACTTTTTATATTAGGATTTTATTTCCAGCATTTCTCAACTGATATTTTAATGTTCAGAATATTATATTGGGATTAAATGTGGAGGATTTTTCATCCAAATTTTTTATGTCATGGATTTTATGTCAGGATTTTATGTCGAGAAGATTTCTTTCAAGGCTTTTATGTGGAGGACTTGATGTTGAGGATTTTTCATCAGAGGTTTTTTAGTCAAAAATTTTATTAAGTATTTTCTGATGAGGATTTTTCATTCGAGGTTTTTAGGTTGAGGATTTTTTGTCAGAGGGTTTTGTGTCAAGGTTTTTATGTTGGGATTTTTTTTGTTGAGGACTTTTCATCCGAGGTTTTTATTTTGAGCATATTATGTCAAGGATTTTATGTTGAGGATCTTTCATCTGAGATTTTATATCAAGGATATCATATTGGGAATTTATGTCAAGGATGTTTCATCTGAGATTTTATTTTTGACAAGTTATTTTCAATGGTTTTTATGTAGAGGATTTTTCATCTGAGGTTATTATGTCAGAATTTTTATGTCGATCATTTTTCTACTGAGGTTTTTATGTCGAGGATATTAGGTCGAGGATCTTATATTGAGGATTTTTAGACCGAGGATTTTATGACTGAATTTATTGTCAAGGATTTTTCATCTGAGTTTTTTTATGTTGAGTTTTTATGTTGGTATTTTTATGTTGAGGATATTTCGTCAAACATTTTTATGTTGAAGTTTTTATGTAGGGATTTTATGTCCAGGGTTTTTCATCTGAGATTTTTATGTCAAGGATTACTTTTTCAAGGATTTCTCATCCTAGGTTTTTATGTTGGGGTTTTCTGTCAAGTTTTTTTCATCTGCGGCTTTTGTGTCTGGATTTTGTGTCAAATATTTTTGTTCCGAGATTTTTATACCGAGGATTTTATGTCTGGATTTTATGTCGAGAATTCTTCATCTGAGGTTTTTATTTTAAGGATTTTATGTCAGGATTTTATGTCAAGGATATTTCATCCAAGGCTTTTACGTAGAGTATTTTATATGAACGATTTTTTATTCGTGCTTTTTATGTCGAGGATTTTTCATCCAAAGTTTTTATGTTTTGGATTTTTCATCCAAATTTTTTATGTTTAGGTTTTTTCATCTGAGATATTTATATTGAGGATTTATACGTCGAGGAGTTTTCATCCGAGGATTTTATGTCCAGGATTTTTCATCCAAGGATTTATGTCAAGGATTTTTTATTGAGGATTTTTCATCTAAAGCTTTTATGTCAAGGATTTTTCTTTTGAGGATTTTAAGTTGAGGATTTATTATCTGAAATTTTCTTGTCGAGGATTTATTGCCCCAAGTTTTATTATCTAGGACTTTTCATCTAAGGATTTAATTTTGTGTTTTTTCTGACATGGAGTTTTCATCCAAGGGTTTTATATTGAGGTTTTTATGTCGGGGGTTGTTATGTCAAGGATTTTTTTTCTGAGCTTTTCACATCAAGGTTTTTATTTTGGGGTTTTATGTTGAGGATTTTTCTTCCAGTATTTGTAAATCAAGTATTTTTATGTTGAGGATGTTTCGTTCAAGTTTTTTATGTCAAGGATTTTATGTTGGGATTTTATATTGAGGATTCTTAGTCCGAGTTTCTTATTTTGAGGATATTTCGACTGAGTTTATTATGTCAAGGATTTTTCTTCTGAATTTTTTATGTCTAGGTTTTTTCATCTGATATGTTTATGTCGAGGATTTTTATGTCAAGGAGTTTTTGTCCAAGGATTTTTTGTTGAGGATTTCCGGTCTGAGGTTTTTATGTTGAGTATTTTCCATCAGGATTCTATATGGAGGACTTTTGACTTATATTTTATATCAATATTTTATTTGAGATTTGATATTTTTTTTGTCGAGGATTTTTCATCTGATGATTTTATGTTGAGGATTTTTTCCTGAGGTTTTTATGTTGGACTTTTATGTTGGGGTTTATTTTGAGGAGTTTTTGTTTGAGGTTTTTATGTCGAGGTGTGTTCATCCAAGGTTTTTATTTTGAGGATTTTATGCTTTGGTTTTTTTTTTTTTTTTTTTTGGTTTTTTTTTTTTTTTTTTTTGTTTTTTTGTTTTTTTTTTTTTTTTTTATGTTGAGGATTTTGTTTTATGTTGAGGACTTTTTGTCTGAGATTTTAAGTCTAGGACTTTTTGTCGAAGCTTTTATTGTCGAGAATGTTTTGCCCAAGGTTTTTTTTGTCCATTTTATTATGTCAGGTTTTTATAGCAAGGATTTTCCGTCAGCCGTTTTTATGTTGGTGTTTTTATTTCAAGTATTTTCTTCTGAGGTTTTTATGTCAAGGATTTTTATGTTAAGGATTTTCCTTCTGAGGTTTTTATGTCAAGGATATTATGTCTAGGATGCTATGTCGGGAATTTTTCATCTGAGTTTTTATGCCGAGCATTTTATTTTGGGATTTTTTTGTCAAGGATTTTTTGTCCGAGTTTTTTATGTCAAGGATTTTTTGTCTGATCTTTTTATGTCGGGATTTTCTGACAAAGATTTTTCATCCGAGGTTTTTATGTCAACCATTTTATGTTGAGATTTTATGACAAGGATTTTTCTTCAGAGCTTTTTATGTCAAAGACTTTTCTTCAGAGCTTTTTATATAAGGATTTTTATGTTGAGGATTTTTATTGTGAATTTTTTACCTTGAGGATACTATGCTGGAATTTTATGTCTAGGAATTTTTGTGCGAGGTGTTTATGTAGTGATATTTATATCGAGGATTTTTCTTCCAAGGAATTTATGTCAGGGATTTTTTGTCAAAGCCTCTATTGTCAAGTATTCTTCATCCAAGGTTTTTATGTTGATGATTTTATGTTGTGATTTTTTTTGTCATCGTTTTTTTCATCCAAAGTTTTTATGCTGAGTTTATTGTGTTGTGATTTTCTGTGGAGAATTTTTTGTTCAAACTTTTTATGTCGGGATTTTCTGACAAGGATTTTTAATCCAAGGTGGTAATGTCAAGGATTTTATGTTGGGATTTTATGACTAGGAATTTTCTTCTGAGCTTTTATTGTCAAGGATTTTTCTTCCAATATTTTTATGTTGGGAATTTGTTTTGAGGATTTTTCATCCCGGGTTTTTACATTGAGTATTTTCTGTCAGGACTTTATGTCAAGGATTTTACGTTCGAGCTTTTTATATCAAGGATTTTATGTCGAGATGATTTTGACAAGTATTCTTTGTCCGAGGTTTTAATGTAAAGTTTATTATTAATGTAAAGTTTATTATATCAGAATTTTACGTTCTGGATTCTCCCGCTGAGTTTTTTATGTTGAGATTTTTATATCAAGGATTTTTCTTCTGAGATTTTTATGTTGAGGATTTTTCATCTGAGGATTTTATATCGAGGATTTTTTTGTCTGATGCTTTTGTGTCAAGGTTTTTTTTTCTGATATTTTTGTGTCGAGGTTTTTTTGTCTGATGTTTATAAGTTGGGATTTTTATGTTGAGGAGTTTTCATACAATGTTTTTATGTCAAGGATTTTTTGTCCTTGGTTTTCTATGTTGAGGTTTTTAGGATGGTATTTTGTGTCAAGTATTTTTCATCCGAGATTTTATGTCGAGGATTTTTCCTCCAAGGTTTTTATGTCAGGATTTTTATGTCGAGGATTCCTCTTCTGAGGTTTTTATGTCGAAGATATTATGCTGTGATTTTATGTCTAGGATTTTTCATATGAGTTTTTTATGTTGGGATTTGTATGTCACGGATTTTTCTTGCAAGGTTTTCATGTCGAGGGTTTTTCATCCAATTTTTTTGTGTCAAGGATTATTCTGAAAAGTTTTTTATGTTTAGGTTGTAATGTTGAGGATTTTTCTTCTGAGTTTTATGTCAAGTATTTTATGTCAGGATTTTTTTTCTGAGGTTTGTCTGTCGAGGATTTATTCTGTGGCATTTTATTTTTGAGAATTTATAGTCCGAGGTTTTTGTGTCAAGGATTTTTTGTTGAAGCGTCTATTTATGTTGAGTTTCTTCTGTCACGATTTTATGTCAAGGATTTTTCATCCAAAGTTTTCATGTCAAACATTTTATGTCGGGATTTTATGATGAGGAATTTTTGCCCAAGGTTGTTATGCCAGGATTTTTATTTCCAGGATTTTTCTTCTGATGTTTTTATGTCAGGGATATTATATCAGAATTTTACTTTGAGGATTTTTTGTCTGAGGCTTTTATGTCGAAGATTTTATATCAAGGATTTTTCACCCAAGTTTTTTTATGTTGGGATTTTTATGTTGAGGATTTTTCTTCTAAGGCTTTTATGTCGAGGATTTTTTGTCCAAATCTTTTATGTGGGGATTTTTATGTTGAGGATTTTTCTGCTGATGTTTTTATGTAGAGTATATTATGTTGGAAGTTTATGTTGAAGATTTTTTGTCTGAGACTTTTTTACATTGAGTGCTCTATATTGAGGATTTTATATCCAGTATTTTTCATCTGAGATTTTTATGTTGAAGATTTTCTGTCAGGATTTTATATCGAGAATTATTCGACATATGATTTTATGTCAAATTTTTGTCTGTGTTTTTTTTTTTGTTGAGGATTTTTCTTCAGGGGTTTTTATATTGTGTTTTTTTCATCCGAGGTTTTTATGTCGAGGATTTTTCACCCAAGGCTTTTTATGTCAGGGTTTTTAAATCAAGTAGTAGTCATACAAAATTTTTATATCAAGTTTTTTATGTTGGGATTTTTTATGTTGAGAATTTTTTGTCCGATCTTTTTATGTTAGGTTTTTTTATGTCTGGATTTTATGAAATTTTTTGTCCGAGCTTTCATGTCAGGATTTTTATGTTGAGAATTTTTCTTCCAAGTTTTTTTGTGTTGAGGTTATTATGTCGGGTTTTTATGTTAAGGATATTTCACCCGAATGTTTTATGTTGAGGATTTTATATCAAGGATTTTTCATACGATTTTTTTATGTTGAGGACTTTATGTCGGTATTTTTTTTTTTCTGAGGTTAATATATCGATGGTTTTATTATGAGGATTTTTTCTTGTGTTTTTGTTTTGTTTTGTTTTGTTTTTCCCCAAGGTTTTTATGTCTAGTATTTTTCATCCAGGGATTTTATGTTGAGGTTTTTATGTTGGGATATTATGTCCAGGATTTTTCTTCTGAGGTTTTTACATCGAGGATATTATTTTCGGATTTTGTGTCTAGGATTTTTCTTCCAAGTCTTTTATGCTGAGGATTTTATATCAACATGTTTCATCAGTTTTTATGTCGAGATTTTATGCTGAGGATTTTATTTTAGGAATTTCTGTCAGGTATTTTATCGTTCGTGGCTTTTTTGTTGTGGATTTTATGTCGACGATATTTCATCTGATGATTTTTATGTCGAGTTTTTTATGTTGGGATTTTTATGATGAGGATTTTTCATCCAAGCTTTTTATATAGGGAATTTATGTCAAGGAATTTTCTTCAGAGGTTTTTATGTTGAGGATATAATGTCAAGGAATTTATGTGGAGGGTTTTTCATCTGAGATTTTAGTTCGAGGTTTTTATGTTGGGGATTTTTTGTTCAAGGTTTTTATGTTCAGGAAGTACTGTCCAAGCTTTTATTGACAAGGATTTTTCATCTGAGGTTTTCATGTTGAGCTTTTTCTGTCTGGATTTTTATGTCAAGTATTTTTCATCTGAGCTTTTTTGTCGGGATTTTTATGCCTAAAATTTTTCATTCGAGGTTTTTACCTTGAGGATTTTATATCAAGGATTTTTCATCTGAGGATTTTATGCTAAGGAATTTGTTTCAGGCATTTTTGTCAAGGAATTATCATCTGAGGTTTTTTATTTCACAGATTTTGTGTCGAGGACTTGTAGTCTGAGGTTTTTATATTGGGGATTTTATGTCGAGAATATTTATATCAAGGAGTTTTTTCCAAAGTTTTTATGTGGAGGATTTTTCATGTGAGGTTTTTTATGCTGAGTTTTTCTGTCAGGATTTTTAAGTCAAGGATTTTTTATCAGATCATTTTATGTCACGTTTTTCATGTTGGTATTTTATGTTGAGACTTCTTCATCCGAGATTTTTATTTCGAGGTTTTTCTGTTGGGATTTGATGTCAGTGATTTTTCATCCAAGTCTTTTATGTCGGGATTTTTATGTTGAGGATTTTTCTTCTGAGGTTCTTATGTGAAGGATATTATGTCAAGATTTTAGGTCTAAGATTTTTCATCCCAATCTTTTATGTCAAGGATTTTATATCGAGGACTTTTCATCCTGTGTTTTATGGTGAGGATTTTATGAGAAGGTTTTTTTGGTTGACGTGTTTATGTTGAGGTTATTTTGTTGAGGATTACTCTTCCAAGGTTTTTTATGTAGAGGAGTTTTCATCCGAGTTTTTTATGTCATGGATTTTTCATCTGAAGTTTTTTATGTTGCGTTATTTGTGTCAGGATTTTTATGCCTAGGATTTTTCATCCAACCTTTTTATGGCAGGATTTATATGATGAGGATTTTTTGTCCAAGCTTTTTATTTTTAATTTTCTATGTGGGGATATTATTTTGCTGATTTTTCATTATAGGTTTTTATGTTGAGGATTTGTTGTCCAAGCTTTAATTGTCGAGGATTTTTTGTCCGAGGTTTTTATGTCAATTTTTTTCATCTGATGCTTACATGTTGGTATTTTAATGTTGAGTATTTTCCATCTGAATTTTTGATGTCTAGGATTTTTCATCCAAGGTTTTTTAAATTGAATTTTTTATGTCGGGATTTATATGTTGATGATTTTTCATCTGAGATCTTTATGTTCATCCCCTCCAAAACAGGAGAGGTGGTACCGTGTCCACCCCCACAACAGGAGAGGTTGCCAAATCTGCTTGAAAACCAGCAAAGAAGCCAGTGGTGGAAGGGTGTGCAGTGGGGAGAGGGCTGGGATGGTGACACCTCCACACCCAGAATTTATTTTTAATGCCTGCATTTTGCAGAGAAACCACTCAGAAATTCTTCCTCGTTAGGTGCAGGGTCCGGATGCTCCAAAGTGAGGTTTCTCACAGAAATAGAGTTTTATTATGCAAATAATTTCTGCATTAGGGCGTTAGTTTTTTAAGAGAGCGCTAAAAGAGGATGGGAAATGGTAGTGAATTTAGGTTTTATTATCTGCTAAAACTGAAACGTATTTGCAAATGTTGTGAGCCAATTGAGGGAGAAGGGCAGTCAGTGATTGCCAGCATCCCCACGGAAAGTCTGTTAAAGTTACATGGCCGGGAGAAATAAACTGCTGCTGCTGGAACACTTCTGCTCAGCACACGCCGGTGGTGTGGGGCTCTGCCTGATGCTGCCAGGCTGAGGTTTTGCTACGTGTGAAGTAGAATTGTAGGTGTAGTAGACACTGATGGCTACATAACTGTTAAAAAAAGCAGTCGTGTGCCAAGCTGAGGCGTTTTATCATTAGAGTGCCATTAGGAATAGATATATACTTTTGTGTTGAATCAAATGTTCGGTCTTAATGATTTAAAGTGATTAAGCAAACTTAGTCCTACTCTGAACTGAACATTATTTCAGACATTGAAAGCACGAACATTTTCAGGATTTTTTCCCCAGGCTTTAGTCTCTCCCCTACCCAGCCAAAAGCGCATTACTCTTATATAGACAAATTTATAAACAGTCATTTGGTTGGTAGGCTTGAATGAATATTTTTTTATTCCAAGCTAATTCTGATAGGAGTTTTTTGCACGTGGCTGAATCCTCTTAAGAGGAATTTTACTCACTAGTATGGTGACACCTACTTGATGTGCACTTTTGGGTAGGACTAAGAAGATGAGAATGATGAAGGAAACGACCACCGTGGGGCCTAGAAGACCACCCAGAGACTGTAGTGCGCATGTGGAAGTGGGCGGCAACGGATTATGATTTCTTGGAAAAGTAATGAATATTGTAATAGTTCTTGTGAATTCCATGCATGTGTAAGTGAATTGTGTGGAAATATCATCAACTCCACTACGGAGGCACGCATATTAGCAGGAATGATCCCCTACGCGCCCGACACGTTAAATAAAGAATACCTGCTGAGTGGCTCTTCCGGGTGTTGAGACTGAATTCTCGGCTGCAGGAGTCATTCTGCTCACCTGAAATCATTCTTGCTAATTGAGCTTATTCAGTAACGTGCTGGTATGTGATATTGCACATGGTCTGTGGGCTGATGGTTTAATATTTACTCTTGAAAAGGTGTTCTGCTGTTTGATGGCTCTTGCCCCTGCGCTGACCCACAGACACTCCCGTCTCTGCAGCACTGCCAGTTGCTTTTGAGCACCCTTATCACAGTCTGAAACTGTTTTCCAAGAGAAGCACAAGAGATTGCTGAAAGAGGTTTGCCAAGAGTACTGCTAAATCTTTGGTGTGTTTTATTAAGATTCAGAATTCTGCTTGGGTTGGAATTGTGGGAACAGGAGCTTTTGTTGCTTTTGAGGAGTGGAGGACAGGCAGCTGTAGCTGGGAGAAGGGGCTTGAATCTGGGAGCTTGGTGCTGACACTTAATGTGCCCTGAGTCGAGGGAAAGTGTTGTGGAGTTCCTGCGGGTGGGTCGGGGAGGCTCCATTCAGCAAGAAGCTCTGGGGGCAGCTGGGTTGAAATGACAGCACCTGAATGTGGTCATGCTGCAAAGTATTCTTTTTCATTCTTGGCCAGCAATTTATAATTGCCTGCAAATATTATATGAAAATTGCTAAAAAATGGAAAGGAAGCGTAAAGGATTAACTTGTAAATTAAGTTACTTGAGTTTCTATAGCCTTTTATATTATCAATTGTCCGTGGCATGTTGAGGGAAAAAACAACATCCCTTTGCTATAGTAAAAATCTCTGCTATGTGAAAAAGGAATGTCTTATTCATGAGTGTATTTAATAGTTCAGGCTTTTCTTTTTTATTTTTATTTTAACCTTTAGTGAATCTGGTTCTTTGTAGGGCTGCTTTTTCTTTTGGTGTTGATGGTAGATTTTGTCGTCAAAGAAGAAAGTGATGTAGTGAGAAATGGGAAGACAGATTTCTACCCTCTTATTTTTATATTTTCTATTTAGGATGTTGAAAGGAGTTTTGTCAAAATGAAAGGAATTGCATAAGAAAAATCATCTTGTGCCTTTTTTCAGGTTTCAGAGATGTGACAACTCAGCAGGGGGTAACTGGCCTCATTTCTTTGTCTGCACAAGTGGTGATCTGGTTCTGTCGGCCCAGTCTCCTTCCAGAGGGTTTAGGTGAGCCTAAACTGGAATACATTTGTCACTGGGAGATTCTCCAGTAAGTGATTCCTACGAACACCTGCTCAGCCCTGGTTTTGTACATGTTTCACCCAGAACAAGTCATGTTGGCTCGGTGACAGCGTGTGCTGAAGTTCTGTTGGTGAAGCGGAGACTCTACTGGGTTTTCAAATAGACAGTGTGGAATATTGCAAGCAGTTTCTTTCCTGGATGTTTTTTAGAAAGAGCAGTATGCCTCAGACTTCAAGGAGTTGCTTGTGTCCACAGCTTGAAATAATTGGGATTTTAAACATATCGCTATTAAACAACAAGTACTTTTTCCAGTAAAAATATTACCTGTGTGTTGGGAACTTTTTATTTTTTTGCTTGAGGAAAAAATACACCTTGGAAATACTTCTTGATTTGGCTGGATTATAAATTTTCTTCTCAGCCTTAATTGTCTTATAAATGCTCATGTGACATGTTTAAAAACCCATTCCTTTGAGGTTTTTTTTTTTTTTTTTTTGGTAGTGAGCTTCAGTTTAAGCTGCATGTTCTGAACACTCCATCAACTTTACTGGTTCTTGAGACTCTTGTGTCTTACATCTCTTTTAGCAAAGGCAGAAACAGGACTGGCTTCTGTCAGAGTTGGAGTCTTGCCTCTGCTTGATGCTTCGCTTGTACGATCTTCTGTCCTTCTAGTCAAAGATTTTAGTTTAAAAATAGGATGTTACCTCTTTAACTTGCATTTACTTTCTTGCCTGTAGATGACCATATGCATTTGTCTAGACCTTTCTACAATTATCCTCTGATTCAGAGCTGCTGTACGGGTCTTGAACAGAAACTTGCGTGTTTATCAAGTCCAGCTTTACAGGAAAATGCTAGAACACTTCCAAGGCAAATTCAGAAGTGGAAGTGAATGGCTTTTATAGCGACAGTTGTGTTTGCTACACTGAATGCATTTGCCAGGAGTACTCTTGAATGCAGCGGTGCCTGTGTTCTCTTGAGCACAGAGGTTACTTCCCTGTGCTGCAAATTTATATATACCTCTGCTGGGTATTCTTTGTTGGTGTCCTCATTTTTTTGTGGGGTACGTCATTCCTTGGCTAATCTGTATAATTTGTTACTACTGAAAAAGATCATGTGCTTAGGACAAGACCAGTGATCTCCAGTTCAGCAAAGCACAGAGTTCACAGAACAATTATTTTGGACGTAGAAGAAAGCATGTGATGTTTTTTTTTTTAATCTCTTTCATTGACTAATAATGGATGGTCATAACTGTGTTGGTCTAAATCTCCTCCTCACAAGTGCATTTGTGCAATTTAATAAGACAGAGTTACACACCGTTGGCACAGCAAATACTCTGCTGGCTGCTGGCTAAAAGTCACTCCCGAATGTCAACTCTCTTGCCTGGACTGGCTTCCCAGCATACAGGAGATATAGCTTGGGTTAGGTGATCCTGGGTTTTTCTCTGGAAATGGTACTGAAAATGAAATAAAGGCCTAAAGAAGCTTAGGCTCTGACCCTGTGAACAAGATGCTACAAGAGGAGTTCAGGTGGAAGCTGCAGTGTAGGAGGTGCTGACTTTCAAGTTCATCTTACTTAGCTTACTCCTCAAGGAACTGACCTCCAGGCTCCTGTGTTCCTCAGCAGCACACAGCCTCTAGTGTGCAGCTTCTGCTTTTTGTCACTGGGAAATTAAAGGGCAGCGTCGCAGTCAGCAGAAGATTGATGGACTTTTGAAGAAAGTACTTTTTAAAGGTTCAGCCATCTGTGATTGTAATGGCACATGTATAGAAACAGAGATGCTGCTTAAGATGATACAACTTACCTGCATGCTGAGCTCTCTGAAAAGAACTCGTTTTCAGTAACACAAGTGAGATGCTGAGAACAAAATCTGAAATGCCCATGTCATGTCAAGTCATGACCGTGCCTTTGTATGGTTGGTACTTTCTTTGAGTCATGGGAGTTTTGTTTTGTTTTTTTTTTTTTTTCTGTTTTGACTGGAGGAAATCTGTTACACAGAGAGTCTGGAATCAGTGTTTTACTGTGTCCAAATCCCTGCTCCCTTTTGTTCCAGAGGAAAATGGGATTCTGGCTGCTTGATGATTGATGGAATGGTTTCCCAGTTCGGAGACCGAGGAGAGGAGTTGTGGAGGAGAGATGAAGGAGGAACTGGGAAATACCCACCTGCTAGTTGATATGGGAGTGTTTATGTTCACTGAAAACAGTAGCACCAACACCAGCCCCCAAACCCCGCCAGATTTTATGAATTATAAAAGGAGATTAAAAAACTGTTAATTTTCCTTTCAGGCTGTGCTGGATCTCTGTTTGCTAGAAAGCACTGAAGAAAGCTACAGCCATGCAATTGCATCCTTCCTGGTTATTTCTATTGCACCTTCATTTTGTGCACACAGACGTTCTTAAATGTTTGGCACCTGCGTGTTTAATAACAGTTTTTAATTTATGCTTCAAACACAATGCAAGTAAAAACATTTAGTTTAGAATTAAGTTGTAGACAGAAGCATTGGATTTTTTTTTTCTTAGTACTGCATATTTTTTATGATTTGTCTGTTTTTTTAATGTTTTGTGGCAAAGTCTTTTCTGATAGGAGAAAACACATTTACTAAGAAATGGTAAAGATAAAACTGGTTTTCATCCAGTTTTAATCATTCAGCGCTAAGTTGTATTGCAAAACCACCATAGTTTACCTTATTTCATATACTCTGGAAATGAGGAAGATAACCAACTGTAGATTTTGTTGGCTTTACTAATGAAGCATTGGATGTTCAAATGTTTTGAATGTCTGACTGGTAGCTCCACTGACTAAAGAGGGAGCCTGAGTTTATAACTGAAGTATTTAAATATCTAAAGTGAACCTTTTTGAACGCCTCCGCAGAAATCAAAGAGTATTTCTTTCTGGCTGTTTATGCAGAATGCAGTTTTATGGTTAGGACCTGACTGTCTTCAGGTTATAAGAGCTCCAAATGGCAAGACTAAATACATTAATATTTTCTGCTTCTTACCCCTTTTATATTCTTACTTCATTATGTTTTTCTAAATGTAACGGTGATACATTTTTGGCCTTACACATTTATAAGCCTTAATTAGGTACTCGATACCAGGCAACATGCTTACTGCTAAATATCACACATTCCTTTCTGAACAACACAAACTTCAGTCAACTCTTTCCCAACTACCTTTGCCATCCCTTGGGGTCTTGTGAAGCTTATTGAAGGTTTTTGGCTTCTAGATCACAAGAATTATGGAGTATGTTACAGGTTAGTTAGAAACACTGTACAGTGTGAAGCTGTAATCTTCCAAGTGGATTTTAAAAACTGGTGCTTAGCTAATGACAGGTGCTAAACCATGAGAAGCTTTTTTGTAATACTGCTGCGACATCTTCAGCAATAAATTAGGATTGGTAAGTTTGTTTAAATGGCTTTGAGAGGAAATGGATTAAAAAAAAGAAGAAATCAACTTTCATAGATTTGAATTTTCCAGGCCATTGGTTTAGGTTGTTTTCAGCAGCCCAGTTGGGCACTTTCTCAAAAGCAGTGGTTTAGGTGCTTTAAATATGAAACCCATGATCCTAGCAGGAAGGTTGGAGAGAGACTTTTCAACCTGATCCATGTTCTTTCCGATGCTGGAGGTTGTTCTTTGCCTGTCAGGATGTAAATGTAAACTGTTTGTCTGGGAGAAGAACCGACTATTTAGTAATGTATTTCTGAAGAAGTGATGTTTGTATGCAGAGATTTGGCTAACCCAGAAAAGTGCGAATTACTCCTTTTAAAACACTCGCTTTGTTCTGTATGGCTAACTGAATTTTCTTCCTGCAGATATTTGAGAATTTTGGTTTCCACGTCCTCTATCAAGTATTTCGTCTGCCAGTCATCTCAGTTTATTTACGCCACATTCTCCCTCCCTGAAGAGACTTCTGACTATTTTTGTTGTAGCCGTGTCCGTGTGGATCTCAGTACCCCAGACCTCGAACTCCTGCAGAATTCCCCGGCCCCGCTTTTCCCTCCAGCAGCCCCCAAACTGTGTCACAGCCACTCGCCCCCCCGCTCCCCCCGGGACCCCGCAGTGGGGGGGCAGGAGCACCGGGGGAGGGGGAAGCTTTGGGCTAAAAACCTGAACTTTTACACCGCTGCGATTTCAAAGAACCCCAACAGGTTGGTTGTCCCAGTTGGGGCTGTGCAGACGTGCTGGTGTGTGACTGCGCTTGTCCTTTTCCCTGGGATTTGACTTTTTTTTTGCTGTCCGTAAGGGCTTGTTGTGTCTGCAGGGTGTCTCTATCAGGTCACCCCAGGGGAAGCTGATTTTAGCCCTTTGCTTTCACTTCAAATGTAAAAAAAAGATGACACATTTATTGTTTGGAATTAAAAGCCAATCAGGCCTCCTCCCGGGGCCAGAAGGAAGGACGGAGCCCCGTCACTCTCCCCACGGGGGCTGACCACTGTCCTTGGCGTCTGTCCCTGGGGCTCCCCAGCGCTGGCCGGCCCCGCCGGGCTTCGGGGCCAAGGAAACGCCGGGGTGCCAGGGGCTCCTGGGGCTCAGGGCAGCTCCGGGCACATCCGAGGCCGAGGTGCAGCTGCCCCTTGGATTCTGCAGGGGCGGTTATTTGCTGCCCCCTTAGTGGTCGAAACTGTTTCGCTTCGGGGCACAGGGACTGGACAGAAGCTCCTTCCCTGTTAGTCTGGGAGGACTTGAGGGAAATGAGGAAGGCACAGCACGCACGCAGGTATGAGGACAGGGAAAAGGAGCCGTGTCACGGTTTTTCTGCTGTTTCAGATCTGAACTCAGACATTTGTGAGCATCCCAGCATCCAAAGTCAGGTATTTTTCCTCCGAGCTGTGCAGCTTTTCGCCAGTGAAAGTGAGTTGGGCTGAGCTGGCCTTCGGGATAACTCCGCTCCTTTCTTTTTTCATGGTGTGCCTATGCTTTCCCTTGCTCTGCAGGAGTTTGTTTCTTTCTTCCCCTTTCCCCCCTGCCCAATTCCATCCTCTTTCAAAGGTAATCATGATTTGGCTTTCTGGAGAGATCACTGTGTAGGTGGACACAGGGTGTAAGTATAGGCTGGTTTATACCTCCAGAGCTGTAGGTTGAACTCCTCGACCTTTAAAAGGTAGCGAGGTATGTGCTATGGGCAGAGTTACTGTTTGCCAGGTATTATTTCTCTTGGGGTCCTGTGAGAGTGACAGGAAGGTCATCAACCTGCAGCTCTGCAGCAGCTAAAACTACCACTGAAAGCGTTCTGATGGCGGATGCTGTTCTGTGTGTTTCATTTTCAATAATCAATTCCTGGAGCTAGAATTCTCCCAATGTGACCAGGTGATGGGGATCCTCTTGCACTGGTCTTCTGTTTCTGGAGCGTGTCCCAACAGCCTGTGTCATCTAGAGCTGTCCTGTCTGTTCCTGAGAGGGGTGGTGGGCACGGCATGCAATGACTGGTGGAATGGCTTCACCGGTGGGCTTGGATTTAGGGAATGCCCTTGGGCAAACCAATGTAGCAGATGCTCCATCCCAGAATTTCGATGTGCTGACATTCTAGAGAGAATGTGGAGGCTTTTCCTCCTCAGCCTTCTCCTCTTTGTTCTTCCTCTTCCTCCTCCTCCTCTGGTTCCGTCATCGTCATCCTTCTGTTTTTCCTCCTGTTCATCCTCTTGCTCCTGCTCTTCTTCCTCCTCCTTTTCCCCCGTGTCTTCTGTCCTGGTTGGGGCTGGAATAGAGTTCTTGTTCGTTTTGGTCGCTGGAGGAGTGCTGATGCACACGGAGATTTCAGGGACTCTCCAGCTCCGCCTGCCCTGCCTGTGTGCGGGTGCGTGGGGGGCGGAGCACAGCTGGAGCGCTGGGCCCGGATTGGCCGCTATCTCATGTCATGTGATGTTACGCTCACCATATAAAGGCAGGAGTGGGCGGGAAGGTGCGGGCTCTCACTTCCAGGAGTGTGGCCGCAGGGTCTTTGTGTTTGGGATTGCTGGCCGGGAGCAGGCGGGTGTCGGTCGGCGGGTGGTGAGCAGCTGTATTGTACATTACCTGTTTATACTGTCACCGTATTATTTTATTACTCTCATTAAACTGTTTTTATCTCAACCTGCGAGTCTCCCTTTGCCCCTCTGATTCCCTCCCCGGTCCCAGGTGGGGGAGGGTGGGTGAGCGGCTGCGTGGCGTTTAGCTGCTGACCAGGCTCAAACCACGACAGCTTTTCCCAGCTTTATTAAATTGCAGCCGTTTCCCCGAGGGAAGTCGCCCCTCAGCCTGGCTTAGCAGCACCAGCAGCCCAGCGCTCACAGGGTGCGTCCTGGGGTCTGCTGCTGCGTTTGCGAGCTCAGGATGCAGACGGTCTGAGGTGCCAGGGAACAGAAGGAGGGTTCTCTGTCATTCTGCAGGGGCTGCAGGGCTGGGAGTGAAAGGAACAGAGCCAAAATGAGCCCCTGTGTGTGCAGAGACCCCCCGGCATCCCCTCCAGCCCGTCCTCCCGACTCACCAGTGCAGATCTCGGGCAGCTTCTCCTGGCTTTGGTCCCTGAGGGGCCGCACAGCAAGCCCTGGGCACAGAGCGTCATCTGAGCGCCCGCTGCCCAGCACGCTCCCAGCAGCGCAGCCCCCGGCCCCGCCGGCTCGGCTGCACGCCCTCCTGCCCCTCCGCAGGGCTGAGCCCAGGGCAGGCCAGTAGCTGAGGTGGGGGGGACCGGGCAAGGCGGCCACCAAGGCCACTGGCATGGGCAAGGCTGGGAGAGGGAGGCCAAGGCCCTGCACGGGGCAGCCGGGGCTCTGGCAGCCCCAGGGCTGCTCCTCGCTGCCAGCGCAGCGGCGGGGGCTGGGGCCGGGCTGCCAGAAGAGGGACCCCGGGGGCTGTGGCTCACCGAGGAACCTGACGGCCGCCTCTCGCAAGGTGACCTGGTCGTCCTCCAGGTACGGCAGGCTCTGAGTCACCGAGTCCTCAGCCCTGCTGCTGTCCTGCAACAGCTGGAGAGAGCACGGGGCTCTGGGGCACAGTCCAACCACCGACTCCTCCGTTTGCCCTGTAGCTCTCTTAGGAAGGCTCTAGTGCCCTCAGGACCCCTCCTGAGTCTTTCAGTGCACACCAGGCCCCTGTGCGGGACGTCGAGCACCCTAAGAAACCCCACTGCACTGGGGGCCTGGCCCCTAGACCCTACACCACCACTTTAGACCCCTCAGCACCCCTCGTGGAGCTCCAGTGGAGATCTGCTCTCCTGGGGAGCCCCGTCCTCCTGCCAGGCCACCCTGGGGTGGCTGGGGGGTCTCTCCACCATCCTGCAGGACGGAGGGAAGGGACAGGGGTGGGGAAGGGGGAAGCTTTGGCCGAAGGTCTCTCTGCTATGGGTGTGGTGGGGACAGCAAGGAAAGACGTGGGCTGTGCTTAGGGGCTCCTCGCCAGCCCCGTGCTCCTGCCCTGTCCCATCGCCGTCCTACCGGACACTGCGGGATGGGGGCCGCAGCCGCGCTGAGCACACGCAGGGCAGTGGGGTGTCACACAGGGAGGTCACAAAGGGCCCCACGGTGACCCACCGCCCATGCAGGGAGGGGAGAGTGTCCCCTGGGGGGGCACAGGGCTGGCTCAGCCCTGGGCACCTGGGGGCTCTCAGGGTGCCTCTAGGCCCCCCTTTGCCTTCAAGTTCCCTGGGACCTCCCTGGTGCCCCCCACTGTGTCCCAGAGCCCCATGGTCAGACACCCCAGCATGTTCCCAGGACGGCCCTTTCCTTTGGGCCCTCTGCTGAGCCCTGCCTCTGCCCCTCGATGACATTACATGTGTGAGATTCACTCAAGCTTAACAGAAAGCTGTCGTGGTTTAGGCCTGGTTGGCAGCCAACCACCACGCAGCAGCTCTCTCTCCCTTCCCCTCCGTCAATGAGAAGGGACAGAGAGCCAGGTTTGGCGTTCGAGATAGGACTGAGATGGGGAAAAATTCCCCTTTATGATCACGAGCAAAAGGCAGACTCGTTAGGGGAAGAAAAAAAACCCATACATTTATTACGGACACTAACAACAACACATAACAGAGTAGGACAGTGAGAAGCATTGCCACATCTTGAGAACACCTTCCCCCCACCCCTCCCTTCTTCCCGGGCTCAGCTCTGCTCCCGATATCTCTACTTCCTCCCCCAGTGGTGCAGGGGCAGGGAATGGGGGGTGCAGTCAGCGCTGCCACTTCCCTTATCTTCAGTGAGGGGAGTGTCCAGAACTTGTTCCTCCTGCTCCATCGTTGTCCCCCTGTCACAGGAGACAGTCCTCCACAAACTTTCTCCAACATGAGTTCCTCTCATGGGCCGCAGCATTCCCCACACTGCTCTGTCATGGGTCACTAACTTTCTCCGACTGGATTCCCTCCCACAGCTGCAGCCCTTCCCGAGCTGCTCCGGCGTGGGACACCCCCGCATGCTGCAATCCTCCCAGCACTGAATTACAACAGTGGGGCTGCCTTTTCCCATGAGACCCCGGCCTTCTTCGGGCACAGAACTTTGATCATTTGAGCAGGAGCAACAGGCCATAAATCAATGTCTGCTCCACCGTGTATCTCCATGGGTGGCAGGGGGGGCCGCCCTGCTGTCTCCCCACAGGATACAGGGGGATCTCTGCTCCGGCACACCTCCCCCCTCCTTTCTTCCTCCGTTCCTCCACTGACCTTGGTGTTCATGCAGCTGCAGCAACTCCTCCTCACAAGTCCAACTGCCTGTCACCATGTCCCTTCTTAAATACGTTATCGCACAGGCGCAGCTGATTGGCTCAATTTCCCAAACAGAAGTGGAGCTGACTTAGAGCTGGGAGAGCTTTGAGAAGCTTCTCACATGGGGCTGCCCCGATAGCCCCCTCCCCTGTCACCAAAAAACTCCACCATTCACTCAACCCAGGACAAAATCACAGAAGGTTTTTGACTTCTCATCTCTTTTCCAACCAAACAGCTTTGGCTTTGTTCCTGGGGTGATCCCACCCTTGGGAAGCTGTGACAGGCCCTGGCCCAAACAGCTGAGGGTGCCTTTCCCACACCAGTGCTGAGCTTTGAAATCTGTACCTTGGCCACGAGCTGGCCCTGGTCACTCATGCGAAAGAAGAGCAGGAGCAGGCCCATCCGTGCTTTCTTCCTCAACTCTTTCTTGGTTTTGCCCACCACGGTCTTCATCCCATCTCTGAAGAGGCTGATGGAGAGCTCTTGCAGCTGGCTGAACCCCTGGCAGGGAGAAGCACAGCACGACTTGAGCAAGCACGACTGCCCATGATAAGCAGAAGCGTGAGCACGGCTGGGGTGAGGGGAGATGCTCCAGGCTCTGACTCTGCCCGCCGGAGTTGGGCACCAGATCTGCAGCCACGGCTGAATGGCCCCGGGCTCGTGGAAGCCCCCTCAGGAGATTTCCCTCAGGCACTGCCTGTGCCCCAAAGTGTTCTCCCAGCCACCCCGCATTCCCCAGCAGCTGCCCCAGCCACGCTAGGCAATATATACTGAAAAATAACTTTTATGTCATTGACAAGTGATGACCATGGCTGACAACATTGTTCTGGGTCATGGACCACTCTTCTGCATCTTCAGAGAGCAGAGGGATGGGGAAATCCCTTGGGAGGATGATGATGAGGGCAATGCCACCACTGGAGATGTCCTTAAGAGGCATGGGGCCACCCCCAAGGGAGATGGGACCTTGGAGATGGCCCCAGGGAGGAGGGGAATGGGACTGAAGATGACCCCCTGTCATGAGAGACCCCTTGGGGAGATCCCCGGGGGGAGAAGGAGACGCAGAGACTTCCCAGAGGGAGACAAGATCTCCATGAAGATGTCATCAAGGGAAAAACTTCCTTTGGGATGTCGCCAGGACATGAGAACCCCAGAGGGTGTCCCCAAGTCCTTGAAGACCCCATGAGATGTCCCTGAGGAACAGGAGCACCTCAGGAACATCCTCAAATGCAAAATTAATCCCATGACCATCCCCATTCAATCCCAATTCTGCCAACAATTCATAATTGCCCTGATACCATTTGCTACCTGCACCCAAATGAAATGCTATAAATTTAATAACAGTAGCATTTGTCAATTCTTGAACTTCATCTTTGAGGTGTTGATATTTCTTTACCTTGTTTGTTGCTGCTTCCACCAAAGATGTTGATTTACTTTCATGCCTAATTGTGACATTTACCGCAAAGGCTTTTTCCTCTTTAACAAATACCAAATCTGGTTCATATAATTCATTTTGTTTGTCTTTCAACAACGGCTCTTGAAATACTACCCATTCTTTCTTTTTAGCTTCTTCCATCATAGTTCACACAGTTGGTTATTGCCACGTCCTGCTCGGACAAGAGACAAGTGACATCAATTCGCAAATCCCTAGTGGGGTGGACAACGGTGAGACAAGTCTCAAAGTCCATGCACAAACATTTATTAATTTCCCCACAATGTACTAATTCGATACACAATAATTGGCTAAGTACATAATGAATTATGGCAAGCGATCTAGTATGCCTAGTGAAAAGGGGAAAAATAAAACAAGAGAGAGAGAAAATAGATATCATTGGTCTGTGGTCCTGTGTTGGTCCCGTCTGAGTTCATCAGGGATGCATCTGTCTCCTTCACTTCTTTCTATTGCTTGCTCGCTTGTTTGCTTCTCGGCCCCCACGCCCCGGTTTACACAGACTTTCCTTGGGTCCATCCCCTAGGCCGACCCACATACTTCCCATATGGGGAAGAGTAAGGTGCCTTATGAGATATTCAGGGGTGACAACTTTAATATGCATTTCGTGGCTAATGAAGCAAAGGTCATTCAGCAGTCAGGTGGCCCTTGAAACTTTACAAGCTGCCCCAGGGCAGAGCCGTCCTGCCTTCACATGGCTCCCTCCCCACTGCACCCTGTGCTGTTTGGGCAGCCTCATCACCTCCAGACACCACATTATTCACCCCGTGACTAGAGTTTTGTTACTTGCGAATCTTTGAGGCATTCCTCAGCTTGGAAGGGCCTCTGTTCCCCCTCAGGCTCTTTCTCAGGTTGTTTTTCTCATCCCCTGTTTTCCTCTGGCTGTTTTTCTCAGCACTTGTTTCATGGAGTAACAAGTTGGCTCTCACATCCTACCCCGTGGCTCAAACACTCCAAGTTCTTTGACTGTTGTGATCCATTCATAGCAAATAGGTACAGAGGAAAGAGAAGACAGAAGGTGAGAAAGCATACATCTACCTGCTGCAATGCCGGTCATTAAAAGCAAGAATCCACCTAGTATCATAAACCCAGTATTTACAAGCCATTTTCCCCACCCTGTGACTCTTAAGGATTTTCATAGTGATGTGACCCATGATCCAGGTGATCTCCACAGCAGCACCCGGGCAGAGGCACCAAGTGGGGACGCAGGCACTGCGGAGCTTGGTCCTTGCTAGTCAGGAAAAGAAGACAGATCTTGAGCTTGTTGGTTTCATCTGTATGTATCCAGGATTTTCACAGGCCTACTTTTCCACTGTGCTTTGATCTTTCCCACAGCAGGGCAGGAATCTGAAGGAATGGGTATTTGAAGGCACAGGCTAGAAAGGCGGGGCAGAATATCATAGCAGACAGAGGAAATGACCATGAGCCTTTCCATGGCGAGTGAGATAAATCTCATGGGGATGGTGGGAATTGTTCCTGGAGGCACACATAGAAATGTCAG
The DNA here is from genome assembly GCF_018691265.1 of Tyto alba. Classification (NCBI taxonomy): domain Eukaryota; kingdom Metazoa; phylum Chordata; class Aves; order Strigiformes; family Tytonidae; genus Tyto; species Tyto alba. The sequence continues at coordinate 168,798 of NW_024881290.1, read as the reverse complement.
GTCTCTGTGAAGTATCCACATCTGAGCTGGCCTCATGTGCTCTTCATGCCCACAGGGGTGTTCAGAGGCACGAGTCCTTCCCTTGCACACGCAGAGGCAGTGCACTCTCACAACTGTAGTGTCTCTCTGGCCTCCAGTTGCCGCTCCCAGAGGCTGGCAGGCACCTCAGCCTCGCAGTGTACCACCCTGCTCTGCACTTCTGAGGTGCCCCGAGGCATGAGGAATGGACACGGGGACCTCAGCTCGAGGAAGCACATCCCAGTGCTGCATTCTGGTGGGTTCCCAGGGGACAGTACGCTCAAAGTGAAGTGACTGTGAGACACTGTCTGTCCCACAGACGTTCATGGGATCCTCGGGAATAGCTGAGGGCATCTGTGCTCATTCAGGTTCATCTCCCCACATGCACACAATTTGCATACTCACGACTCATCTGTACAATACAAACATGGACTGCTGACCTACTTAAACAACCTCTCTGAGCTGGGGTGAGAGGCCCGTGCTGGAAATGGTGGTTGTTACTGGCTGGTGTGTGACGATCACTCTGGGGCAGCTTTCCTGGGGTGTCCAGCACACACGGGCAGAGAGCAGGTCCTGCTCTGATGGTCCTTCATGTCTCTCCCAGGAGAGGCCTGGCTGTGCAAAGACACAGCTGTGTGCCCTGACCTTGCACACTCACACACTTCAGCGGTACAGCGCTGTTATCCCTTGCCCAGCACTGCTGCACCCAGATATCTCAACCCCCTCCCAGCTCTCCCCACTCCCCAGCCTTCTCCCCAGCTGAGCAGAGCAGCCCAGTCTGGTCTGGCCCCGCAGAAAGGAGGAGATGGAGATCACTGTCAGTGTCTCTCCTGCTGTCGTGGCCTGGAGATCCCCTGCCAGGAGCCTACAGCCCCCAGGCCAGCCCCGCTCCCCAGGACAGCGCAGAGTCCTGGCTCTGGAACTCCTCAGGCAGCTCCCGCTGCCCTCATCTGGCACCTACATCAAAGAATTTCTCTTTCCACGTCTGCCCTCCGTGCACACAGTGTCCTGCTCTTCTCCCAGGACATCCCACCTCTCCACAGGACCTTTCCTCAAGGTGGGCACATCTGTGCTGGCCTGGACAGCCAGTTCTGCATCCGCTTTCCATGCTCTCCGCAGCCTATGAGCTGCTGGTGTTGCTCTGAGGAACAAGTGGGCTTGTCTGGGGTCACATGGTGATTTTACAGGGCTGTGCTGGTCAGGCTGGGAGGCAGACCCAGCTCAGGGACATCACTGCCACCAACTGCCTCCCACAGAAGCACTTATGTGGCCATGGAGGGTGCTCAGAGGTACCCTGCCTTATTGCCAACACCACAAGATGTGTTTGGGAGCTGCACTGGACCTAGTCTACAGGAGTCCAGTGATGGCAGAACAAATCACTCACCAGGCTCCTTTCCCTGTGCCTGCTGTGTCCCTTGGTGGTTCAGAGCCCTCACTCAACACTTCAAACCCAGATTTAGCACATTATATCTGGGTCCCTCCACCTTGGACACGTTTGTGCTCAGTGGGCTCCACTCACTGCTGACCTACTGGCACACGCTGATCCTGAAGATCACCTAGATCACCTGCACTCTGCTGGCAGTTTCAGACTCCTTCCAGAAAAAAAAATCATCTGCCATCAGTCCTATCACATGCTGTAGAGCTCCAGGGAGTTTAACTGGAGATCATTCACCATCTGTGTGGGTGCTGTCCAACAAGTAACACCTGAGCCATTCCTCAGTCCCTGCAAGACCATACTGGGAGCCATCCCACTGAGCCCATGGGGAAACAAGCAGAGAAACAGTCCACTTTGGAGTCTATTCCTTGGGCATGTTGGAAAAATCCCTAAGCGTTTGGGCACTGGCCTGAGGAGATCCCCTTTCATGATGGAGATGCTGTTAGAGAGGCTAGCTCTGTCACAGATCTGCTGTGCAGGGACTCTGTATGCAGGAGCTGATGCAGCAGCTCCAGAGAAGGTCTTGGAAAAAAAGCCTCGGACAAAAAAATCACTGCAGGGTCCTTTTTAGTGTTTAAATGCAGAGGGTGTGGAAATTCATTTACACTGTCTCTGGGTCAAACCAGACAGACAGCTAATGAATTTGAAATGGTATGAATAGTGAAAACACTTTATGGACGACTTAATCAGAAGCGAAAAAAAAAAAAAAAATCAACAATAACATCAACAACTACAAAATATATAAAAGACAGGTTGAGACTGTAATGAGTTATATTAAAAGTGATAAGGAGAAGATGGGCAGTATATTCCTTCTAAAAAAACATCTGGTCACCAGTTTCTGAATTGCATCCTTAAGGTTCTGGTTCCTTATACTATAAATGAGGGGGTTCACTGCAGGAGGCACCACTGAGTACAGCACAGCCACCACCAGGTCCTGGAGTGGAGAGGAGATAGAGGGGGGCTTCAGGTAGGCAAAAAATGAAGTGCTGATAAACACGGAGACCACAGCCAGATGAGGGAGGGACGTGGAGAAGGCTTTGTGCTGTCCCTGCTCAGAGGGGATCCTCAGTACGGCCCTGAAGATCTTCACATAGGACAGCACAATGAAAATGAAACACCCAAATGCTACACAGACACTAATCACAATAAACCCGGCCTCCCTGAGGTACATGCCTGAGCAGGAGAGCTTGAGGATATGGGGAACTTCACAGAAGAACTGGTCTAGGGCATTGCCTTTACAGAAAGGTATTGAAAATGTGTTGGCTGTGTGCAGCAGACCAGTGAGAATCCCACCGCCCCAGGCAGCTGCTGCCATGTGGACACAAGCTCTGCTGCCCAGGAGGGTCCCGTAGTGCAGGGGTTGGCAGATGGCAACGTAGCGGTCGTAGGCCATGATGGTGAGGAGATAAAACTCTGCTGAGATCATTAGAAAAAAGAAAAAGACCTGAGAAGCACAGCCTTGGTAGGAGATGGCCCTGGTGTCCCAGAGCAAGTTGGCCATGGCTTTAGGGAGAGTGGTGGAGATGGAGCCCAGGTCGAGGAGGGAGAGGTTGAGGAGGAAGAAGTACATGGGGGTGTGGAGGTGGTGGTCGCAGGCGATGGCTGTGATGATGAGGCCGTTGCCCAGGAGGGCAGCCAGGTAGATGCCCAGGAAGAGCCAGAAGTGCAGGAGCTGCAGCTCCCGTGTGTCTGCAAATGCCAGGAGGAGGAACTGGGTGATGGAGCTGCTGTTGGACATCAGCTGGTTCTTGACATGGGTACAGCGGCCTATGAAGGAAAAGATGGGACAATTGTGACAGCCTGCAAGCAAAGCCACTGTATTTCTCAACAAAATCCCTCCCCCCAACTCCCAATTCCAACACATTTCCTTTGTTTGCTCTGAGGAGCAGGACCTCTGCCCATGTGCTGCCAAGGAGCCAGCTCTGCCCTGCTGCCATGAGGACATGGGAGCTGGTTCTTGTCTCCTCCAGTGTTCACAAGGGATGTCAGATGCAATTCACCCTTAATAGAAATGTTTAATATCTGCACTTATGACTCCCAAGAGAGTGGGATGCAGAAGAGAGGTTTAGCATGTGTTATGATAACTTTCTCTGTGCCTTTTATTTTCCACCATCATCACATCTGGTGAGTACTACTTCTAGAAATCCTCAACTTTATGACTGAAAGTGTGGAGTCTTAAGACAAGACAGGCAGAAGGGCTCAGCTGTCTCTTGCTCAGTGCAGAGTCAGGAGAGCAGCAGCATCAATCAAGCTTGTTCCCAGCTGCCATGTGCTTTCATTTCTGCTATCTGGAGGATGACTGCACAGAAAAATTACTCTCTCTCAAAAAAAAAAAAAAAAAAAAAAGTAACTGGACTCTAATGAAAGCAGGGGAGTCTTATTTCTCCAATCTGCATGGATAGGTCTGAAAAATCATTTTACCACCACAGAGGTGCAGTTATGATGGAGAGGGCAGGACATGGCCCCTGTCAGAGAGAAGGAAAGGAATCTGTGAGGAGACTGACAACCCCCAAGGGATGGCTTAGCACTCCCTGGGATCCTGCTTGGGAGCTCTATTTGCCAGGAACTGTTTCTCTGTCCCCACATCTCCTCCCTGTCCGTGCTCACGGATCCCATCCCACCCACCATGTCCCCAGCTCTGCCCAGAATACACCTTCTGGCAACAGGACACTGACCAGGGGGATCTCTGTGCTGGCAAGTCTTGAAGAGAATTTCAGATAAACCCTGAAGAGACCACAAAGGTGATGTTAATGCTTTCTGTAGGCTGAGGTGGGTGAAGGGACTTCAGCAGGTTTCCTGATAAACCCGTTCCTCACTCACTGTAATGCTGTAGGATTGTTTGTCTCTTGTGCAAACCTGAACAGATCCATGACCATATCCACCTACCATCACAGCTGAAGAGTGAAAGCACCAATCCTGGAAAGTTCCTTTACTGCCCAGTAGCACCCTGCCTTGATGTCCTTCTTGAAAAGTGCCCTGTGAAATGTCCCAGGGGTGATGTGGAGCTGCAATCAGCCCTGACCCATGCAGCTCCCTCAGGAGAGCAGAACCACCCTGCCCTACAGTGGCTTGCTCCTTCCCCCCACAGCTTCTCCCCACAGCGCCGTGGGGAGCTCCCCGGGCAGGCTGAGTGCTGACCCTGGCAGGCGGCAGAGTCCCTGCCCCAGCACACAGCCCCCTGGGGTGCAGGGACCCTGCTGGGAAGGACAGCCCTGGGCACCCCTGCCTGCACACCCGGCTGCACACCCCTGCAGCCGGCCCTGCCAGAAGGCAGCCCTCATGCCCTGGCCCTCGCAGGGGGCACCAGGGGAAGACCTGCTCTGGAGCAACTAATCCTCCTCCTCCTCTTCTAGGCAGGAGGCAGATTCCTGGCGGCTCTGCCGCCTTCCCCAGATCCCTCCCCGAGCTGCAGCTGCATTGCCCTGCACCCCCAGACTTACTGTGGCCAGGGCCCTGACGCTTTCTCCTCCTCGGAGCTCTCAGCAGCCTCCCAGCCCAGGCTGCCTTGAAGCTGTGTGTGCCTCGCTGCTCTGCCCTGGGTGCCTGCAGGCAGTGCCCTCAGCCCTGCTGCGCTTTGCAGAGGAGCTGCTCCTGGGCAGAGCTGTCTCTCTGCAGCGCTGCCCACTTGCCAGGAGCTCCCTCCGGCCCAGGAGCCCGGCCCAGCTCAGCACCACAGCAACAGCCCAAGGCACTTTAATGACCCCTCAGGAGGGTTTGGTGACAACTCCATGCAACCTCAGGCACTGAGAGGTAGTTGATGAAACCTCTCAAGGAGTCAGTATCAGATATAAACTCCAATGTTTCCTGCACTGTTAATTGCTCCCACTGAGGATGCTATTGACAAATGCTCCCAAGGGGCTGGTTACAGCAGAAAACTGGAGAAAATTATGACCGGTAGACAAATGCCATTGAAAGGAAGATATTCTGTGTGAACATTGGATGTGTTATGTTAAGAGAAAGGGCAAACTGCTGCACCTCCAGTCCCTGGGATGGGAGATCCTGTCCCTCTCACATTGCTCAGGACTCTTCCTGGGGTAGTATTCTATGGGGATGAGCAATAACAAGAGCATGACTACTGTACAATACCTCCCAAGCTCCCAGGGTGGGAAGGGCTGGCAATGAGACTCGACTGCTGTACGGATCAGGTGGGATGTCAGCAGAGAGGAGGTGTCTGAAGAAGGCCCTCATCTACTTCCTCTTCCTGATCAGGAGATCTGTAGCAGACATCCACCCACCGCAGTGGTGCCCATGATGTTCTCCCCTCTCCTGTTGACCCCTCAGCTCCCAGATGACTCATTGTCCATCCCCAGGCAGAGCTAAATGCGTTCCTGCAGCTCCCTCCCAAAGGGCTGCTTCCCCTCTGGGTCCAGACCCTACGGCTTTATCAGTACCAGACCCCCAAGAAGCCACAGTTCCTCCAGGAGGGGTATTGGCAGTGCCCTGCAACTCCTCGTACTGTTCTCTTGTGAGAGACGCCCCAGTCAAGATGAACCAGCTGCATGCAAGCATTAAAAGCAATATAGTGAGGTGCAAGCCATGCAGGAGGGTTTTGGAGCACATTTGGAACATCTGCCTGATAAGGGTGACTGAGAAACCCGTGAGGTGAAGCGCCCTGTGGGACTTCATCTTTACAAAGAAGAGCTGGCCAGGGATGTAACACTCAAGGATGAGAAGGTATAGTCGAGGCTCCTGAAAAAAGGGAACTCTTAGATTTTTCCTCTTGTTTCCTCTCCTGTTTTGCTTTTTAATTCTTATTTTTCCCTCTGACAGTGAGAATGTTTTATCAAACTGTTTTTCAGCAAGAAATTTGTCACTGACTGAGGAAGATTCTTTATAATTTTTCTGTTCTACCTGGCAAAGGTCAGCCGTGGATGGAAAAACAGTCTTAAAAACAGAATTGTTTTAAACACAGCATGTTTTTCTTTTCTCTGTTGGGCTTTGGTTTTCCTTGAAACCAAACCCTTTCCAGGGAATAAAACTTCCCTCTTCTCTGACTCTCCTGCTTGCCTTTACTTTCTGCGTTTGTCACCATCTTCATGCCGCCTTCTCCCTGTTTCTGTCCAAATCAAAAGGCTAAAGCCACTTCGCTGATGTGTTTTCCCTTTCACTACAATACATTTTTGATCACCCTAAAATACATGTTTAAATATAATACAGTAAAAACAAGTGAGAAATCCCTATTTTTTCTCTATTGACTGTGAAGTGACTCTTGGGGAATGAGCTCATATACAAGATCTTACATACAGTTGACAGTGGATTCCTACTCTAACCCTGTTTTGCCAATTGACGGGGTTAACACAAAGGACACAGACACCAAGCTAAAGAAATAGGCTTATTTTACTTTAGTAGAAATAGAAATTTTACTATAGTAGAAAAAGCAGAAAGAATAAGCAAGGTACTGCACCTAGACATTACTATTTAAAGCTAGCTATAGTGATTAAGAAAGATACATCACCAATTGCCCTCATACTTTACCATCATCCTGCCCCGTGCATCAGCTGGGGAGCCCCGTCCCAGCGAAGGGTCGCAGAGCCTTTCCCGGCAGCTGGGAAGTCCCACGCAGGGCGTCCGCTCGTAGGGGAGGTCTGCGTCTGTGCTGTGAGAGGGTCCAGCTTTTATACAGTTTAACAAACAAGTCTAAACAAAACGCACAGGAGATATCTGGTAGATTGATATGCCTCACTCAGGCATGTCCGGATCTGGCCAGGATCCGGGCATGTCTGAGGAGTTTCTGTTTTTCTTTACATTTGGGATTTATAGTTACTTCCTATTGTTTAATTATAGTTCCCAAGGATTGTTCCCAGGGTTACATTTTCATGCTGATAAGATACTGGTTGCTTCAGTCTGCTGATAAGATGCTGGTTGCTGGTCGGGGAATTCACTCAGAAGTCAACTTTGGTTTGAGGCCTATTGTTTGGGCCCCTTTTTGTTTCAATCCCCCATACTAAATTTGGTCTTAGTGCATAAAATGATGCCTTCTTGCGCTAGGCTAATTCTCCTCTCCTCTCTTTTGTTCTCCTTTCAATCTTTGTATGAATTTCTTATCCTTCTACACTCTTTTGCTCCGTCTCATCTTCTTTTAACCTCCTGAAGCTCTTTCCACATGATGACCATCTGCCCTCACTTATTGCAGCTCGGATGCTGAGATGTTGAATCATATGACCGTCACAGAGTTCCTTCTCTTTGGCTACTCCTCCCTCCACCATCAGGAACACCTAATGGCAATTACTCTCCTGGTTTTGTGTCTGGTGATCTTAGGGGGAAACTTGCTGATTGTTTCCCTCATCCTCGCTGAAAGAGACCTCTACGGGCCCACGTACCTTTTCCTCTGTAACCTCTCCTGTCTGGAGATCTTCATCACGACATCCGTCATATCCACAGCCAGAGGAAACTTGCTGATGGGCAGCAAAGCCACTTCCTATCCAAGCTGCTGAACTCAGTGCTACTTCTACTCTCCTCTGGGCTACCTCGAGTTTGTCCTTCTGGCTGTCATGTCCTATGACTGTTCTATGGCCTTGTGTCACCCTCTTCAGTACTCCATGCTCATGAGCAGTCACCTTTGTTTTCAGCTACCATTGGGCTTGTGGACTTCGGGATTCCTAGTCACCATTGCCTCCACTGTCCTGGCTGCCAGGGTGCCCTTCTGCAATGCCAGTCGTGTGGACCACGTCTTCTGTGACAGTGTGCTTTTGATCAAGCTGTCCTGTGCAGAAACACTGATTGTTGAGCTGATCACCTTCATGGCCTCATCTATTATGCTCCTTGGCTCACTGGGCATGACAGCAACATCCTACCTTTACACCATTAACACCATCCTTACATTGCCCTCAGCTTTCTCGTGGCTGTAGACATTCTCTCAGGTATCGCCTGCCTCCAGCACTGCTGGGGTGGCTGAGCAGGGGCCTATGCAGCACAGTAGCACATGGTGTCCTCTCGTGTGCTAGCTGCCAGGTCCCTTCTGCCCAGGCCAGCAGTGGGGAGACAGCTGCTTGGAGCTCTTAAAAGCCATTGCAACACTGTCCCCAACAAGGTGGAAGATAGGAGCTCTTTCAGTGTTTTCTTACAAGGAAAAGTCTTCTCGTCATCATTTGTAGTGACTGAAAAAGAGGGACGCTCCCATGGGAATTGTCCATGGGTCTACTCAAGTTTACTGTTATGTTGATCTCCAGCTCCTCAATATGCAACGGTCGTCCGGTCAGGATAACCTCACACCCTGTTAGAGAACATGGACCTCTGCTAGAATGCCTCAGTTCAAAGGGAGAGCAGAAGGTAATCCCTGACCTGACATGGGGGAATGCTCTCCTGGAAGAGTTTTTCACAAGAAGACAGGGTGGGACTGGTGGAAGATGTGGAGGGCAGCTTTGACTACAGTGTGAGTGAAGTTGGTGGGGTTGAAAACCCTGAGGGAATTGAGCACAACAAATCATAAGCCATGCTGAACAGAGAAGGAGGATCACCTCCCCCAACTTGCTGGCAGTGCTCCTCCGAATGCAGCCCAGGATGTCGTTGGCCTTCCTTACTGCAAAAGTGCAAAGCCAGGAGAGGAGAAGGCGTTGAGAAGACCTAATAACAGCCTTCCTGTATGTTCTTGATATCAGAAAGAGAATGGAGCCAGGCTCTTCACTGTTGAGCCTGATGGGAGGATGAGGGCCAATGGGCATCAACTGAAACAAGGGAGGAAAAACTTTCTCCCCATCAAGGCGGTCATGCACAGGAGCAGATTTCCCAGAGAGCTTCTGTCATCTCCATTCTTGCAGCTTTTGAAGCTCAAAGTGAATAAAGTCCTGAGCAACATGTTCTGAGCCCATAGGTGACCCTGCTTTGGCCTATGGAGTTTGGCCTAGGAATCCCTTGATGTTGTTGCCAGCATAAATGATTCAGCATTTCCTTCCACCACACATCTTGCCTTCATGATGGGAAGGGAAGCATTCAGGTTCCTGGTAACAACTGAAGGAAGCCACAACATTTGGTCAGGTGATCTGTGGCTTCCTTGTCCCTCTCCAGGCATTGTTGCGCAAATGCAGGGATGCTTGGCTGGTACCCTGAAACAGCCCTGATCATTTCCTGTGGTTCACCTTTTCTTTTTTCCCTCTTTGCCCTCCCTGAGTTACTTCCCCTTGACCATCCCTGCACCCTCCCATGAAAATCGCCCACCTTCCTCTTCCCTCACAGCTCTTTTGGTGTTTCTGAGCTGATCACCAGGGAAATTCCTAAATTGGTCAGCCATATCACTGAACACAGAAGCCTCCTTTTCTTGTCTGTAGTGTCCTACAATTCCTCATGCTTATCTTGTCTGAGGCATCACATGTCAGGGAGAGCCACGTATATGCACATATTAAAATCTGGCCCAGTGGAGATTCACTCATGGGGGACCTTGAGAATCTCTGGGATTTGGGAATAGAAACCTCATGAAGTTTTACAAGTCGAAGTGGCCAGTCCTTTACTGGGGAGAGAATAACCCCATACAGGAGGGCAGGCTGGGACCTGACCAGCCCAGGACTGACCATCGTGAGAAGAGCCTGGGCATTACAAGGGATGCCATGTGAGCCAGCGGGGCATGATCAGCATGAATAAGGCCAAGTGTAGACAGGGTGAAGTAGGAGGAGTGTGGCCAACCAGACAAGGGAATTATCATGCCCCTTGACTCAGCACTGGTGTGGCCACATGTGGACTAGTGTGTCTGAGGGTGGGGCTCCCTGTTCTGGAGGAATGGAGGGGAAAATGGAAAAGGCCCTAAGGAGATCTGTGAGGATGGAATTTGGTGCCTGTGTGGAGAGGCTGAGGGACGTGGGGTTCCTTAGCCTGGTAAAGTGGAGGCTCAGAGCACTGTAGCAGATGCCTGCAGCTTGAAGGATGGTTTCAGAGATGATGGAGCTTTTCTTGGTAGTGGGAAGAGAAGGAAAGCTCCACAAAGTGTGTTGCCTTTTGGAGGCGTGGCGACCTGGTTCAGGAACGGCACGGTGACCAACCCCAGGCTGCTTGGGCCATCAGCTCACAGACACCAATGTGGTGGATGGCAAATGGCATTTATTGCTGTGTGGCACAACCTTATATAGCTTGGGTTTACAACGTCACTTCTGTCTGCTTACATCACAAGTCAAATGTTATTGTCTGTCCGGAGAGTGGTCCTACCTTTCCGTACAGCGCGACATCTTCTGACTGCCAAGCCTTAACTACCTACATTTCCCTCCCCTCTATGCTTAACTAAATTGGCTAAACTGTAAAAACTTTAAAGAGTATATATCAAATCTCGAACAGAATACATAAGGCACACTGAACAAGTGGTAACGGGGGGGTAACTGGGAATCATGGGGTGTAACTTGGGGTAACCAGGAATAACTGGGACATCATAACATAACCAACAAGAACTCATAAGATTTGGGTTTGGCTGATTCTGCAGCCGGAAGGTAGGGAACTCCCAGGTGCGGACACAGTGCTTGCCGCCTTGTCGTCTTCTCTTACCACCGGGGCATACGGGTTACGGGAGTGTCCGATAATCCGGTCCTGTGGACAAAAACTCACAATTTTCATTAGTTTTATTCTGGAGGTCCGGTTTAATGGACTTAAGCAGACACCACTTAACTTTACCATCTTTTGGGCAACTGCTTGACCCACACTGGGTCGGACGACTTCCATGTAAGTGGGTGTGCGGCAGTGGCCCTCATGATAAATTTGTCACCCTGGCTTTTAATAGGGATAAAGCGTCCCTTCCCAACAGGGGTGGGACTCCTGACATGACATGTGGGAAGAGGGTAATAGTTTTCTCCAGTCCTTTTTCAGTGTGAAGCGTTATTGCTACCAATTGAGCACTCTTTCGAGCTCGGGTTAGTCCTCCAACTCCACCCACCATGGGGGCATCTTCCAATTTCCAATGTGGGGGCCAATTTGTCTCAGGGATAACTGTAACATCTGCTCCGGTGTCGATCAATAAGGGAACTCTAATGGTGGTATCATTTGAGGTATTATAAAGGGAACAGATCCCCCACACCACTGGTGGATTATCACATTTTACCGCCAGGGCCACCCAGGGGTCTCGCCCCCAAGGGATGGTCTTTGCTGCCTCTGAGATAGGGACAGATCCGGCTGGACTGTCGGTTGAACCATAAAGATGGTCACTTGAGGGGGTGGTGGGTTCGGGAGCACCTTGCCCCCTTCGGGGTTGGCATAGTTGGGCCGCCTCATGTCCCAAGTGGGAGAGGGCCGTGCACGGCCCAGGTGCCCTCTCCCCCTCCCGTTTCCCTGAGTTTTAGAACTGCATTCCTTGGCAAAATGCCCTTTCTTTCCGCAGGCCCAACACGGTCCTCTTGGCTGGTTTTGGCGCGAAGGGAGTGCTGTTGGCGGGTCCCCCAATCGAGGGCAATTCACTACGACGTGACCCGCCTGGCCACATTTAAAACATGCCATCACATTACCTATTGCAGTGCGAACAGCCACCTGGATCGGGGCTAGATGCTCTTCATTCATGACATGCTTAATCATGTTCGCGATGCTTGACCCCGCCGGCAGTGATCGCAGGATTTCTTTGGTTGCTGAATTACACTGCTGGCATAAGCACTCTGCTACAACCGGACCTTTTGCCTCCGCGGGCAGGGCCGAAGAGTCGACCATTGCCTGGAGACGATCCACAAATTGTGTAAAGCTCTCACTTTCATTTTGCTTTATTGTGGCCCATGGCGATGGTTTGGCGATAACTCTAGAGGCTGTGAGAATGGCTTCTCTGGCCGCATGAGTCGTTGACATAACTTCATGGGCCCGCAGGCCTTGGGCTTGTGCCTGGGGGGTAATCATTGTCGGGTCTGTACCCATTAGCCGTTGTAGGCTGGAGCCATGTAGCGGGTGGTCCGCCCCGGCTACTTGGGCCAATTGCCTCACACAGTTGTCCTCCCATTCTTGTTTAAAAACGATCATCCCTGCCCCGTCAAAGATCAATCTGCAAGTTTGTTTTATATCGAACAGGAACATGTCGTCTCCCCCAAAGACACCGTCCATGAGGATGGAGACCATGGCAGAATTAAACCCTTTATCTGCAATTGCTTTAACAATCGCTTGTACATCCTTAGGGTTTATTGGCGAGTAGACCCTCTGTCCCCCATCCGTCACCCGGACCGGGAACGTCAGCGGGGCCGATGGGGCCAAACCGGCACACGCTATCTTTATTTTCCTCCAATCCGTGAGAGGGATTTGTCCACTTTGCAACTCCTCTTTAATTTGAGTAGGGATGTTTTGGCTTTTAGATCTATTTCCATTTCTTCCTCCTCTGAGTTTGAATCGATTGCAGGCCACTCGCCCCAGCTAGTGTCTGATCCGGAGTCGGAACTCGACTGGTTGCTTCCGGGTTCCAGTACTCTTTTGTTGGGCTCCGGCCCCCCCCACCTCCCTTGCGGGTGGACTGTTCCCTCCCTTTTGGCCTGCCCCGCCTTCTGTTCGACGGGATGTTTGCCCTATAAGAGCATTTATCCAAGCGGACGTTCTGATTGGTCCTCTACCCCTCTCCTTTTCGGTCGCCCCCACCACCCTTCTTTTCATTCTCCTCCCCTTTCCATTTATGTGCGCTTGTTAGTTCTAGCGCTTTCTCCCTGTTCCCGCCGGGGACACCTTCACCCCGCCTTTCCCTTTTCTGCTCGGCGCCATTTTGGGGCGCGTAGGGTGGTGGTCTAACCCAGACTTCCTCAGACTCTAGTTCCCCCGCAATGCCCCTGGCCTCCTCGGCTAACCCACCCCAGAATGACACTGCTTGTTTCTGTCCCTCCGTAAGAGGGTCAGGGTTTGGGGATTGGGGGGGCATGTCGCCCTCCCACAGATCCCTAGGCTCAGCAGAATCATCATCGCCTGGGGTGCGCGGAGTCCGCGTGGCTGCCCCAACTCCCAATCTCGGGGTGGCCGACAAACAGTCCTCCGACGCCCTCTGGGTCTCCTGCGCTTGTACTGCCCTCTGCAGGGCCTGTATGACTTTCCCCCACAACTTATGCAACTGTAATACAACCTTCACAAGGGCTTCCATCCTCCTTGTTGATCCGGGAGCGTGCTCCCAGCCGGGCTGGTCCTGCCGCTCCGGCCACCGTTCACCCGATTCCAGGCAATGTTTTTCCCAGGTTTTGGCACCACTTGTTGCCTTTCGGAGGCGTGGCGACCTGGTTCAGGAACGGCACGGTGACCAACCCCAGGCTGCTCGGGCCATCAGCTCACAGACACCAATGTGGTGGATGGAAAATGGCATTTATTGCTGTGTGACACAACCTTATAAAGCTTGGGTTTACAGCGTCACTTCTGTCTGCTTACATGACAAGCCAAACGCTATTGGTTGTCCGGAGAGTGGTCCTACCTTTCCGTACAGCGCGACATCTTCTGACCGCCAAGCCTTAACTACCTACAAAGTGCAGCTTGGAAACTTCAGTCTGGATGTGAGGGAAGGAAATCTCACTACAAGGGTTGCGTTGTGGTATAGGAGGTGCCCAGAAGGACTCTCAAAAAGCCCACAGCATTGTTTTTCAAGGAGCAGCCAGCGAGGGTGGAGAGACTTCAGTGAAGGTACAGAAATGCTGGGGTGACAGCTCGGTGGGAAAGCAAGATGGATGTCAACAGCCTGAAGGGAAAAAGGTGCATAAAGGGGACAGTAGAATGAAGCCTGCAGTAGTGGTGACCAAGGGCTCTGGAAGAGCTGAAAAGGCCACACAAGAACAAGCTCTTTGTCCTCTTAACTATGGCAGTCGCCTCTGTTGATGAGGCCTATCAGGATAAAATCTTATTTTCAGGTTCTGAAATTTGTTTTGTCCTCTCCTCTTCTTGGGGAAGCTGGGGGGTGTTGTGCAGTTTCCCTACACGTGACATTGCTCACCCTCACACCCCACTGCCCCCAGGAAGAGCCCTGACCCACACGTGAGGGACAGGACCTGCCTTCACAGGGCCTGGGGGTCAGGGATTGGCCTTTCTGCTTCATAAAACAAACCAAGGGGTTTTGCATCATTACAGCCACCTGCACAGTGCCTTTGCCTACCTGCAACCACAGCCTCCAATTATCTGCTCTAACGAGTCCATAGAGAGGCTTTGTCAGTAATGGCCCCCAGTGGGGCCAATCAATGCTTCAAGGTACTTTGGGTTTTCTTCTGACTTTGACTTCTTGAGTATTTTGCTCAGTCTCCTCTCAGTATCTGAGGCTCATGGACTCAGGGCCAAACACACCATGGGGCTCATTAAAATACAGAATGTCCTAACAAGCCATGCATTTTCCTTTAAGTCTTGAAGACTCGTACAGATAATTGAATAAATTTTGGAATGTAGTTAAGGAGGAACATTTCCAAATATATCTAATAAAAATGATTCTTCATTATAAAGAGCATTTTATATTAATTTCTGTTTAGAGAAGAGGTGATAACAACATTCTGTCTCTGATATTGATGCACAGTGTATCCTTGGGAGGTCTGGACAGTCCCTTGGGGTCCAACATAGTATGGACAACCTGGCTCCTCATTGCCCAGTCTCACCATTTCTCACATTGGCCCCCTGGGACTCGCATCACTTCTCCTTACATCAGCCTTCTCCACTGATCTCTGCAGCTGGATCTTACAGGTCCTTTGCACCAGCTCCCACTGCTGTCCTTAGAGAACTGGCTGCCCACAGGCACAGAAGGGTTTTAGTTCCTTGGAAACAAAGAAAATCTAAAGTGTGATAAAGTTTCACCAACTGTAAAAACACTCTGCAAGCATATGCTAAGTACAAGATATCGTTAATGAGTTTGCCAACTGCAGGGTGTAATGTCAGGAGAAATACTTTAAGTAGGTAAATACAAAAAGATAGATATAAACACAATTAAAGGGTTGACTAAGGAGACAACGAGGCTGTTGAAAGCTTTTACTCCCTAAAGTTCAAAAGAGCAACATAGGTGAGAGTTATCTGAAGGAACAAAGAATAAAGGGAAGGAGAAATCTGGAGAATAATGGAAAGGTCCTTTGCCTCAGGGGTCTGCATCTGAAAAGTTGATGTGAGAAATGTTCATTGTATCCTGGCCAGGTGCAAATTCATGAAAGATTAGAGAAATTAAGTATGTGGTAAACCAGGCAGGATAGTGGCAATGAAGTTAGACTGGAATATGGATATTTCTTTGGCATATGCCTGTTAAGAGGTCATGGGATTGGTAGAGGCTTCTTGTGGGAGAGGACAAGCCAATGTTGCAGCCAACTTTGAAAGATCCCACAAGGGCCACCCAGGGAACCACAGGCTGTACAAGCTCTCTTTGGTGAGGAGTGTGCCGTCAGTTAGAGTCCTCTTGGGTGACGTTCCTGGGCACCTAAAAGAGAAGAAAATGTCCAAATGCAGTCGGCAGGGACTGTCCAAGGGTAAATCATGCCCCGCCAACCTGATTGCCTGCAGGATGAAGTAACTGTTTTTGTGTGTGACATAAGAACAGTGGATGTCAGGTACCTCCAATGCTGCAAGACACTGGCCATGATCTCCCTCAATATTCTCGTACCCACGTTAGGCCATTACAGTCTGGGTGGGTCGACAGACAGGGAGGTGAAACACCAGTTGGAGGCTGAGGCTCAGAGAGCTGTGGTGAAGGGGTCATACCATACCTGGAGGCCAGGGGGAGATACTGGGGCATTGTGGGGCAGCACAGGGAGCTCTCCTGGGATCTGGGCAATTTAACAACTCTATCCATGACCCAGAGGAGGCAATTCTGACAGTGTTTGTCAAATGACACCAAAATTGAGAGGACCATTCCTGTGCCCTAGGGATGCCATTCCAATGAAACCTGGCAGATGAGAGGACTGTCCTGTCAGGAACTTCACAGGACAGAAGAAGGAAAATGTCCAGGTCTTGCCCCTGGGAGAGACTGACACCCTGCAGTGACAGGAGATGACGACTGTCTGGCAGGGGAGCAGCTCTGCGGACAAGTACTTGGTCATGCTGGGGGTCACGAAGCAAAACATGATCCAGCAGCGATCAGCACAATCCAGCATGACTGGTTGCAAAGGCAGCCAGCAGTGTCCTGGAGTGTTTAAAGAGGAGCCCTGCCAGAAGAGTGAGGGGAGTGATTTACCAAACACTCATCACTCGTTTGAACACCTATACACTGTCGTATCAATTTTGGGGCCCCCAGTGCAAGTGTGTTTCGTCTGGCTGGGATGGGGTTAACTTTCATTGTTGCAGCCATTATGGTGGCTTGTTTTGCGTTTGAGATTAAACCAGTGTTGAGAACACAGCAGTGTTTTGGTTATTGTGGAACAACGGTTGTGCAGCATCAGGGTCTTCTTTATTTCTTACTCTTCCTCCTCCCAGCAAGTAGCTGGGGATGGGCAAGTATTTGGGGGTTAGATGGGACACAGCCAGGACAGCTGACCCCAACTGACCAAAGAGATATTCATTGAATCACAGTATAACAGACCAGACCAGGTTGGAAGTGACCTCAAAAGATCTTCTGGTCCAAACTTTTGTGGGAAAGGGAGCCTACATGAAACTATCCAGCACCCTGTCCAATTGCTTCTTGAAAACCTGCAGTGGTGGGGATGGTGGGGACTCCACCATATCCCTTGGGGAGTTCCTTCCAGTGAATGACTGTCCTTAGCCCTTTGGACTGTCTCCAGTCTGCCTGCGGATTTCTTTCATTGTGGGGACCAGAATTGGACACAGCACTCCAGCTGTAGCCTGACAAAGCCTGAGCAGAGTGGGATGATCATGTCCCTGTGTCTGCTCGTAACGCCCCTGTGGATGCAGCCCAGGAGCCTATTTGCTGTTGTTGCTGCAGCGGGGCACTGCCGGAGCCTCTTCAGCTTGCTTTCCACCAGGAACCCCCAGGTCCCTCTCAGCAAGGCTGCTCCCCAGCCACACACCTCCTGGCCTCTACTGGGCTCTTTGGTTGCTCTGACTCAGGTGCAGGACTTTTGACTTGTCTTTGTCTCGTGGTTCATATTGTTCTTGCTGGCCCATTCGTCCAGCCTGTGCAGGTCTCTCTGTAAGATGACTCTCCCTTCTGGCATGTCCACCTCACCACCCAGCTTAACGTCATTAGCAAACTTGGTGAGGGTGATTTCAACCCCACCATCCACATCATTTATGAAGATGTTGAACAGCATGGGACCCGGTACCAATTCCTGGGGGGATCCAATGTGCTACAGGCTTCCAGCCTAAGTAAAAGCATTGATCACCACCCTCTGAGTGCAGCCTCTGAGCCAATTTCCTACCCATCTCCCACACCAACCCTTCAATCTCTGTCTTGCTACTTTGTCCAGGAGAAGGATGTAGGAAACAGTGTTGAATGCTTTGCTGAAGTCCAGGACAACAACATCCACTGATCTCCCCATGTCACTAGAAGATGTTATTTGTTAAAAAGCTGATGATGTTATATTGTCATGATTTGCCCTTGAGCAATCTGTGCTGTATTTCACCAATCACCTCCTTCATTTGGTTTGTGATAGTTGAAAGGTTCTCTGGATCAATCCCCAATACAGTTTTCATTGCCCCTTCTCCCAAGTCCATGGTGGTTTGGAGGCTCCCCCAGCATCTGACCCCTGCCCAGACCCAGCTGTGGCCCATGCTGGTCTTTACAGACAGCCCTGCTCCAGGGTCTGTTGGGGTCTGGACCAGGAGAGAGGCCAGGCAGGGCTGGCCAGTCCCCCCATACAGACCCTGAGACCAGCAGGAGGATGGAGATGGTCTCACAGAAAGACTCACTCATAAGCTTGGGTGAGCAGCCAGTGCTGGAAATAACCAGTGAGAGATGCTGGGGGGAGATGAAGGCCCTGGGCCACCTTCCTGGTCTGTTCATGCCAACAAGAGCACAGAGCAGCCTCTTCTCTCCTGCACCTGCATGCCTTCAATCCCTTCCACAAGCCCTGGCTCTGCACCACAAATCCCCTGGTGTGTCTTCTCCCTGCGTGGTCATGCAGTACGACTTATACTCTGTTTTTTCTCTTCCTGGTACTTTCTAGTCAAGCCCAACTTCTCCAAGATTTCCCCCTCCCCTGCCCTCCTCCACCTCCCTCCCCAGCAAAGCCCAGTCTGGGTTAGTCCCAAGGCAGGTTCCTGGCACTCCCACCACAGCCTCAGCCCTTCTGAAATGCAGAGCAGCTCCTCGGGGGCAGAGAGGGGTCAGCCCCAAAGATGGGAGGCATCAATGGCACAAGGAGAAGGACTCCAGTGGCACCCGGCGTCCCCTGCTCTCCTCTCCAGCACATCCTGAGGGCTCTGCAGCCCCTCCATGCCATCCCCTCTCCCGTGACCTGCACAAGAGCCCCAGCCCTGGAGGTTCTCAGGCAGCTTCTGCTGCCACGCTGACAGAGAGGCCTGCCCTGAGCTGGTGCAGCCAGAAAGGTGTTTTAATTCCTCATTCACTCCTGCCCCGATCAGGATGGATCTAAGGCAAAAAAGTTGTGAATTCATTTATTCTGCTTAAATACACAGAGAGCTCCTTATTGAGAACAAGCTTCTGGGTTGCACAAGATGGTTGGATACTGAAGTAGGAGGGAAAGAATAATGCTATTTCTTTGAAGAACACATCATCACAACTGGAAAAATGAGGACCAAAATGTATAGAGAAGCAAAGGTATTCTTAGGCTGTCATGACAAATAGTAAGGGTCATCTGCAGAGAAAGGCTGAGAGTCTATGGCTGCTGAAAAACCTCCGATCGCTTTCGTCAGGGCATCCTTGAGAAAGTCTGACTTGGGTACTATCAACTTAATTACTAAAAGAGAGGGAGATAGAGGGATCTCAGAGCTTCCACGTTGCTGCTGAAGATTTAAGCCTCTGAGAAAGGAGCTCAGAATGAAAGTTTGGAACTAACATAGCTTTTTGATCATTTCACTTGTGAATCCTCTGCTCCCCACATCCAGTCACTGGTACCCAGAAACCTGCCCTGCTTTTCCTTCTTCTCCTCCCCAAACCTGACCAAGTGATGAGAAGAAAGGAAGCAGAAAGGCTCTAGGCCTCTGTGAATCAGCGGGGGTCTGGTACTTGGAGGCCACAGTGTCATTTCATTGTACACCCCGTAAAGAACTAAGCTGGGGAGTGAGACTGAAAGCCCAAATCCACAGGGATCATTGACAGGCAAGGCTGTGTCCATGGCTGGTCTGGAAACCAGTACACCTACTGCATAGATCAAGCTGGTGTTGAAACTCTGGCTTGGGCTTCAATGGTCTCCTGGGCCCAGGGACAGAGGTGTGGGCCCAGACGCGAGGTTGGGCTGGCCAGGGCCGATGGAGGCCTATGGATGCTCTCAGTGCCCTGACACTGCGCCCACGGGATCCCCCCTGGCAGTGCCCTCGAGAAGCCAAGTTCTCCTGCCCTGAAGTCCAGGGCCTGTGCTCTGCTCCTCTCCTTCCCCACGTCCCTGGGGATCTGGGAGACCAGGATTTCATGGTCACGTCCTGACAATGGTATTCACATCCCTGACCAGCTCTTTTGGGAATACCAGGTCCAGGTGAGCAGACTGAAAGGACTATTTGCCATCTGTGCTAAGAATATTTCCACAAACTCCACAAGAAACGTCCTGGGTGGTTTGCATGCTGCTGAACCACATGAGCAGTGAATACCAAGGAAACTGTGTCCTCCAGAAGAGCCAGGTTGTGTGATCCACTGATTTCCTGCGACCATTCAATGAAGACATTGTTGACTCCTCACCCTGGCTGTATGACCTGTAAACGGCTGGGATAGAGTTGGTTTTCTTCATAGCAGCCCATAGGGTGATGTGCTTTGGATTTGTTACTAAACCAGCACTGATAACACATCAGAGTTTTGGCTGTTGCTGAACAGTCCTTGCAGAACATGAAGGCTTTCTCTTTTTCCCACTCTTCCCCTGCAGCAAGGAGGCTGGGGGTACACAAGAAGTTGGCAGGGGCACAGCTGGGACAGCTGACCCCAAAGGACCAAAGAGATTTCCCATTCCATATGATGTGAGGCTCAGAAAAAAAAAAAAAAAAAAAACAAACAAAAAAACCAAACAAAACTCCTTGAGTTCCTGGTTCCTTATGCTATAGAAGAGGGCGTTCAATTCTGAAAGCATTCACTAATTACAGAAATGAAACTATCAGATACAGAGATGGGGAGAACATAGAGGAGACCTTCAGGTAGGCAAACATGTCAGTGTGGATGAACAGGGAGATCATGGCCAGGTGAGGGAGGCACATGGAAAAGGCTTTGTGCTGTCCCTGCTCAGAGGGGATCCTCAGTATGGCCCTGAAGATCTGCAGAGAAGACAGCATGATGAAGAAAACCCAACCAAATACTGAACGGGATGTAGCCAGGAGAAATCCATAAACTGTTTTCTATCCAGGGCTCCAGTTCTCAACCTATTTCTTAAAATGGTTCAACCTTTGTCAGAGATCTTCATTCAAGGGTTGATTCAGTTGCCCACAAAGTGGTGACCACTGCCTGCAAGATACACAAGGGTAGATGAGGCCATGGCATGGGACTGGGAAATGTGTCCCCAGGCTGATGGGAGACTTTCTGGAGCAGGAGCTGGTGGACAGGCAGGGTGAGCCAAAGCATCTCAGTCGAGACAGCTCATTTCTGTCCCTTGAGTAGATGAGGAAGCCTGGACAATTGCACCCAAGCTGCCCCGTGTTGGAGGCGAATAAGAAATGAGTGGGTCCAGATGTTGCAGAGCCTACTGGAAGACGTACTTGTAGCCCACAGACAATGGGATTAGTGCAGATATGACTATTCAAAAGAGGAAATTTCCTTTGTTTAGACTCTTTACATACCTCTGTGAATTTAGGGAGCTTATAACTTCAGGGTGTGAGAAACCGTGAGTAATTATGGACAGAGTCTGGGTCAGGGGATTCTCTGCTTGACAAAAAATATATTTTCCTTTGCTGTAAGGGCGTCTCCACGATAGAAATTGGACTTCAGAGCAGTTTAGGTGAACTTCATGTGCAGAAGAGGAGTTCTGGTTTTTTTTTTTTTTTTTTTGGTTTGGTTTGTTATTTTTTTTATATATATATTATTGAACTGGACAATCATTTGGTTTTGTTTTTTGGCAAGTAAGAAACATTCTTCTGCGTCTGTGTGCAGCTCATTTCCCAAGTACATCAGGTAGGTGTTGGTGTGAATGGGCTGAAATGTGCATCTACAAACCATCCTGGAGAAAGCTCAGATTGGAACAAAGGTGCTGTAAGTCACAGGGGGCTGGTGATAGACGTGGGGTTGGAGGTAGGGACAAACACTGTCCAGAGAGTGTCTGACATACAGGGTCTTGACTTCCCTCCATATTCAGACTTAATCAGGAGATGCTATAGAATCAGTAACAATTGCAGTTGGGTGATGTCCCTTAGTGTGTAAGCAGGAAAATAAGAGCTAGTGGAAAAAGAAGAGATTGTTTCTTATTAACATTTAATATGGAAAGCTTTTCACTTTGACTACACTCCTGAAACCACTCAAATTCACCACATAGGAACTGAGGAATTCAGTGATACTCAGAGACTTGGCTATTGAGGACGTTTTAGCTGCTTCTGAGACCTCTGGTGCCCAGTTGCTGAACTGCAGATCCTGGAAAGGGATTGAATCTGGCCTCTAGAGAAGTCGGAGTCAGCAGGAACCCTCCAAGTTCCTGAGGGTGTCAGTGATCGCCACCGAGGGCCATCACTGAAGAGCCCATGGAGGGAATGAGGAGACAAGGCTCCTGTCCCTGGGGGTGATGAAGCAGGAAGGCAGAGGCACTGCTCCCAGGCTGAAAATCAAATGTTCAGGCGACTGTGAAAGCCCTTGATGTGTTTCCTCATGCAGGCTGTTCAAGCCCTGACCCCCATAGCCTGGGAATGGGGATCCTTCCCCTCAGGGGATGCTGAGGGCTCTTCCTGGGGTCAGTGAGATGTAAGGGGGTGTGATGCCAAGTGTAGGACAGCGGGAGGACTCCTCCCAGGCTGTGTGGAGGGTAGAGGAGGAGGCAGCAGAGCGCTGTGGCTGTAAGGAACTGGTGTGCTCTCACAGACCTCAGTGGAAGAGACAGCAGCCATTGTCAGAAGGACAAGGCTTTCAGTTGTGTTGGGGGGTCCCAGCCCCATCGGAGGGGACATTCCCACCACAGGCTGTCCTAAACTTGCCTATGCCTGTGCCTGTTTCTGTGCAGAACCACCACCTCTGCTTCCCCATCTCACTCTGATCCCATCGCATCCCAAGATTTACTGGTAACACTCTGTCCTCATTCACTATTTGTTCAAACACAAAACTGTCATGTTCTCTTTCTTTTGCAAATGGCTGTGAGTTCCCCATAACCTGTGGAACTTCTTCCAAAGGCCTGCTATTGCTCCTCAATTGTCAAAGTTATCCCTGAACCCAGCCTCACTTCAATCATCTATATAGCTCCATGTCTCAGCACTGAACTGCACACCCTCCTCTCCTGCTGCCTCCAAATCAAAACTCTACCACTTTCACTTCACTACGATACACACCCACACCTCCCTCTGCCACACACCTCGCATCTTCCTTTCTGTTACACACACACTGCCACACCCCCCACACACACTCTCTCCCTGCACTCCCATCTGTCTCACACACCCTTCCTCTTCCCCTGCAGCGATGGGAACCTCAGCCCAGGAGGTTTGTGCATCCTCCAGGCTCCTGGATGTTTCCTGAGGCCCATCCAAGTGTGGGGAGTGAAGGAAGGAAGGAGAGGTGTCTCAGCCTCCCCATCAGCCCCAGGGCTGAGGGCCAGCCATGGCATGAGGAGATGGAGGCCAGTGTCTCCCTGTGTCCCTTGCTCCGGTCTCCCAGGCATCCTTATTGTCCCCTGCCAGCAAGCCCCTCTGTGCCAGCCCCTCTCCCAGGAACAGACTCCTGGCCCAGGGGCTCCTCGGGCTTCTCCCATTGCCCCAGCAATAGAGAATCTTGATCCAATCTGGTGCATTCAGAAATAGGTTTCTTCTGAGAAGAATAGTTGAAAAGGTAAAGAACATGCAAAAAGCCATCCAGAAATTGAAGGACGAGGAATTTCCCAATTTAAGAAAATTGTCTTAATCAAAACAACATAAGATCTTAGGGTCCACAGACACAGACTCTGGTTACAAATTAAATAACTGCAGCTAGATATTGGCCAACCACAAGATTTAGAAAGAGAACAAAAGATTTTTGAAAATGAGCTAGAGAAAGATGGAACAGCATCTCGGTTTCTAGCAGAGGAACACATTTTCACTCACATAAGTGGCAATAAATGCAATGCCTTCACTGGAGTCTGGGAATTCAAGTGTCAGTCTTCTTCAAGTTCCACAGGTTCTTCTGGGAAGGCCCAGGTTCCTGTGGGCTGCCACCATGGATCCTGGTACCCTTGCCAGCACATTCTCTGGGATGACCCATAGTTAAAGTAACTCAGAATGTTCAGTTAGAATCTAATTAAGCTCATCCATGAGCTAAGGCAAACCCTCTGAGCAGAGTGAAGGACAGTGAGTGCTGGCCTAACAGGAAGCAGGATGTAGATCTCTGGTGTAGGAGCTGTCTTTCTCCTGCCATGACCAGTGCAGATTACGCTGGAGTTAAAGCCCCAGTCCAGCACCAACAGAGTGAAGACTCACGGGCACAACTACAGACTGATTTTGTGGGACCTCTGCCAGTGACAGCTTGAAACACCAAATGCATCTTGGTAGTAGCACATCCTATTAGTAATTGGACAGAAGCCCCCCTTGCAAAACCGGCATGGTTGCCACCACTGCAAATCTACTGTTTAACAGCAGTCATTTCTTGATGGGGTGTGTTGCACAGCACAGACTCTGATCTCAGCACGGGCTTTGTCGCAGTCATTATGCATCAGCTGACTCCTCATCCATCCCCAGACAGAGCTCCATGCATTCCTGATGCCCTCTTCCAAAAAGGACAAGTTCCCCTTCAGGTAAAGACCTATGGCATAATCAGTACCAGATGCCCAAGCACCCACAGTATCTCCAGGAGGTGGTTTGAGCCACCTTACTCCTCCAGGAGCTATTTCCATAAATTCTGGTCTCTCTATTGTCCAGTCCAGATTTAAGCTGTCAAAAATTCCAGACTCCCAGTCCTCTTCTACTCACTGTTGCTCTGGTTTGGTGTTTGCTAGTGGTTACACCCACTGACATACATACACACCAACGTGATATACACACACCTGTCTCGCCAGTTGCTGGCCCTATCAAAGAACATTTGGAAGAGCAAATGACATCATCTACCCAGACTTGTGCAAGCCATTTGGCACTGTCCCACATGACATCCTTCTCTCTGAATTGGAGAGACATGGATTTGACTGATGAACCAATTGGTGGATAAGGAATTGTCTGGATAGTCGCACTCAAAGATTTGCGGTCAACACCTTGATGTCCAATTGGAGAAGTGTGATTAGTGGTGTTCCCCAGGAGTTAGTGTTAGGCCCGTTGCCGTTTAACATCGTTGGTGCCAACATGGACAGTGGGATCAAGTGCACCCTCAGCAAGTTTGCCGACGATACCAAGATCTGTGGTGAAGTCAACACGCTCGAAGGAAGGGATGTCATCCAGAGGGACCTAGACAGACTGGAGAGGTGGGCCCATGTAAACCTCCTGAAGTACAGAAAGACCAAGTGCAAGGTCTCGCACATGGGTTGGGACAACCTCATGCACAGATACAGGCTGGGTGATGAGTTGGTTGAGAGCAGCCCTGCAGAGAAGGCAGCCAACCACAATGGGGGAGTGTCCAGAACTTGTTCCTCCTGCTCCATCGTGGTCCCTCTCTCACAGGAGACAGTCCTCCACAAACTTTCTCCGACATGAATTCCTCCCACGGGCCACAGCGTTCCCCACACTGCTCCGTCATGGGTCACTAACTTCCTCTGACTGGATTCCCTCCCACGGCTGCATCCCTTCCCAAGCTGCTCTGGCGTGGGACTCCAACGCATACTGCAATCCTCCCAGCACTGAATTACAGCAGCAGGGCTGCCTTTTCCCATGAGACCCCGGCCTTCTTCAGGCAAAGAACCTTGATCAGCTGAGCAGGAACAACAGGCCACAAATCAATGTCTGCTCCACTGTGTATCTTCATGGGTGGCTGGGGGGGGGCCGCCCTGTCATCTCACCACAGGATACAGGAGGGTCTCCTGCTCCGGCACACCTCCCCCCTCCTTTCTTCCTCTGTTCCTCCACTGACCTTGGTGTTCACGCAGCTGCAGCAACTCCTCCTCACAAGTCCGACTGCCCATCACCACGTCCCTTCTTAAATACGTTATCGCAGAGGCGCAGCTGATTGGCTCAGTTTTTCAAACAGAAGTGCAGCTGACTTGGAGCTGGGGGAGCTTCGAGAAGCTTCTCACAGGGCGCCACCCCGATAGCCCCCTCCCCTGCCACCAAAAATCTCCACCACTCACTCAACCCAGGACATTCCACCCCTCGCCTCTGCAAATCATGTATTTAAGAATTAAGAGATCCAACATTCAGTACAGAAAATAGCAAACACATCAACATCAGAACAAAGAGTAGGCAAAACCAGAATGAAAAGAACTTCCCCACACCCAAATAAAACATAACTGACAAAATACTGAGACACAATACAGAACATCCACCCATAGTCCCTTCACCACACCTGAAAAAAACTTCCCCACAATTACAACTACAGACATTACAAAGATCATTCCACTAACGGAGTTCAGTCTGTATTTTTGCTCGCTACCTCTCCCAATTAATATCCTTATCACATCGCAACCCTCTGCCCCACGTTGGGTGCCAAAAACTGTCGTGGTTTGAGCCTACTCAGCAGCTAAATGCCACACAGCCACTCACCCACCCTCCCCCCACTTGGGAATGGGGAGGGAATCGGAGGGGCAAAGGGAGACTCGCGGTTGAGATAAAAACAGTTTAATAACAGTAACAGAATAATACACTGATAGCAATATCAGTAGGTAATGGACAATACAGCTGCTCACCACCCACCGACCAACACCCACCTGCTCCCAGCCAGCAATCCCAAACACAAAGACACCACAGCAACACTCCCAGAATGTGGCAGCTTCTCCCAGCCCTCTCCTGCCTTTATATGGTGAGCACAATGTCACATGACATGGAATATCAGCCAATCCTGGCCCAGCCCTCCAGCTGTGCTCCCCCCACCCCCGCACACAGGTGAGGGCACTAGGACCTGGGGAGCCCCTGGGGTCTCAGTGTGCTGCAGCACTCCTCCAGCTACTAAAACAAACAGGAACTCTATTCCAGCCCGAACCAGGACAGAAAGTCACTGAGACAGCTGATCCATTACACTGAGGGATCAGCAGATCTGCCAGAGACCTCTTAAAGTGCCTTCACCCACTACTCTATATACTAACAGTACCAAGATCACCTTTGCCTGAGGGTTAAACTTTTGGCTGAGGTGCTGCTTAAGACATGCAAACACAGAGCTGTCCCTGGGCAGTGTCCTGCTGCCAGGAGGGGTCTGCAGGGCAGAGCTGAGCACACAGCGGGTGGGATGGGGGCTGGCAGCACTGACAGGGAGGTGACATTTGGACAGAGAAATGGCTCCAGGCAGGGAGATCTCCAGGGAGCAGAGACCAGACCACCCCTCTGTATCCCATTCTGTTCAGCTGTACAGGGACAGAGAGAACATTTTGGAGAAATGGAATTTGAAAATGGGCTCTTCCATGCTTACAGAAGTCAAATTTCTTCTTCAAGTATGTTGTTAATTACATCATCCTCCAGTGGAGAGAGCTGTAAGCAGAGGGCACCCGTGTGGTAACCAGCAGGTCACTCAGGGCAGATCAGCTCTTCCGACTCTGCACTAGGGCACAGGGAGCCCTTTTCTCCCTCAGCTCTCCCCATGTTCAGGGTGAGAGCCATGTGAAAGATGAGAATTTCTGCCACTTCAGAGAAGGTACCCTCACTCAGCAACAACTCAAATTTGAGATCACTACTAAAAAAGGAATGATGTTATTCTAAAGAAAGAGAAGTAATTCTGAGGGGATTCTCTGTGGAAAAAAAAAAAAAAAAAACATAGCTTGGGCTCAAAGAAGTCTGCTCTAACTTGTCAGTATCTGTTGGAGAACGGCTCAGAGACAAGGGTCATGAGCCCACCGAGCAGTTGTACGATCTGAGCCTGTTCTAAGGGCTGATGCTGCCTCGCTGATGCTGGGCCTCACTAGGGTTTGCCTGCAGCTGCTCGCAGCTGCTGATACATGAGGAATGTCAAGGACACTTCGGCCTTGTGTATCGTGGTGTGTCGAAAGCAAGTTAAGAGGAATTAGAAGTAGTGGTCTGAGAAACCTAGTGTTGTGGTAACGGTGGCCTGAGAAACTTTGTGTTATGGTACCGTCTGTGTATCGAAAACAAGTCAAGAGGAATTAGAAATAGTGGCATGAGAAACTTAGTGTTATGAGAAGCTTGTGCTGTTAGCTAACTGCAAGTAGGTGGACCGTGCGAATACGACCTTTAGAGCTTAAGCCAATCAGCTAGTGACTAGTAGGCATAATAATTAGCGTTGTCTGTATAAATATATGTACCCTGGTCCAATAAAGATATATGATGCTCTATCACACACATTGAGTCCGTCTCGGCGTGTCGTTCCTCCGCAGCTCCACAAGATGGCACCCGAACAGGGACCTGCACAGAAGAATAACACGGATGGAGCAGCGGACACGCAGAAGCGCCGGGTACAGCAGCGCCCGGGGACCGAGACCAGACGCGTAGAAGCGCCACATACAGCAGCACCCGGGGAATTGAGAGCGGACGTGGAGAAGCACCGGCTCCAGCAGCGCCCGGGTGATCGAGAGCGGACGCTGAGAGGTGCCGGCTACAGCAGCACCTGGGGGGGTCGAGACCGGAAGCGGAGAAGCGCCGGCTCCAACAGCGTCCAGGGGGTCAAGACCGGAAGCGGAGAAGTGCCAGATACAGCAGCACCCGGGGACCAAGACCGGAAGCAGAGAAGTGCCGGATACAGCAGTGTCTGGGGGGTCGAGACCGGAAGCAGAGAAGTGCCGGATACAGCAGCACCTGGGGGGTCGAGACGGGAAGCGGAGAAGTGCAGGATACAGCAGCGCCTGGGGGATCAGAAACGGACACGGAGAAACACCAGATACAGCAGCGCCTGGGGAATCAAGAACGATCGAACATTGGATCTCCGATGTGTCATTCCGAGGACCTGAACCAAGATAGAGGGTCGCTCTCTGCAAGGGCTACTGGCAAGAGCTGCAACTAGGTGCCTTAATCACGGAGCATCAGCAACATGTCAAAGTAAGGGAACATTACTGTGCCTTAGACAGGGAGCACAGGGCCGACGGTGCCTTAATCAGGGGTGGGTCGGCGGTAACGGTACTGTGCCTTAGTCAAGGAGCACAGGACCGGAGGTGCCTTAATCAGGGAGCACCGGGCCGGCGGGAGCGTTACTGTGCCTTAGCCAGGGAGCACAGGGCCGACAGTGCCTTCATCAGGGGTGGGTCGGCGGTAACGGTACTGTGCCTTAGCCAGGCAGTGCAGGACCGGAGGTGCCTTAATCAGGGAGCACCAGTTCGACGATATGGAACAGGAGGTAGCTCTGGATTTATTACAGTGCTTTTTAGAAAAACGGGGAGTAGATTGTGTAAAATCACTTGCGGGATTAGTAGCGTTATGACAGGTCAAAGGATGTTTTCAAAATCCTAATTCTCTTTTTGATGTCGAGGATTGGAGACGATTAGGTGATGTTTTATGGGATATGGTAATTGACAAGGATAAAGCTGCAAGGAAAATGATGAAACCGTGGAGGAAGGTGGTGAATAATATTAAGCGATATCAGCTTGAAAAGAACCTTGCAGCTGTGGCAACTACAAAGTTGGGGGGGGAAAGTTCCACTGTTACCCCAGAAAGTGATGTATCCGGATTCTATGCTTTTTGACAGTGATCATATTCCTGTACCATCAACAGGAGTGCCAGTTTCAGTTAACATAAATAGGGGAAGTCTGGAGGCCAGCCCCACCCCAGTGCCCTTATAGTCATGCTCCCCCACCCCCCCCAACCTCGGAGGCGGGGGGGGAGAGGGAAGATGGCCTCCCAATGCGGTCAGATACAACGAAAGCACAGGGGTGGGTACGTCATGTTGACTGGCGGGAGATCATGCGCCAGGCGGCAGAGGATAAGCAATATGACATTGTTGGTACCCTCTCTGAGAATCTGGCATTTCCAGTTTGATTCAAATGGGCTGAAGATGGAGCCGTTTATGGCAGCCATAGTCCATTGAATTGGAAAATGCTCTCGCAGTTGCGTAGTACTGTTAATGAGTCTGGGTTACATGGTGAACCCACGAAGCAGTTATTAAATTACATATGGGGGGGAACCCTTTTGTGTCAGGAAGATATTAAGGTTGTTATGAAAATGATTATGACCCAATCTCAGTTATTGATATGGCAGGCCCACTGGCAACGACTCTGTGAAATAGCAGCTCAACAGCCCAGACAGCAGCATGACCCACTGTTTGGGGTAACTGTGGAACAGCTTATAGGAGTGGGGCGATATATTACCATAGACGCTCAAATGCAGCAAGGTCCAGATGTCTGCCTGGAGGCCATGCGGACAGCAAGGCTAGCCATAGCCGCAGTTAAAACAGCCCCCCCTTCTCCATCTTATATGGCAATAAAACAGGGACGGGACAAAACCTTTGCACAGTTCATTGATCGGGTAACCGCAGCTATAGAACAGGCAGAGGTTCAAGACTGGATGAAACCTGTGCTCCTCAGGCAATGTGTTTTAGAAAATGCTAACCCAGCAACAAAGTCTATTATACTAACATTTCCTGAGGATGTTAGGATAGAGCAGATGTTGGAATGTATGAGCAGGGTGCCTGTAGGCCCCCAGGCTATGTTGGTAGAAGCAGTTCGGGAGTTAGGGAGGGACCTGATTCAGGCCCAGCACCAAGCCTTTGCATGCCCTAGCCCCATTACGTCCATCTGAGAAGCAACAGCGACCACCGACGTGGCGCCGTCCCAAGTGTTTTCGATGTGGGAAAGAAGGACACATTCGACAAGAATGCCCTGTTCGACGAGTCTGGTGCGGGAAGTGCAACATGAATAGCCATAACACCAGTGCATGTGGGCGATCAGGGAAACACCCAAATGAGTGCGACGGGCTGCCGCGCAACGACAACAGTGGCAGCCCCTGCACAGCTAGACAACAGCCTGATACTGCCTCAGCAACAAGTTCCAGCATCTGCCAACAAGAATCCGTTCCTGCGAGTGCCCTCCAGCCAGCCACTAGAGGGAGCCTCGGCTTGGACCTGGCGACAGCAATAGATGTTACACTGATCGATCAACAACCGCAAAGGATTGCAACTAAGGTTAAGGGCCCAATAGTAATTAATGGACAGCCACAAGGTGCTTTACTAATTGGGCGATCATCAAGCAGCATTAAAGGACTGTTTATTCTGCCAGGAATTATTGATGCTGACTTTACTGGGACTATATGCATAATGGTACAGACTTTATTTCCCCCAATTCATTTTCCAGCAAACAGCAAAATTGCTCAATTAGTGCCTCTGCCCCAACTGACCAAAGAGATGGAGGCCTCCCCCACGGTTACCAGGGGAACCGCTGGCTTTGGATCAACAGGAGATTTGGCTCTGCTAACTATGGCAATGAATAGCTGTCCAGTGACCGACGTTACCTTCTGCTCGAATGGGACACAGATTTGCCTTACTGTATTATTGGATACTGGAGCCGACCTCACCATTGTGGACAATAACCACTTGGCCACCCAACTGGCCTTTGGTACCTATGGCTCGTGGGGTTGAAGGAGTTGGGGGACACTCATCAGTGATGTGCAGCAGAGAGCATATTCGAGTGATCATAGATGGGAGAGTCGCGAATACGTATGTAACAGTTATGCCTCTGCCTCAAGGAGTTTATGGCCTAATTGGCCGTGATGTGCTGGACCAGATTGGTGTCATCCTGACTACCAGCGATCCTTTTCAGCTACGGTCACTGCTTCTAAAGCTTTCCTGATCCCGTTGAAGTGGTTATCAGACACCCCGTTTTGGATCAAGCAGTGGCCGTTGAAAAAGGAAAGCCTTGCAGCAGCGCATCAACTAATTGAGGAACAGCTGTCTCAGGGACATTTACGATTGTCCACTAGCCCGTGGAATACACCCATATTCGTTGTCCGGAAAAAGTCAGGGAAATTTCGCCTCCTCCATGATCTGCGTGCTGTAAATGCGCAGATGCAGCCCATGGGAGCCCTCCAGCCCGGGCTGCCCAATCCATCTATGCTGCCTGAACACTGGCATCTACTCATTGTTGATCTGAAAGACTGCTTCTTTACCATCCAACTGCATCCAGAGGATACACAGCACTTTGCCTTCACCCTCCCATCGATTAATCGTGAAGCACCGGCTCAGTGATTTGAGTGGACAGTATTGCCACAAGGAATGAAGAACAGTCCAACACTCTGTCAACTGTTTGTAAGCAATGCCTTACTACCTGTCATAATTGCCTGGCCTACTGCAATTATATATCATTATATGGATGACATTCTGATTGCTCAAGAATGCCCTTTCTCTGACCAGCAACGTTCCTTTTTGACTCACGCTCTTCAAAAGGAAGGCCTTGTTACTGCTCCTGAAAAGGTTAAATCTTCGGCACTGTGGAAATACCTTGGGTGGCTGATAAGAGACTCACAAATACGACCACAGAAATTACAGATACAGCTTGATGTCCGTACCTTACATGACAGCACAGAAGTTGCTTGGAGACCTACAATGGCTTCGCCCTGTGGTAGGAATTGCCAATGATGAATTGGATGTCCTCTGACCCTTACTCCAGGGGGTCGATCCCGCTCGCCCGGTGCACTTATCAGAGGAACAACGATCAACCCTGTCCCGAATTGCAGACTACGTTACCCAGCGATGGGTTGACCGCCGAGATCCCCGGCTACTGGTAGACCTCACCATCTTAAATGGCCCATCCCAGCTCATCAGCGCATTAACTCAACACCAAAAGAAAAAGGGGGAGAAGGTCAAGGTACTGGAAGCGGTATACACAAGGCTACAGGCCTCAGAAATCCATTCAACAAAAACTGGAGAACCTAGCAGAATTAATTAGAAAGGGCCGAACTCGCATCCTACAGATTACGGGATCTGAACCGGGCAGCATACATCTCCCCATCAAGAGGGAGTTGCTTGAATGGTGCATCAGACAATCGGACGAATTGCAAGCCAGCCTGCTAACTGCAGCTCAGGATATAGCAGTGACTCCAATCAAATCGCCAGTACTGCAATGGGTGAGCCAACACGACTGGATCATGCCTTCCAAACGCAGTGAGACGCCTCTATCAAACACCATTACTGCTTTCACTGATGCTGGAAAGAAATCTAAGCGTGCCGCCGTCACCTGGTTGGAGGATAAATTATGGCACCACCATGTTTTGTCAGCTATTCCAGGGGACTCATTGCAAATGCTTGAACTGTCAGCAGTGGTTTGGGTCATCCTTTGATGGCATGATCAACGTCTCAATGTAGTAACTGATTCTTTATATGCTGCAGGAGTCCTACACCGTATAGAAGATGCACGACTCAGGGACTCAAAAAATCCCAGATTAAATGAACTATTTTGCCGACTTCAATCTGCTTTGCAACAGCGCCAGAATCCGTATGCAGTCATTCATATAAGAAGTCATATGTGGTCCCAAGGACTAGGGGAAGGGAATCAAAGAGCAGACCGACTCGTCACCCTAACAGTGCCACTCAGCAACTTTGTCAAGGCCCACGAGGCTCATGCTACTTTCCATCAGAATGCAAAAGGCCTGAAAAAACAGTTTAATATAACCACTGAAGAAGCAAAGGGATTGTAAGAGCCTGCCCAGAGTGCAGCCATCATGGTCCTGGCCTGGGAGTCGGAGTTAACCCCCGAGGATTGGGCCCCTGTGACCTCTGGCAGATGGATGTGACGCATGTCCCAGAGTTTGGTCGGTTAAGATATCTGCACGTCACAATTGACACATACAGCCCATTTGTATGGGCCACGCCCCAGACAGGCGAAAAGGTATTGCACATAGTACGCCATTTGACGAGCTGCTTCGCTGTCATGGGGGTTCCACAGAAGATAAAAACGGACAATGGTCGGGCTTATATTACTGAAAAAATGAGAAAGTTCTGTCAGAGCTGGGGGGTTGTACACATGACAGGTTGTCGTGGTTTAGGCCTGATTGTCAGCCAACCACAATGCAGCAGATATCTCTCCCTTCCCCTCCGGCAATGAGAAGGGACAGAGAGCCAGGCTTGGGGTTCAAGATAGGACTGGGATGGGGAAAAATCACCCTTTTATGATCACGAGCAAAAGGCAGACTCGTTAGGGGAAGAAAAAAACCCATACATTTATTACAGACACTAACAACACATAACAGAGTAGGACAGTGAGAAGCATTGCCACATCTTGAGAACACCTTCCCCCCACCCCTCCCTTCTTCCCGGGCTCAGCTCTGCTCCCGATATCTCTACCTCCTCCCCCAGTGGTGCAGGGGCAGGGAATGGGGGGTGCAGTCAGCGCTGCCACTTCCTTCATCTTCGGTGAGGGGAGTGTCTGAAACTTGTTCCCCCTGCTCCATCGTGGTCCCCCTCTCACAGGAGACAGTCCTCCACAAACTTTCTCCGACTTGAATTCCTCCCATGGGCCTGCAGTGTTCCCCACACTGCTCCGTCATGGGTCACTAACTTCCTCTGACTGGATTCCCTCCCACGGCTGCAGCCCTTCCCGAGCTGCTCTGGCGTGGGACTCCCCCGCATGCTGCAATCCTCCCAGCACTGAATTACAGCAGCGGGGCTACCTTTTCCCATGAGACCCCGGCCTTCTTCGGGCACAGAACCTTGATTATTCCGAGCAGGAGCAACAGGCCATAAATCAATGTCTGCTCCACTGTAGATCTTCATGGGTGGCAGGGGGGGGCCGCCCTGCCATCTCACCACAGGATACAGGGGGGTCTCTGCTCCGGCACACCTCCCCCCTCCTTTCTTCCTCCGTTCCTCCACTGACCTTGGTGTTCATGCAGCTGCAGCAACTCCTCCTCACAAGTCCGAATGCACATCACCACGTCCCTTCTTAAATACGTTATCGCAGAGGCGCAGCCGATTGGCTCAATTTCCCAAACAGAAGTGGAGCTGACGTGGAGCTGGGGGAGCTTACGAGAAGCTTCTCACAGGGGGCTGCCTCGATAGCCCCCTCCCCTGCCACCAAAAGACTCCACCACTCACTCAGGACACAGTTATTCCCCATTCTCCAACTGGGCAGGCTATAACTGAAAGATCACATCAGACAATTAAAATATATTTACAAAAATTCCACGACGTCAAAAATATCCAAGAGAGAGTAGCTAAGGCACTGTTTGTGATGAATTACCTTTGCATTTTTGGAGATTCAGATGTAGCGCCGGTTAAGAAACATTCTGACACCTCCGGGAACAACAAACCACAGGGCATGAAAGTCTATTATAGAGACCTATCCACAGGGAAGTGGGAGGGACCTGCTGACGTCCAGTTCCTTGGTAAGAGCTATATGTGTGTTCTTACTCCCTCAGGCTCCCAGTGGATTCCTGCCAGGTGGACTAAGGCCGCTTTGGACGTTGGACACTCCGAAGTTCCAGACTGTTAAATTTCCTTGGGATAACTGAAGCAATGTGGTGGTTTCTGTTACTGGTTTTGGGGGGCGCGAATTCGATTGGGGTTGGGATAAAGAGAACCGTGTTCGATCCAAGAGAAAATGTATGGGTAACATTAGGCTGAGCCGCAAACACTACCACCTTTTGCACTAGTCTCGCCACCCCAAGTGCGCCCTTTCTAACATGCTTGGTAGGCATCCCCCTGAACGGTGCCAACTGGGGTTCTCTAAACCAAACACTTGCGGAATATGCCCAACGCTGGAACCAGTCCAGGAACTGGTATAGGGCTTTTGCATCAAACATGAGTAGCTGGTTTGACAAATATGATTCTTGGGCTAACCGCCTGCCCATTGGCCCACGCCCCCAGGAACTTGAACTAGTAGACTCACTGAATGCCTCTTACTGTGTTTTCCTAGATGCGTCTAAATACCCCTGCAGTGAAGGGAACCGGTACCCTTGCAAGGTCACAGTAGGAACTGAGGTATCCTCACAAGGCAGTAGCGCCTGTTGGGGAAATTGGTGTAAGCCAATGAGCCGAAATAGGCTGCATCCAGCCCCTGGTACTACCACGCCCAGGAGGTTACCTCCTGGCCTATTTCTCATTTGTGGTGATCGGGCATGGCAGGGGATCCCCTTCCGACCCACTGGAGGGCCCTGCACCATTGGGCGTCTCAGTTTGGCCTTACCCCATCATCACCCTAATAAAAACCATCCAGTTCGGCGATATAGATGCGCACTAAAGACCCTCACTAATGCCTGTGATGACAATGTCAGCTTATGGAACAAATGGGAAGTAATATTCTCTTCTTTCTTTGTCCCAGGTGCTTCTGCTGCCCAAGCGCACCGACAGTTAGAGAAATTATCTTGTTGGGTGGTAAAACAGGCAAATCTTACCAGCACTGTACTTTCAGGCCTAGCCGAGGGTATGAACGAACTCCAGCATGCCATATTACAAATCGAATGGCCATTGATTTCCTACTCTTGGCGCATGGTCATGGCTGTGAGGATTTTGAGGGTATGTGTTGTATGGATTTGGAAGACAAATCGAGGTCAATTCATACGGAACTTAAACAGCTTGTAGAACATACCCAAAAGATAAAACAAGATGTGGGGTTCTTTGGACTAGACGGACTCACTAACTGGATGGGATTAGGTGGATGGTTAAAAGGCCTTTCCAAAGTTTGCTTCTTATTCTGATCTTTGTCATTATTGGGCTTGCATGTTTAAGTTGTGCTTTATCATGTATTAAGAAAATCTTTGAACAAACGTTGGGGCAGGCTCTGCTCGTACAAAAAGAAAAAGAGGGAACTATTGGAGAATGGCACAGAGACAAGGGTCATGAGCCCACCGAGCAGTTGTACGATCAGAGCCTGTTCTAAGGGCTGATGCTGCCTCGCTGATGCTGGGCCTCACTAGGGTTTGCCTGCAGCTGCTCGCAGCTGCTGATACATGAAGAATGTCAAGGACACTTCGGTCTTGTGTATCGTGGTGTGTCAAAAACAAGTTAAGAGGAATTAGAAATAGTGGCCTGAGAAACTTATTGTTATGGTAACGGTGGTCTGAGAAACTTTGTGTTATGGTACCGTTGTGTATTGAAAACAAGTTAAGAGGAATTAGAAATAGTGGCATGAGAAACTTAGTGTTATGAGAAGCTTGTGCTGTTAGCTAAGTAGGTGGACCGTGCGAATACGACCTTTAGAGCTTAAGCCAA
The DNA here is from genome assembly GCF_018691265.1 of Tyto alba. NCBI lineage: Eukaryota > Metazoa > Chordata > Aves > Strigiformes > Tytonidae > Tyto > Tyto alba. The sequence continues at coordinate 132,118 of NW_024881290.1, read as the reverse complement.
TCAGCTAGTGACTAGTAGGCATAATAATTATCATTGTCTGTATAAATATATGTACCCTGGTCCAATAAAGATATATGATGCTCTATCACCCACATTGAGTCCGTCTCGGCGTGTCATTCCTCCGTCGCTCCACACATGCATGTGACAATAAACCAGCCACAAACTGGAACCAAAAAGTGGATGAATTGACAAAAATTAGGAAAATAGACATGAAAAATTCTTTAGACCCCACATGGTATCTATTGGGAGAATGGTTACATCAAAAAAGAAAAGATCTCTGGCCTACTGCTTTTGCCTGTATATATCTGGGATTTTCACAGGTCTACTTTTCCATTGTGCTTTGATCTTTCCCACAGCAGGGCAGGAATCTCAAGGATGTTCAATAAGGTGCCTCTGTGTTTCTCACAGGCCTCTGTTATCTAAGCACAGACATTCTACCTGTCAAGCACACAGAGGTAAACCACAATTAGTGTGATATATGTGTTTTTTGGCACCTCAGCTGCAAGTCACTTGAGCATATTTACAATCCTCCTCGGCAATTTTCCATTCTATTCCCACAACAGGGCAACCTAATAAAAGCCAACAGCTACCTGCAGAGATGGTGGAGCCAAGCTCTCTTCTGCAGTGGCCAATGATATGACAGGGGCACCAGTCACAAACTACCTTTTGGGAGCTCTAGACTGAGCCTCAGGAGAAATAGAATGGACTAGGAGGAACATTGCTGTGATCTCCACCTTTGGAGCGCTTCGGGTTTCAGCTCTACAAAGTCACAGCCAGCCTGGAGGCTGGACTAGAGACCCCTAGAAATCTCTTCCCCACCAATCCTTCCATGAGCCTGTGCCTTGCAACATGCCCTACAAGAAGAAACTAAGATGGAGGTGAGGGCCTCTATGTCATAGGACAATTCAGGGTAAAAGGGAGCTCAGGAAGCCTCGAGTCCAATGCCCAGCTCAAAGCAGGGCCAGCTCTGAGGTCAGACCAGGTAGCTCAGTAAATGTCAACATTCACATAGAGAGTTTACACATGAGCCAGGCATCTAAGCCACCATTACAGAAACGAAGATGAGACATTTGACCAGCTCCCTGAACACAGCTATCAGTATGCCATCCCTCCTGAGATTCCTGGGAACATCCACCTTCTTTTGCAGAAGATTCTTCTGTAAGGTTCCTGGCACATCTCCAGACCAGGGGGTGCTCTAGGCTGTAAAAAAGAAAGAAAGTCTGACTTGGGTACTAGTCAACTTAATTACTAAAAGAGAGGGAGATAGAGGGATCTCAGAGCTTCCATGTTGATGCTGAAGATCTAAGCTGTTGGAGAATGGCTCAGAGACAAGGGTCATGAGCCCAACGAGTAATGGTACGATCAGAGCCTGTTCTAAGGGCTGATGCTGCCTCGCTGATGCTGGGCCTCACTAGGGTTTGCCTGCAGCTGCTCGCAGCTGCTGATAAATGAAGAATGTCAAGGATGCTTCAGCCTTGTGTACCGTGGTGTGTCGAAAACAGGTTGAGAGGAATTGGGAATAGTGGTCTGAGAAAACCAGTGTTAGGGTAACGGTGGTCTGAGAAACATTGTGTTATGGTACTGTTGTGTATTGAAAACAAGTCAAGAGGAATTAGAAATAGTGGCATGAGAAACTTAGTGTTATGAGAAGCTTGTGCTGTTAGCTAACTGCAAGTAGATGGACCGTGTGAATACGACTTTAGAGCTTAAACCAATCAGCTAGTGACTAGTAGGCATAATAATTATCATTGTCTGTATAAATATATGTACCCTGGACCAATAAAGACACAAGTAGACTGGTGCTCTATCACCCACATTGAACCCGTCTCGGCGTGTCGTTCGTCCGCAGCTCCGCACTAAGCCTCTGAGAAAGGAGGTCAGAATGAAAGTTTTGAGCTAACATAGCTTTTTGATCATTTCAGTTGTGAAGGCTCTGCTCCCCACATTCAGTCACTGGTACCCAGAAACCTGCCCTGCTTTTCCTTCTTCTCCTCCCCAAACCTGACCAAGTGATGGGAAGAAAGGAAGCAGAAAGGCCCTAGGCCTCTGTGAATTAGCGGGGGTCTGGCACTTGGAGGCCACAGTGTCATTTCATTGTACACCCCACAAAGAACTAAGCTGGGAAGTGAGACTGAAAGCCCAAATCCACAGGGTTCATTGACAGGCAAGGCTGTGTCCGTGGCTGGTCTGGAAACCAGTACACCTACTGCATAGATCAAGCTGGTGTTGAAACTCTGGCTTGGGCTTCAATGGTCTCCTGGGCCCAGGGACAGAGGTGTGGGCCCAGACCCGAGGTTGGGCTGGCCAGGGCCGATGGAGGCCTATGGATGCTCTCAGTGCCCTGACACTGCGCCCACGGGATCCCCCCTGGCAGTGCCCTCGAGAGGCCAAGTTCTCATTCCCTGAAGTCCAGGGCCTGTGCTCTGCTCCTCTCCTTCCCCACGTCCCTGGGGATCTGGGAGACCAGGATTTCATGGTCACGCCCTGACAATGGTATTCACATCCCTCACCAGCTCTTTTGGGAATACCAGGTCCAGGTGAGCAGACTGAAAGGACTATTTGGCATCTGTGCTAAGAATATTTCCACAAACTCCACAAGAAACGTCCTGGGTGGTTTGCATGCTGCTGTCCCACATGAGCAGTGAATACCAAGGAAACTGTGTCCTCCAGAAGAGCCAGGTTGTGTGATCCACTGATTTCCTGCGACCATTCAATGAAGACATTGTTGACTCCTCACCCTGGCTGTATGACCTGTAAACGGCTGGGATGGAGTTGATTTTCTTCATAGCAGCCCATAGGGTGATGTGCTTTGGATTTGTTACTAAACCAGCACTGATAACACATCAGAGTTTTGGCTGTTGCTGAACAGTCCTTGCAGAGCATGAAGGCTTTCTATTTTTCCCACTCTGCCCCTGCAGCAAGTAGGCTGGGGGTACACAAGAAGTTGTCAGGGGCACAGCTGGGACAGCTGACCCCAAAGGACCAAAGAGATTTTCCATTCCATATGATGTCAGGCTCAGAAATAATTAAAACAAAACAAAACAAAACAAAACAAAAACAAAACAAAACAAAACAAAAAACCCCCAACAAAACAAAACAAAACTCAATGGAAGAAGGAAAAAGGGGAGATATTCATGGTGATGGCATTTGTTTTCCCAAACCCTGTTTTCCTAGGAATGACTAAACATCTGCCTGCTGATTGGATGTAATGCATGAATTTCCCATTTTGCTTTGCTTGCACACGCAGATATTGCTTCACCTATTAAACTCTCTTTGTCTTGACCCATGAGTTTTCCTGCTTTTGCACTTCCAATTCCCTCCCATGCCCTGCTGGGGTGGTAAGAGGCAAAGGGGAGTGAGCAAATGACTCTGTGGGTGCTTAGCTGCTGCCTGGGGTAAACCAAACTGAACACCTACCACAGTGTCATCGTTTCTGGTTTCTCCTTTGACCCACACACATCTCAATCCATGAGCTTCTCTGGTTTATTTTTTCCTCTTGTCCTGTTGAGTGGGCTGAGTGAGTGAGCAGCTGGGTGGCTGCCTGGCTGCTGGACAAAGTTAACCCACCACAGGACCACATCAGGACTGCTGTGTTCAGTACGGGGTTCCCCAGCACAAGAAAGATCCTGACAGACTGGAGCGAGTCCTGCGGAGGCCAGAAGGATGGTTGGGGCCTGGAGCACATTATGGACAAGGAGTGGCTGAGAGAGCTGGGGTTCTGAGAAATCCCTCAGAGCCAAACACTGCAGCAAGGACCCAGGCCAGTTGGTGGGATCTCACTCAATGGATATTTTCAGTATTTGTCAAGACAAGCCCATGAGCACCTGATCTAGCTGGAGCTGTCTGACATGGGGCTTCTTGGCTGAGAGACTGGCTGTGGCAAGAGCTCTGGAACTTGGTGCGTCATGAGTGTCAGTAGGAAACCAGTTTCCTTTTTACTAATAATGGTGGTAAAGTTGGGTATCACTGGTGTTTCCTCTTCCAGGACTTTTCCAGCCCAGCCCAGCCCCAGCCCAGCTCTCCCCACCTGCCCTGGCCCCAGGGCAGTGCCCACCACAGGGTGCTGCAGCCCTCTGGGCACTCAACCACAGCTCCAGCTCCTCGGAAGGGCACAGCAGCTCCTGGAGGTCAGACAGGGGGGTCAGCCTTCCCACAAGCACCAGGGCTGATGCTGGCCAAAAGGGCAGGAGGAAACAGAAGCCAGTCAGTCTCTAGCTCTGCTGCATTCATCTGGTAGGTTGTCCCTAACCTCAACTGCATTTACACCCTTCCCTTCCCCCACCAGCCCTGCTCCCCAGCACAGCACAAGACTCCTGGCCCTGGGCCTCCTCAGGCAGCTCCTGCACCTCTCCAGTCTCCCTTTCCCATGCCCACTGGGTTCACACTGACCCCCAGGTCACTGCAGGAGTCCTTGCTTGCATATACCTTGATTTAGTGCTTTGCTTTTGGGGGACATCAACTTTGAGGGTGTTTCACTTTATGCGTGTCCATTCGTTCCCACCCCAGGGCATGTGGTGACCCCTACTCCTCTCCTGACTAAATTATTTTCCATAAAGACAGCTATATGCCATGAGTCCTGGCATATATGAAGCAGCCTGAGGAGGTAGTGGGGAGCTCATGCACCATCTTACACCAAGAAGAGAGCCTTTAAAAGCAGAACTTTTTGTCCAGTGGAACCCAATGGTACTGTGAGCTTAACTCTAAATACAGGGAGAACATAAGGAGAAAAGAATTTTAAAAGACCAATTCCTTAGACATTTTATTGGCAGCCACTTTGGAGGAAGAACCCAGCCTTCAGGCACTGCACCCAGGAGATCCCATTTTATTCAAGAGCTGCTATTGGACACGTCACACCTGACACAGTGTGGTGCAAGAGTAAGACACAACAGGAAAAATCCTACAAGAGAGGTAGGGTAAGTCCAGAAAATTATCTATATGTAGGATTATTACAGGGAAAATAGCAGACTCCTGGCCTAAGATAAACTCTGGGAAATGTGAAGTGACTTGAGACAGGTTGTTGTCAGTGAAACTACATCCCTTGGGGCAGTTTCCATAGGGCATCCTTGAGCTGCTGGTTCCTCGTGCTGTAGGTGAGGGGGTTCACTGCAGGGGGCACCACCGAGTACAGAACGGACAGCACCAGGTCCAGGGCTGGGGAGGAGATGGAGGGGGGCTTGAGGGAGGCAACATGGCAGTGCTGAGAACCAGGGAGATTATGGCCAGGTGAGGGAGGGATGTGGAGAAGGCTTTCTGCCATCCCTGCTCAGAGGGGATCCTCAGCATGGCCCTCAAGCTTTGTGCCTAGCACAGTGCAATGAAAACAAGGCAGCCAAATGCAACAAAGACACTAACCACGATAAGCCCAACTTCCCTGAGGTAGGAGTCTGAGCAGGCAAGCTTGAGGATTTGGGGGATTTCCCAGAAGAACTGGTCAACAGCATTGCCTTAGTGGAGCGGTAGTGACAATGTATTGGCTGTGTACAGCACAGCATAGAGAAACCCACCGCCCCAGGCAGCTGCTGCCATGTGGACACAAGCTCTGCTGCCCAGGAGGGTCCCGTAGTGCAGGGGTTGGCAGATGGCAACATAGCGGTGGTAGGCCATGATTGTGAGAATTCTCAGCTGACATAAAAAAGAAAAATAGCTGAGCCACACACCCTTGGCAGGAGATGTCCCTAGTGTCCTGCAGGGAATTGACTACGGATGTGGGAACAGTGGTGGAGATGGAGCCCAGTGAAGGACTGAAAGTTTGAGAAGGAAGTGAGAGAAGACCAAAACTATTTCTCTTGTTTAGAGCAAAGAAATTGTTTATGGTAGAATCGTTGTTGGTCAGCATGTTCTACTCATATTATTTTCTTCCTTTCACTCACATAGTTTAGTCAGCTGCTAGGCAGAATTAATATCAAGATGTTTTGAAATATGCAACGTCTCCCTCAGGAAATTTAAGTAGGCCTTGAGATGGTTCCTTAAGTTTCCTGAGTACCCCTGATAACAAGGGCCTAAGACGCCACTGTCAAGATAATCACCTGGGAATTAGTTTCAACTGACCTTCTTGGAGCATCCCAGGGCCCAAGAATGGATGAGCTAACTGCATGACCATATGTGGGCAAAGGAATCCCAAAGTTCAATCACCGGACACTGTGAGGCAGACTATGAATGACCAACAGAGGGGGAAAAGAACCTAACCCTAATTTTATCACACATGCTCGGACTATGTAGATAAATTCTAGGAAATCTTATGTATATGTAGATTAGTTCTCAGAAATCCACTGAATATGTACAAGCTCACAGCACATATTCTCTGTGATTGTACCTGTCTGTGGGAGCACTCGTGGTGGAGCGATCCCCAGTGCTGCCCAGTGCTGCTAATAAAGAATACCTGCTCAGCAGTTCTACTGGATTCTAAGTGTTGAGTGAATTTCTGTGTCAGAAGGAGCAGCCCCTGCGGCCCTGGCTGGAGCAGTCGGGGTGGGGGTGGCTCGGGGGCACCGCAGGGATGTGCCCGGGCTCAGCTCCAGGAGGAAACCACAGACTTCCTGCCAGGGCGCTTGTGGGGGGGAGCGCGAGGAGCTCTGTGAGGCCACGTGGGCTGTGGTTTGTGCACCTGCAGGCTGCAGCTCCCGAGCCCCCCGCGGGGAATAACGGCCCCTCGGTGACATGCTGAGAGTCAGGGATCCATCTGAGCTGCTTGTCTGCTGCCAGGACAGGGACATGGCCCAGCCCCAGCTCGTTTGAAGGGACCTTCCATGGGGCTCTCCAGGGAGGGACGGGTGAGCCAGCGCTCCTGGGATGGGGCTCTGGCCTGGGCTGAGGCCCTTTCCCCGCTGCTGCTCCCAGCACAGAGGGGTCTGAAGCAGGTGCAGGGGCTCTTTCCTTCCCCCCTGACACAGCCCCCGGTGCCCTCCCAGCCCCGTGGTTCCCGTGGCATGGGGATGGCTGGGCACTCGCACCTTGGGCTCTTGGATGTGCCGGCTATAGGAGATGCTCAGTGCTCCCGGCCCACACAGCAGGGTTCAAGGCATGAAAAACCCATTTCCCCCACTACAGCCAGCCCTGTCCTGTGACGCCGCACCACCACAGTGATGTGACACCTGCAGCAGAGCCATCCCTCATATATGGTCATGAATGGCACTGGAGACGTTCATTGGAGGGCTGGGCTGTGTCGGAGGGGAGATAACTCCCGATAATGTCTAAAATGGTGCTGCTGCTTTGATTGGCTCCTCCCGTAGCTGGCCTGGCATCTGCAGAGCTATATTGCCCTCCTGTCATCATTGTCCTCGAGAGTCCCCAGGAGCTGTGACAGCAGTGTGGCACGGCAGGGATGTGCTGGCAGGGCAGGAGGCTCAGGATGGGCACAGAGGGACTGCTGTCCCCTCAGGTGCTGGGGCTGCTCCTCTGGGTACAGCTGTGCAGGGGTAAGTGCTGGCTCCATTGTCCCACAGCCCAGGAATAGCGGGTACCAGCGTGGTCATCGGGATCTGTCTGGGAACGGGGATTCTTTGCAGTTGCTACAGAGATGATGGATACAACGTGCTCAAGTCCGTGGACCCTGTGCCCTTCCCTGGGCTCATCTGGGTGGGAGACAGTATCTCCTTTTGCAGGGTTTCAGTGTCTAGGGCAGCCTGTGCCTGGCTGGGTTCATAGACACCCTGTCCTGGGGTACCTTTTGGGACCCCCTGTCCCCTCGACTGTGCCTCTGTAGCCGGTGGTGGACTTGCTGGTGATGGCAGCACCCAGAGATCCTCCCTGGGACACTGCTAATGTCTCGGGTGTCCCGAAGGGATTTTGTGCTGTTCACTGCCCCCTTGTTCCAGGGGAGCCCTGACCCCATGAAGACAGTTTGTACCCCACGTAGAGATGGAGACCAGGGCATCTACAGCAGAGAGACACCCTTCCTGGGGGACCCAGCCCAGTGCAGGGACTGGGCTGACACCAGGGATGAGAAGGGGAAGTGGGTGGGGGGATCCTCTGGATCACCTCAGTGGGAACACAGAAAGCCCTGGGCATGGGGGTGGGTTTGGCTGGTGCTGGGGCAGGCAGTTGCATGGGAAGCTGCAGGCTTGGGTACATGGGGCTGTTCAGGGGGTACTGGGGAGGAGCAGGTGCCCAGTGCAGGGCTGGGCAGTGTGAGGGTGGGCATGGGCAGGAGGCAGGTGGCCATTGGGGTGGGAAAAGGTGCTTTGTGTGGTGGGATGGTGAATGACCCAGCAGGTCTGGAGCTGGGCACCCCCAGTCTTGCACAGCCCATGACGATAGAAGGGACCCCTGAACTGCCCTGGGGACAGCCTGGAGAGGAGTGGGCTCCCACCCTGGTGCCTCTGACTCTACCTTGGCAGTGGGCTCCCCGAGACCCACAGTCTGGGTCTCGGTGCTCCCCTGACCCATCCCATCTTGGTGTTTGAAGGTGCTGTGGAGGTGAGGCTGGCAGACGGAGACAGGCGCTGTGCTGGGAGAGTGGAGGTAAAACATCAGGGCAAGTGGGGGACCGTGTGTGATGACTACTGGAGCATGAAGAATGCAGCAGTGGTTTGTAAACAGCTGGACTGTGGGTCTGCTGTTGGAGCTCCTCTGTACAGACACTTTGGGCCAGGATCTGGCCCCATTTGGATGGATGATGTTGGCTGTAATGGCACCGAATCTGCCCTGTCTGACTGCACACGCAGAGGATGGGGTGAAAATGACTGTGAACATTCTGAGGATGCTGGAGTGGTGTGTTCAGGTAAAGAGACAACCTATTCCATACCTCTGGGGCTGGGATAGTGGAAAGGATCTGGCTGTGCCCTCAGGGAGCAACGCGCGGACACTGGAGCACTGCTCAGTGTGGCCAGTCACACTGCCGAGCTGGGACTGTCATTGCTGGTGACCCTAGTCCCTGGGGAAAGCCTAGAGTGAGCTTAACCTAGGGTGAACTAACCCTGCCACAGTGTCTCATCCCCTCTTCAGCCAGTGTCTTAGGCTGCAAATGAACACTCTGTCCCTTCCCCCGTGTGTTCACTGGTATCCACTGGACTCCACCCAGTCTGCCCATTCCCAGCCAACAGTGGTGAGGGCCCTGTGCTGGAGAAACCAGGGCGGGACTTTCTCAGAACATCACACCTTGGAGGAATGGCATGAGGTGGCTGGTTCCCGTGGGTCATTCCCCCTCACAGGCATGAGTACCTCAGCTGAATCAGACCGGCTTTTCAGGGAGCACAATGCTGTCCGTGGGCAGAGGAGCAGGGTGGCACACAGCCCTTGGCCGCCTGTCCCTAGGGCTGCGCTTTGTGGTCCAGCACTGCGAGGCCTTGGAGCTCGGCAGCTGCTGGACTCTGGCTGTTCCCGACTGCATCACCCCTGCACAGGCTGGCACTCGGAAATCCCTGGGACTGTGACAGCCCAGCAGGGACACAGCCCCATGCAGACAGCACTGATCTGCTGCCCAGCCCCTCCCGCCTGCCCACAGCAACCCACACTCCCCACGAAACAGGGGCTTGGGCAGCACTTACTGACTCTCAGCTGTGCCTGCTGTCACCTCCAGAGCCAGCGTGAGCCCAGGGCCACATGTGGGTCTCCTGCCCCTTTGCCTGACCGTTAGCTTGGGACCTGTGCACTCTGGTCAGAGCACTGTGTCCCTGGCTGAGGAGACCCGCTCCCAGCAGGCATCGGAGGGGTCTGGACAGGCACCAGCCATGGTAACAGCTGCACCGCTTCTGAGCTCTGTGACATCTCCCTGCTAACAGGGTCCTCCCAGCACCCCGGCACACCCCTGGGAGCGGGTGCCATTTATGGCTGCATCAAGGTGATGGCCCTGCCTAGTGCCAAGCTCTGCAGGGACTGAGCAGGCTGCAGCAGTCATTAACACCTGGGCCACTTCTTCTGGACCCAAAATGTGCACACCACTGCGGTGCTGGGGGGACCATGCAAGGCAGCAAAGGGCACCTTGTGCAGCAGCAGCTTGTCTGAGCAGTGCCTGGTGCTGTCTGTCAGACACATACGTTTGGATCTTGTAATAGTATAGAGAAGGGGAGCAGAGGGGCCTGGATATGCTTGTGCCACCAACTCTCCACCAACAGCTTCTTCTAAGATTTGCAGTGTGTGACTTTGGTCACAGCTTGCATGGAGGTGGTCTGGGATGTGGGAATGGGAATGCCACAAGACTCTGGGAACTCCCAGTTGATTTGTTGATTTTCTTTTTTTTTCCAGAATTTGTCCGTCTGGTGGAAGGGAAGAACCGCTGCTCAGGACGTGTGGAGATCCATGACGGGGACCTGTGGAAAAGTGTCTGTGATTCCCACTTTGGTCCCAAGGCTGCTGACGTGCTCTGCAGGGAGTTGCAGTGCGGCGCAGCCCTGCCTGTCGCTGGAGGAAGTCACGTTGGAGAAGGGGTGGGTCCCATGTGGGATGGAGAGCTGCGGTGTGTGGGGAATGAATCCCTCCTCGCCTCCTGCCCCAGGGGGTCCCCTCGGGACCAGCCCTGCACCCACGCAAACAGCGCTGCTGTGAGCTGCACAGGTAAGGACTCAGGGTGGGCTGTTGAACACCGGGGCTGTGCTGGGGGCAGGGGAGGAGGGCAGGGATTGTGCTGGCCTTGGCCTGAAAACAGGAGGGTGATGTTGTCTTTTGCAGTTAAGCAGGAAAAGATGCAGAAGCCAATGTCTCGCTTCTGTTCCATCCTCCTGCATTTGGTGCACGGCTGCCGAAAGGTTCAGGATGGGGACAGAGTCCCTCTGTCCCCTTAGTTACTGTAGCTGCTCCTCTGGGTGCAGTTGTGCAGGGGGAAATGCCTGCTGCCCTGCCACAAAGCCCTGGGGCCAAGGAGCAGCACAGGGATCCCTCTGGAAATGGGGCTTCTTCCCATGTGTCGATGTGACAAGGGCGAGAAAGTGAACAGGTTCACTGAGCCTGTGCTGCTCTGCGTGGCAGAAGGGCTTTTCTGCTTCCAGGGCTCCCACGTTTCTGGCCGTTGGTACCCGGGTGTGGATTTGCCATCCTTGGGCACCATCCCTGGGGCCCTGGCTCTGCCAGCTCTGTTCCCTGTGAGGTGGTGGTGCCTTAACTGGTGGCTCTTTGTTCTGTCATCCCAGAGGCACAGCCAGCCTCCGGGGTACCCGGGAAGGGGTGTAGGCTCTTCACTCTTGTCCCGGAGTCAGGGTGAGCCCTGGCCTGACCGGGGGTGGGTTGTGCTTGTGGAGACAAGGGAACTGGGGAATCTGTTCCCAGAGGCTTGCAAAGGGGTGACCTTCCTGGGGGGATCCCCAACAAGGTCAGGGCTGGGCTGATGCCCAAGGACAAGGAGGGGGCATGGGTTGGGAGGCCTCACTGGGACCATCATGTTGCTCCACAAGGGACAGAGAAAGTCCTGAGGGAGGAGGTTGAGTTTGGAGGGGCCCAGGGCAGGCTGTGGTCTAGGGGAGCTGGGGGCTCTGGGGAGGAGTAGCCGTGTGAGCCTGGGGGAGCCCTGGTGGGGACAGGCCCCTTTTCAGGGTGCTGTCTGGGGAGGAGCAGGAGCCCTGGGTGGGCATGGGCCATGGGCGAGGGGCCGTTGGGGTGGAAGGAAGTGCCAAATTGTGTGGTGCCACAAATGACCCAGCAGGGCTGGAGCTGGGAACCCCCAGCCTTGCACAGCCCATGAGGATAGAAGGGACCCCTGAACTGCCCTGGGGACAGCCTGGAGGGGAGTGGGCTCCCACCCTGGTGCCTCGGACTCCACCTGCACAGGGCTTCCCCGAGACCCGCAGTGCTGGGGCTGAGTGCTGTCCTGACTGGTCCTTTGTCAGTGTTTGAAGGTGCTGTGGAGGTGAGGCTGGCGGACGGTGGCAGGCGCTGTGCTGGGAGAGTGGAGGTGAAACAACAGGGCAAGTGGGGGACCGTGTGTGGTGACTCCTGGAGCATGAAGGATGCAGCAGTGGTTTGTAAACAGCTGGACTGTGGGTCTGCTGTTGAAGCTCCTCAGTACGGACACTTTGGGCAAGGATCTGGCCCCATTTGGATGGATGATGTTGGCTGTAATGGCACCGAATCTGCCCTGTCTGACTGCACACACGGAGGATGGGGTGAACATAACTGTGACCATCTCCTTGATGCTGGAGTGGTGTGTTCAGGTAAGGGGATAACCTATTCCCCACCTCTGGGGCTGGGATTATGGAAGGATCTGGCTGCCCCCTCAGGGAGCAATGAGCAGACACTGGAGCACTGCTCAATGTGGCCAGTCACACTTCTGAGCTGGAACTGTCATTACTGGTGTCCCCAGTGCCTGGAGAAAGCCAGTGAGAACCTGCCCAGGGGTGCCTTACCGTGCCTGGTCCCTGAGCTGGTGCAGATGAACCCTCTATCCCTACCCTGCATGGTCTGTTGATTGCTATCTTTCTCCTCCTGTTCACCCAGGAGCTGTCTGGCGGTGCTGCGGGCCAGCTGCCCCCATGCCAGAGGCACCAGAACTGACTCCTGTGGCCACCCACTGATTTGGGGAAGGTCGTGAGATGGGGAGCTACTTTTGGGTTATCCCTGCTGGCAGACACAAGTCCCTAGGCTGAAGCAAAGGGGATGATCGGAGAGGAAGAGCACTGGGCTTGGCCAGAAGAGCAGGGTGGCACGTGGCACCTTGTTCCTCTCCCAGGGTCACCCCATGAGAGCCTGCCCATGGGGACATGGGACCGTGCAGGCAGTGCTGACCTGCCACCCAGCCTCTCCTGCCCGCCCCAGCCCCTGGCTGCTCTGTGCCACGGGCGATTTGCCAGAACTTACTGGCTGTCCTCTGTGCCTGCCCTTGCTCCAGGAGCTCATGGAAGCCCAGGGATGCTCTTCTCTCCACTCTCCTGCCTTCTGCCTGGCCACTGGTCAGGGCCATGCATGCCCAGCAGCGCACTCTGGCCATGGCTGAGAACCTCTGTCCTGGGTAGGCGCCAGAGAAGGGTGGTGGCACAGCCACCGATCACAGGTACAGCCTCACAGTCCCTTAGCCCTGTGACATGTTCCATGCACCAGCGGCTCCCCACCAGCCCAAGATGCCCGTGGGCATGGGGTGTACTTCTTGTGGCACCAAGGGGCTCCTCACGCCTGGCGCTGAGCTCAGTGGGGCAGCGCAAGCTGCAGCAGCCAACCGTGCCTGGCCCCATTTCCCCAAACGCCGAGTGCTGTGGGGGCTACAGAGCCCAGGGACCAGTACTGGGCAGCCCAAGGTCTCTGTGGCAGCAGCAGTTTTTTAGAGAGATTCCTGTGGCTGTGAATGATGGGAGAGAAACAAGCCCCCAATTGCTGTGCTGATTTCTGAGGAGCAGCAGGGCCGGGCCTGATGTGTTTGTACCACCAGCACACCCTGAGAGCAGCTGGGGATGTCATAGGGCTTTTTGTCTGTGGCCACCTTGGAGATCAGCTGGCATGTAGTCAGGCTATTTCCAGAGGGCTGTGGGAACTCTCAGGGGTCATTGGTTGGTCCAGAATCTGTCCGGCTGCTCTAAGGACACAGATCCTTCTGAGAACGTATAGTGATCCATGAGGAGGCACTTTGGACAGCGGTGTGTGACCCACACTTTGGCCCCAACGGTGCCAACGTGGTTTGCAGAGTCTGCTGTGGGTCTGCAATAGACACACACCACTGTGTGCTGTGATGGTGGAGAGAAGGTGTGTAACTTGGCATGGATGCATTAGTGACACCATCACCCCTTAAATATCTTCTTCTAAGATGTGCAGTGAGTGATTTTGGTCACAGCTTGCATGGAGGTGTTGTGAGATGTGGGCATGGGAATGCCACAGGGCTATAGGAATTCCCAGTTGATTTATTTCCAGGATTTGTCCGTCTGGCGGAAGGGAAGAACCGCTGCTCAGGACGTGTGGAGATCCGTGACGGGGACCTGTGGAAAAGTATCTGTGATTCCCACTTTGGTCCCAAGGCTGCTGACGTGCTCTGCAGGGAGTTGCAGTGTGGCGCAGCCCTGCCTGTCGCTGGAGGAAGTCACGTTGGAGAAGGGGTGGGTCCCATGTGGGATGGAGAGCTGCGGTGTGTGGGGAATGAATCCCTCCTCGCCTCCTGCCCCAGGGGGTCCCCTCGGGACCAGCCCTGCACCCACGCAAACAGCGCTGCTGTGAGCTGCACAGGTAAGGACTCAGGGTGGGCTGTTGAACACCGGGGCTGTGCTGGGGGCAGGGGAGGAGGGCAGGGATTGTGCTGGCCTTGGCCTGAGAACAGGAGGGGTGATGTTGTCTCCTGCAGTCTGCAGTTAAGCAGGAAAAGATGCAGAAGCCAATGTCTCGCTTCTGTTCCATCCTCCTGCATTTGGTGCACGGCTGCCGAAAGGTTCAGGATGGGGACAGAGTCCCTCTGTCCCCTTAGTTACTGTAGCTGCTCCTCTGGGTGCAGTTGTGCAGGGGGAAATGCCTGCTGCCCTGCCACAAAGCCCTGGGGCCAAGGAGCAGCACAGGGATCCCTCTGGAAACGGGGCTTCTTCCCATGTGTCGATGTGACAAGGGCGAGAAAGTGAACAGGTTCACTGAGCCTGTGCTTCTCTGCGTGGCAGAAGGGCTTTTCTGCTTCCAGGGCTCCCACGTTTCTGGCCGTTGGTACCCGGGTGTGGATTTGCCATCCTTGGGCACCATCCCTGGGGCCCTGGCTCTGCCAGCTCTGTTCCCTGTGAGGCTGGTGGTGCCTTAACTGGTGGCTCTTTGTTCTGTCATCCCAGAGGCACAGCCAGCCTCGGGGGTACCCAGGAAGGGGTGTGGGCTCTTCACTCTTGTCCTGGAGTCAGGGTGATCCCCGGCCTGACCGGGGGTGGGTTGTGCTTGTGGAGACAAGGGAACTGGGGAATCTGTTCCCAGAGGCTCGCAAAGGGGTGACCTTCCTGCGGGGATCCCAGACAAGGTCAGGGCTGGGCTGATGCCCAAGGACAAGGAGGGGGCATGGGTTGGGAGGCCTCACTGGGACCATCATGTTGCTCCACAAGGGACACGGAAAGTCCTGAGGGAGGAGGTTGAGTTGGGAGGGGCCCAGGGCAGGCTGTGGTCTAGGGGAGCTGGGGGCTCTGGGGAGGAGTAGCCTGTGTGAGCCTGGGGGAGCCCTGGTGGGGATAGGTCCCTTTTCAGGGTGCTGTCTGGGGAGGAGCAGGAGCCCTGGGTGGGCACAGGTCAGGGGCGAGGGGCTGTTGGAGTGGATGGAAGTGTCAGAGTGTGTGGTGCCACAAATGACCCAGCAGGGCTGGAGCCAGGGCACCCCCAGTCTTGCACAGCCCATGACGATAGAAGGGACCCCTGAACTGCCCTGGGGACAGCCTGGAGGGGAGTGGGCTCCCACCCTGGTGCCTCTGACTCCACCTGCACAGGGCTTCCCCGAGACCCGCAGTGCTGGGGCTGAGTGCTGTCCTGACTGGTCCTTTGTCAGTGTTTGAAGGTGCTGTGGAGGTGAGGCTGGCGGACGGCGGCAGGCGCTGTGCTGGGAGAGTGGAGGTGAAACAACAGGGCAAGTGGGGGACCGTGTGTGGTGACTACTGGAGCATGAAGGATGCAGCAGTGGTTTGTAAACAGCTGGGACTGTGGGTCTGCTGTTGAAGCTCCTCAGTACGGAGAGTTTGGGCCAGGATCTGGCCCCATTTGGATGGATGATGTTGGCTGTAATGGCACCGAATCTGCCCTGTCTGACTGCACACACGGAGGATGGGGTGAACATGACTGTGCTCATGGTTATGATGCTGGAGTGGATGTGTTCAGGTAAGGGGACAACCTATTCCATACTTCTGGGGCTCAGATTGTGGAAGGAACCTGGCTGTGCTCTCAGGGAGCAAAAAGTCAGGACACCAGGAGTATTGCCCAGTGTGGACTAGTCAAACTGCTGAGCTGGAACTGTCATTACTGGTGTCCCCAGTCCCTGGGGAAAGCCAGTGGGAACCTGCCCAAGGGTGCCTTACCGTGCCTGGTCCCTGAGCTGGGCACAGATGAACCCTCTATCCCTGCCCTGCATGATCTGTTGATTGCCATCTTTCTCCTCCTGTTCACCCAGGAGCTGTCTGGCAGTGCTCAGGGGCAGCTGCCCCCATGCCAGAGGCACCAGAAGTGACTCCTGTGGCCACCCACCGTCCTGTGGAAGGGCGTGAGATGGGGATCTACTTTTAGGATTGTCCCCCTTCAGCAGACACAGGTCCCTTGGCTGATGTGTTTGTGCCACCAGCACCCCCTGAGAGCAGCTGGGGACGTCGTAGAGTTTTTTTGCCTGTGGCCACCTTGGAGATCAGCTGGCATGTAGTCAGGGTATTGCCAGAGGGCTGTGGGAACACTCAGGGGTCATTGGTTGGTCCAGAATCTGTCCGGCTGCTCTAAGGGCACAGGTCCTCCTGAGGATGTATAGTGATCCATGGTGAGGACCTTTGGACAGCGGTGTGTGACTCACACTTTGGTCCCAACGGTGCCAACGTGGTTTGCAGAGTCTGCTGTGGGTCTGCAATAGACACACACCCCTGAGTGCTGTGATGGTGGAGAGAATGTGTGTAACTTGACATGGATGCCTTTGTGACACCATCACTCCTTAAATAGCTTCTTCTGAGATGTGCAGTGAGCGATTTTGGTCACAGTTTGCGTGGAGATGGTCTGGGATGTGGGCATGGGAATGCCACCAAGATCTGGGAACTCCCAGTTGATTTATTTCCAGGATTTTTCCGTCTGGTGGAAGGGAAGAACCACTGCTCAGGACGCGTGGAGATCCGTGACGGGGACCTGTGGAAAAGTGTCTGTGATTCCCACTTTGGTCCCAAGGCTGCTGATGTGCTCTGCAGGGAGTTGCAGTGCGGCGCAGCCCTGCCTGTCACTGGAGGAAGTCACGTTGGAGAAGGGGTGGGTCCCATGTGGGATGGAGAGCTGCGGTGTGTGGGGAATGAATCCCTCCTCGCCTCCTGCCCCAGGGGGTCCCCCTCGGGACCAGCCCTGCACCCACGCAAACAGCGCTGCTGTGAGCTGCACAGGTAAGGACTCAGGGTGGGCTGTTGAACACCGGGGCTGTGGTAGGGGTTGGGGAACAGAGCAGGGACCGTGCTGGGCCGGGTGTGAGGACAGGAGGGGTTGATGGGTTTGTTTGCAGCATGACAATACTGCAGAAGGAGAACAAAGGCATGTGGTCCCTCTGGCCCCTCCACCAGCTACTGAGGGTACAGGAGCACTAATCCACTCTCTTTTCTCCACATCTGTCCCCAGAGTACACAGGGATCAGACTGGTGAACGGCAGCACAGTGTGTGCGGGGAGGGTTGAGGTCCAGGTGATGGGAACCTGGGGGACCCTCTGTGCCTCCCGCTGGGACCTCTCGGATGCCCACGTTCTCTGTCGTCAACTCAACTGCGGGTTTGCTGAGTCCATTCCTGGAGGAGAATATTTTGGGAGAGAAACTGGCCCTGTCTGGAGAGACTCATTCCACTGTGACGGGACTGAAGCCCTCCTGCAACAGTGCCCAGTGACCACCCTGGGGGCCTCACCGTGCTCCCAAGGGAACGCTGCTGCTGTCCTTTGCTCAGGTTAGTGCTGGAAAAATGCTAGCATGAACGCCATTTGTCACTTGTGTGCAACATAGCCACTAAAAGTAGGGGTTCCATGGCCGTATCAGGCTGAATTTCTCCTTGGGGAAACCCTGGCTTCCCCAGGAGCCAGTCTGGAGGGCTTTCCCTGCTCAGACTGACCGCTCGAATTTGGGAGAGCTGAGGACTGAACGGAGGCAGGCATCTGCCCCCAGGTACAGTGGCTTAGGCCCCAGCACCACCGCCAGGCCCAGGCTCCTCTGTCCTCGTACTGTGCAGCGAGCCCAGGACAGGGCTGCAGGGCTCTGCTCCATCCCTCTGGCTGCAGCCGACCGCATCCCGTCCCCACAGAGAGCCCTGCAGAGCCTCATCCCCCCACCCAGGCAGGAGCTGGTGCCCCCAGCAGCAGCTGACCTGGCTGTGAGCTGCAGAGAGGGCCCAGGCTTTGCCCTTGTTTCTCGTCAGCACAAGGCTCCACCTTGTCCCATTTGGATTGAAAATCCCCCCTCGCCCTGCTCCCTGCAGGGTGCCATGCTCCCGGTGCCGCTGATGGCTGTGGCATTTCTGCTCTCCCCAGGCCCAGCCAGGCTTTGGATCCCTGCGGCTGGTGGGCGGAGGGAGCCGGTGCGACGGACGAGTGGAGATCTTCCAGGATGGGGCGTGGGGCAGAGTCCTGGATGAGCAGTGGGACGTGCAGGAGGCCAGCGTGGTGTGCCAGCAGCTGCAGTGCGGAGAGGCAGGGACAGCCTACAACCCCCCAAAGCCTGAGCGAGGGACGGGCTCCGTGGGGCTGCGAGGGGTCCGGTGTGCAGGGCACGAGGCCAAGCTGACCCTCTGCAACACCTCCCTGCCCGGCAGTGCGCTGGCAGCAGGGCTTGCGGAGGACGTGGGAGTCATTTGCTGGGGTGAGTGGCACTGCCCAGGCGCCCAGGTGACGGTCTGCGCAGGCGGGCAGGCCCTGACAGCGACTGGGGTTTCCACCCGCTGCAGGGAGCCGGCGGGTCCGGCTGGTGAACGGGGCCGGGCGCTGTGCAGGGAGAGTGGAGATCTACTCCCAGGGCATCTGGGGGACTGTCTGCGACGACGGCTGGGACCTGTCTGATGCCGCCGTCATTTGCCACCAGCTGGGCTGCGGAGAGGCAGTGGAGGCAGCCGGCTCCGCTCGCTTCGGGGAAGGCTCCGGGCAGATCTGGCTGGATGGTGTGAACTGCTCCGGGGCCGAAGCTGCTCTCTGGGACTGCCCAGGCTGGGCCCTGGGGGCAGCACGACTGCGGGCACAAAGAGGATGCGGGAGTCGTCTGCTCAGGTCAGTGCCACCTCAGGAGCTGTGGTGGGAGCCTGGTCCCGGGGAGGGCAGGACGCGGGGAGAGCCGGCCATGGCCAAGGCTGCCCCTGGCTGCCTCTGAGCTCCTGCCCGAGTCCCACCCATGCACGGACACCCTCAGTCCCACGGGGGGTCCCTGGGGAGCTCAGCCGTCCCTGAGGGTTAGCGGGAAGGGCAGGGCTGGCTGTAAATCCGGGACTTCTCTCTGCCCCTGGGTGCAAGGGGGATGTGGTGGCCTTGCCCCTACCCGGCTGAGGGCCTGGGGGGGTGTAGAGGTGTCCTGGCTCCCACAGCCCCAGATCAGCCTGTTCCCGCTTTGGGGCCTTTTCTTCCCAGAGTTCATGGCCCTGAGGCTGGAGAACAGCGACGGCTGCTCCGGGCGCCTGCAGGTTTTCTACAACGGGACATGGGGGAGCATTTGCTCTAACTCCATCACTGACAACACGGTGACACTGGCGTGCAAGGAGCTGGGCTGCGGGGACAGAGGATCCCTCGAAACACGCCTGCCCTCTGGCAGGGTGTCTGGCCCTGCCTGGCTGGATCGCGTGCGGTGTGGGGAGACAAACAGCTCTTTCTGGCAGTGTCCCTCCACACCCTGGAACCCACAGTCATGTGAATACCTGGAAGAGGAGATCCACATCACCTGCAATGGTAACTCTGAGGCACCCAGGCACCAGTGTCACCCCAGCTCCTGCTCCCCACAGGGCATGGCCAAACACAGAGAAAGAGCTTGGAGAGGCTTTTACTTTCCATGCCAGACCCTTGTGCTGCCAGTGGCACAAACGTGACCGCGGCCACACACATCCAGCAGCAGTTGCCACCCAGGTTACCAGCAGTGCCTGCGGGAGGCAGAGGCATCTCCAGGTGAGGTCTCAGAAGAGACCAGATGGTTTCAGAAGAGCCTCCCCTCCACAGACAAGCTACTGCTGCTCTGTGAGCCAGGGACCTTCTGGGGCTGAGCAATCAGGGTCCCCCCACAGTCCTGCATGTGTCCCCTGGATGACAGGGTTTCAGTTGCTGCCCCAGATGGTGCAGGGAGGCCCGAGCAGAGCTCAAGCCCCACTCTCTTCTGCATGATCCCCCAAACCAGCCCCTTCACCACAGTGTTTCCTTCTTCAGGGGGACAGCCAGAAATGCCTCCAACCTCGCTGGCACCGTGCCCCAACTCCACGAGCTGCACAGGTAGGGAGCTCCCCTCTGTGTCTGGCAGGGCTCTGCCTGCTCTCCCGGTGCCATGGGAGGTCTTACTCTTCTCCAGCCAGGGAGAAGATTCGTGCCGTGGGAGGCAAGGACGAGTGCTCGGGCAGAGTGGAGGTCTGGCACCGTGGCTCCTGGGGGACGGTGTGCGACGACTCGTGGGACATGCAGGGTGCCGAGGTGGCATGCAGGCAGCTGGGCTGTGGCCCCGCGGTGTCTGCCCTGCATGAGGCTGCATTTGGGATGGGGACGGGCCCCATCTGGCTGGAGCAGGTGGAGTGCCAGGGGACGGAGCCATCCCTGCAGGACTGCTGGGCCCGGCCTGGGGACAGCGGGGCTTGCCGGCACAAGGAAGATGCTGCTGTGCGCTGCTCAGGTTAGTGGCAGGGCTGGGAGCCTTTGCTCGGGTATTAGCAGGGAACTAGGGAAGGACTTTTGTCCACGCGGTCCGGGCATGGACCCCGACCTTCCGAGAGAAAGAACATTCCTGTGGAGTGCAGGAGCCCGGTGCCAGGCAGGGAGCATCCTCGGTGTAACTGGCCATGCTCTGGCCACTGCCCATGGGGCCCTGCAGCCCCAGGACTATCCCCTGGGCTGCCTCTGCCATCCTGCCTGCCTCCCAGAGCAGAGGTGCTGGGCTCTGTCCCGGCCTCCCTTTCTGGCACTACAGGAGGGGCAATTTGGGTGGGATGTGTCAGGGACATCTAGAGACACACACACACACACACACACACACACACACACACACAACACGGTGTGTTGGGGAGGAGGTTTCCTGATACCCACACACCCAGTGTCTCAGCCCAGCTCTCCTTTTCCTCCTCTGCAGCTACACCCAGGACGACAACACCCCCACCCCGAGCAGGTAACTTGTCCTCCCCGGAGTCTGGGTACCCCCGGGGCCAGGCTGTGACCCACAGCTGGATGGAAGGGGCTCCTAGCTGGGGTGTGAAACTGCCTGGAGGAGATACTGGAGTGGTGGCAGGGGGTTGGGGAGAGCTATAATTTACCCAGGATGGTGGAAGCTTTCCTGTCACTCACCCCTGGGGTGCTGCCCCTTCGAAGTTGTCTCCCATGCAGATCCCACCCGAGGCCATCAGAGCAGCAGCGGGAGAGTCTCAGTGCCCGTCATCATGTGCATCATCCTGGGGACCCTTGTCTGCTTGCTCCTGGCCCTCCTGGCTGGGCAAGTGCTGAGCGCCAGGGCTGGGCGCAGAGGTGGGTCCTTGCCCAGAGGTGCCGGGGGGAGATACCTCCTGGTAGGGCTGTAGGGTGCTGCGGGGGGTGTCAGCAAGGGGCACAGGCAGAGCGGGAGGGTGAGACTGTGTGCTGCTACCTGCCTCGTGCTTCCCCGTTGAGTGCCTGGCTGTGGGGCACCAGCAGCAAGGGGTGGAGAGAGCCCCGAGGTGGGGGCAGTTAGCCATGGTGTGAGGAGAGAAATGGCAGAGAGGGGATGGCCAAGGCTGGCAGTGCTCTCGGTAGTGCTGGAGGGGGCTCTGGGGCAAGAGAGATGCTAGGAGGAGTGTGGGGCAGCAGGGTCCATCACCGTGGTGTCAGGCCCCCAGGCTGTCCCCCTGCCCAGCCCTGCCCACCCCCTGGTGGGACAGGGGCAGGTAGGGGCAAGCTCCAGGTGGAGAGGAAATGTGGGAACATATCCGGGGTGAGACAAGGGGGACATGGCGCACAGGCCAGAGGGGCATGAGCACTGTCTCCAAAGGGATGATGTGAGGGTGATGCTGCCCCAGATAATCTTCACACCAATGCTGCCCTCACTGGGGATGTGGCAGCTGTGCCTGGACAGTGCAGTGGGGCTGTGCTGTTGGACCAGTCCTGAGGTGGCACATGGAACCGTTTTGGGGGAGCACAGTGGGGTCCCTTTGCCCCTCTGCCTGTCCCTGTGCCAGCCCTGCCTCTGTCCACAGGCTCCAGAAGAGCCCAGGAGCCCTTCCCCGAGGCTGTGTACGAGGAGATCGGGTACAGCCCAGCGTGGGAGAAACGGGCCAGGTTTGATCGCTCAGGTGGGTGTGGGTCTTCCCTGGAGGCACATCCGCAGGACCCTTTCCTTTGGCCCCAACCAGGAGCTGACCCTCTGAAGCCCCCCAGCCTGTGGTCCCTGTGGTGCTGGGGCTGTGGGGGCTGTGGGGAGAGCATCCAGGTCCTGGGACCAGGAGAGAAGCTTTCTCCCAGTCAGCTTTGACTGTCCCAGCTGGACAGCCCCTCTCTTCCTGCCCCTGCACCCCATGAGACACCCGAGGAGCGAGGGAAGGGGCTGTCCTGGTCCAGCTCTGGAAGCTCCTTTGAGACAGGGTTTGTCCCGGGGGAGCAGGGTGAATTCCCAGCCCTCCTCCCCACACAGCCCCAGCTCTGTGGGTCCCCCTTCCCCAGCAGCGCTGACCGTGAACCACGTCAGTGGGGCTTGCTCCATAACACCCGCTGTGCATCTCTCCAGGCTCCTATTCAGAGGAGTCCCTGACCCAGCTGCAGCCCCACCCTGGGGTCAGTGAGGAGGAGAAAGGTCTGGGATCAGCACCAGGTAACGGAGGCAGGAAGGGGTTGATCTCCCTGCAGACATGGGGTGGACAGAGGTGTCCCTGAGTGTCACCATCGGAGAAGGGGAGGACATGGGCATCACTTGTGGTTCTGCCAAGCCCAGTGTCTGCGCTCTGTGTCCCTGCACATCCTCTCATCCTCTGCTCTGCAGGACGGATCTTCTCACTGTCACCAACTCCCCTCTCCTTTCAGATGTCCTTGTCCTGCCCGGAGGTGACCCAGCAGATGGCTACGATGATGCCAGGGAGGTTCCTGATGCGGGGGAGGATGATGTGCCTGGGCAGGGAGAGTGGGAAATGCCCAGGATGCCAGAGGAGGGAGCAGGGCCCAGGGCTGCACCTGGAGGTGAGAGGGAAAGAGAGCGCCGCCTGTTCCTAGGGTTCCATCCCTGGTGCCCCTCAAGTCACTACCCTACTGACACCCAAACCTGCTGGGAAGGGGGAACCTGGCATGGGAGTTTTCCTTGAAAGGCCCGGGGGTGGGAAAAAGAGCTGAAAGTAGTGAGGAGCGGGGAGGGTGGTGGTGTACAGACCCCATGGGGTGAACTGAAACGTCCGGCCTTGCTGCTTGCAGGGGGCAGCCTGCGCTCCTGGAGAAGTGCCGACGGTCCCTGGAGCTGAAGGAGACACCTCGTCCCTGTCCCCAGGGAACATGGGCTATGATGATGCTGAAGAGGTGCCTGTGGCACTTCCCTGTGAGGACGCAAAGGCTGTGACACCGGAGCTTGGTGCACAGCAGTCCCTGAGCCCCAGGCCAGGAGAGCCCATCCCTGCTGCACAGCTGGGTGCAGCCGGGAGGGAGGAGAGGTCTGTGCAGCTGGGAGAGCTGCGAGCACCAGGGGACTGTCTCCCTTGAGCCATGGGCAGCAGAAACCGCCTGAAGTTTCCTCCATTTTTATTCCCATTTTTATGCTGTGCATTCTTATATTTGCTTATTAAAAGCCTCTGGGGGCTTTGACCCAGAGCTGATGCTTCCCTGCCAGGTGTCAGGGCATCTCCCTGAGGCTGCTCAGGGGGAGCAGAGAACAGAGACACCATGGCAAGGAAGGGACACGTCTCAGGGACAGCAGGCGCAGGGTCAGCCTGTGGGGCTGCGTGAGGCCATGGTCCCTGGGGAATAATCTTGGTGACAGAGACATCTCCATCCTGCTGCCCACAGGCAGCTTCTAGACAAAATGGCTCTCTGATAGGTCCCGTGATGCACCCCAGTGGGAGCACCCATTTTCTCCCCCAAGGGTTCCAGCTGCTCTTTCCCCCAGGCCCTGCCTGGGCCACACTGGTCCCACAGTGCAGAGGCCACGACAGAGCTGCCATGTCAGGGTGAGCCCTGGGCTTTTGTCTCACAGAAGCGAGCCCTAAGGTGACCACAGGGCCCTGAACACCCCAGCCAGCCCCAGGTGGGATCATGGCCTGTGGATTACCTCCCACAATGCTTGGGAGGCAGCTCTGCTCCCCACTGCCCTGGCACAGGGTGCAGAGCCACCTCCTGGGAAACACGTGGCTGGGATTCCCTCTCCTCATGCTTTGCCAGAACCCCAGTCTCCATGGGCTGTTCCTCCTGCCTTGCAGACCCTTGGCAGCCCTGGGCAACCCTCCTCCTGCTCCCCTCCAGCTCCCACCCCTGCCCCCCTGCTGCCTTGCCAGTGATGTCAGTTTGGGTTGTGTGCGGGGCAGTACTTGTGGGCAGGTACAGGAGGGCTGGGAGCACCGAGGATGAGGGCAAGGTTCCCTCAGCGCTGTTAGAGGGCCAGGGGGATGGAGAAAGCTTCCCCACAAGACGCGTGCGGCAGCCAAAAGTCGTGTTCCAGCCCCTGGCCTGGAGAAGGGCCCATCTGGGAGGATGCTCATGTGGGCACATTTCCATGGCAGTGGAGATTTTGTGTCCCTCCACTAAAACAGGTGCTGCTGGGAGCTGAGCCAGGGTCCTTCTCCCTCAGCTGGGGTTTCACCTGCCCCAGCACCCACGGCACAGAAACCTTGTGCAGAAGCCAGGCTGGGAGAAGAGTTTGGCACCTGGGCAGGACCTGGCGCCCAAACTGCCCAACTACCCTCCCTGCTCCCGCTGGTGGGTCTCCGCACTCCACCGGCTATTCCCCAATGGGCTTCTCTTCTGCAGGCTGGAAGGTGTGTTGGGTGTGTGTGGCAGGATTGCCTGTGAGGAGTAGCTGCAGCTCCATAGTGCTGCAAACAGCAGGATCTGGCCCTGGAGCAGAAGTGGAGAGGAGGCAGAGGTTGCCAACATCTTCTCCTATAGCACTGTTGTCCCATTCCCTGCTGGGAGCTCCTCCACCCCTGGGCTGACCCTGGGGGCACCTGGGGGGAGCCGAGGTTCACACATCCCTCTGCCCCACACCTGAGAGCCTTCCTGCTGGCAGCCCTCATGGGAGAGCAGTGTTCCCAGGGCAAGATCCCCACAATGATGCGTGACATCCATGGGCATTAAAAACACAGCCTGGAGAACTCCCACTGGGATAAGCTCCAGCCCTGCATCTCAGATAAATAAGGTATAAAGGTGAAGTAAAGAAGAGGGGAGTGTTATCTTCTGAACATGGGATGGTGGGGGCCTCTGGACAGTATGGACACTGATCTGCACACTCCAGGTGCCCCAAGTGGGAACTGGGGAGAAGAGCCCAGTGCCTGTCCGGTGTGACTGTCCCACCAGCTCTGCCCTCCCACAGGTGTAATATTTCTCCCATAATCTGGCACCTGGTAGAGGTTTGCCTCTTCCTCCTTGAGGAAATAAGCCCCAGGCATGGGTGTGCTTGAGAGGGCAGCACCACTGAGCAGAAAGAACCTGTTTCATGCATTTTGGGACCTAACAGGATGGCCCTGCCAGCTGGGTCCCTTCTCTGCATCAAAGCAGGATTGTCACTGTGCCCCAGATCTGTGTCTGCTCCTGCAGCTCCTGATGATCTACCTGAGGGGGGTCGCAGTGAGACCCCAGCCCTCAGCACCGCTGCCCGACACTGGGCAGAGCTCAGATGTGGAAAGCCCATGGGAGAGCAGCCTTATTTCTCTGAGTTTGGGCTCCCTGTTCCCAAGGAGGAGCAGTGCAACAGGGCGAGGTGCCCCCAGGCTCTGATGACATCCCAGGGTGTGTGGTGGGGGCACACAGGGGCAGAAATCCCATAACCTTTCCTCTAGTCACTGGGCCTTGCCCTGCACCACTCCTCCCACCAGCATCCCAGGAGGTGAGGTGGACAGCAGGCTTCCATCTCCTTGGGGCTGCGGGTGTGGGTTGGGCTCAGGGACCTCCCCACTCCTCCAGTGCTGAGGCCTGTCCTGACAGCAAAGCAGTGCCCTGGGACAGCCCTGGCTGGGGTCTCCGTGGCAGGGTGCCTGAGCAAGGGCAGCTGTTAACTCCAAGGCTGAGAGCCTGACCACATGCAGGGGTGGTATCTTCGTGGTGGTAAACATGGGACAATTGTGCTGCTCAGCTGCAAGGAGTGCCTCTCCCTGGGACTGGGCGGACGATGGCCTCCCTGTGGGCAGTGTGCCCTGGTCTGGGAACTGAGGTTGAGGTGAAGGATGTGTGTGAGGAGGGGAGCAGTCTGTGCACCAGTGAGAATGACCATGAGGATAGAGACAGAGTCTTTGCAGAGACCCCTCAGTGGAGAGATCCCGATCCCTGTGGAGCAGGGAAGGAGATCCAGCTGGAGAACACCCCAAAGACACACTGAGTGGAGAGTCCTGCCCAGGGGAAGGCTGGGGGCTTGTGGCGCAAGAGGAAGGCTCCTTCTAACCTGTAGATGTGCAGCTACAGCGCATGGGCAGTGCTCTGGCAAGAGGGGAAGGAGCAAGGAGGGCCAGGGCAGGATGGACGAAGGCAGCAGGGCTCTGCAAGACCCTAAGGGAGAAAAACATTGCTGAAGCCCGGGGTTGAACCAGGGACCTTTAGATCTTCAGTCTAACGCTCTCCCAGCTGAGCTACTTCAGCCCTGCCCCAGCAGCCCTTGTCCCTGTGCCACCCGTGCCAAGCCACAGCCTGACACACGTGAGGAGAGCTCCTTGGGGACGTTCCCAGGAAAAAGCTGTGCCCAGTGCAAGCAGAGTGGGCCTGGCCTCTCCCTGCCCCTGTGGCCAGGTGGGCTCCAGGTGCGGGGTGGGTGCCAGCTTACAGTGGGAGTGACAAGATATATGTTGGGCCTTAAATACAAAGGTGATGGTTGCAAAGTCAAGTGAGCAGGCCAGGCACATGCAGCTGCAAAGGCTGAGGAAGAAAGAAGTGTGGGATTGGTGGCAGACACCTCTCACAGAGAAGTGAAGGGCCAGGGGAGGAAGAGCTCGTGTTGGTGCCATAGGCTTTTGCTTCATTCTTGTCTGAGCCAGAGCTTTTTGTTCAATATTGGGAGACCATATGTAGGGGGAAAGGAGGCTTGGAAACCTCCAAGGGTCTGGGTTGCAGAGCCTCTCAAGATAACCTCTTCCAGTGTGTAAGTGACCTCATGGTTATGACCTCATGGTCCTCATCTCCTGCCTGAACATTCTTTCCACTTTTGTCCCTTGCCTCTCCTTTTCCCACCATCCACCACGATGAAGAGCCTGGCTCTATTTTCTTAGCTGCCTGACAGGTACTGAAATGCTCCTACGAGGTTTTCCAAAGCCTTCTCGTCTCCATACTGGAGAGTGTTCCCTCAGCCTTTCCTCAGGTGGGAAGCTCTCCAGCCCCCTGTACGTCTACACATGCCCGACTGTATTGGTGCCTCTTCATTGATCTTGCTCCAGTTGATTGATGTCCTTCCTGTACGGGGGGCAGGAGGCCCCAAACTCAGTGCAGTACTGGGCATGTGGTCTAGCAAGCACTGAATGGAAGGGGAGAATCCCTCCCCCTCATCTCCTGGCCATGCTCCTCTTCAGACAGCCAGGATGCTGTTGGACTTCTGGGTTGCCAGCCGTCACCGCTGACTCATGTGCAGCTTGTTGTCCACCATGACCCCCAGGGCCTTTTCTGCTGAGCTGCACCCCACCCAGGGCTGTTGCCCAGGGTTAGGCCAGCCCAGGGAAGGACTTGGTTGAAGATGAGGGGTGTTGAGGGAAAGGATTAGGGAGGTAGGTAGGGCTTAGATTTCAGGTATCTGGTGAGGGTTTCAGCTTCAGTGATCAGGGCAGGGCTAACGATGAGAGCTCACCTTTCAGGGTTAGGTGTTAGGCTATAGGCAAAGGTTTAGGGGGAGCTGCGAAGTGCCAGGCCTGAGGGGCAAGGATGTGGCACTCGGCGTGTATTTGTCCTCAGAGTGACCGGGGGAAAACCTCAGCTGCTGATGACCAAAGGCATCACCATTCAGATGGGCTGGGAATTAGCACTGAGCCCCTTGGCAGGGCACATCCAAGGGGCTACACGACACAGGATGTCTCTGTCTCCTTTCTTTGTCACCCTGAAGTCACTTGCCTCTGTTCTTCTGCTCTAATCAGCCCCCAGAGAGGCTCACGTCAATCTCCTGAGGGAGCTTCCTCACCCAAACCCCTCAGCATGCCCCACTAAACCCCAAAGACTCTATTCCTCCCATAGCTCTCCAGACTCAGTAACTTTCCCCTGGGAGCTTGTTAGAGTGCAGCAACTCTAATTAGTTTATTCTTGCATCTTAATTTCTGTCCAGTCGCAGGGGGGCTTTTAGAACAGGCTGTTTTGACGATGGGTTTTGCTAAATATAATGATGTTAACAACCACATGATGTAACACAAGTGCATTTCTTTCTCAGTTATACCTCAGAAATGCTTTGAACATTGACAAATGATTTTTCTGTTGACTGTAAAATGTTACCCACAACACCCCAAATTAATTTGCTAGAGGTGGGCATGGAATAAGGAGGCACAGGAAGATAGGCAGGGAGATCACTAGAGGCATGAGGTCGTAACAAGGCTCTGGACTAGAAATTTGGCCAAGAAGGTGGAAAAGTTGATTTAAACTGCCAAACTCTCTTTTTAGCCAACTTGCTAATTGTGCGTATAGTTATAATTTCCTATCTATTTGTCTAGCATATTTCTTCTATGGTCATCACTTGAGGAAGGTAGACCTTAGTGGAGGCTTGGACTTGGCATACAGTTGAGGACTTCATTGTTGTTTGTTTGTTTGTTTGTTTTTTAATAATTTGTCTCATATTTTACTTCCGTTTCTTCAAAATTAATAAGATTCCTGTGACTATTTACAGTCAAGTCTCAGGGTAAATCAGGTGGGAATTGGTGCAAAGGAGCTGTAACATTCAGCTGTGAACATCAGTGAGGAAGTCTGATGTAGAAGAATGCAAGTCCCAGGCAGCCCCTGAGGGAAATGGTGGGGCTGGGGAGGTGGGGAGGAAAGTTCCCCATACAGTGGGGGACCATGAGGAGACCGCTGTTGTTACATTTCCTGTCCTCTGTAGAAGACCATCAGAATTGGAGAAAGCTTCTCTCACTTCTGTAAAATTAAGAAAGGATTAAAAACCCCTTCAAAATGAACAAAGAAAAAAAAATATTTACGAAGTTGTCATTAAAATCTTCCACTTTAAGTAGACTCCTGAAGCCTCTCCAATTAGCTGTACAAGATTGGAAGTCCTGAAATAATTGATGGAAGAGATGTGGCTCGTTCAGGTTTTCTGCATTTTAATGAGACCCGGGGTGTATTTGGTGCTTGAACCTCAGATACTGAGAGGACCTGAACCAACCTCTGAAGGGGTTAAAGTCAGAAGCAAAATCCAAAGTGTCTTGGAGTGTTAATTGGCCCCTCTGAGGCCCATTACAGACCAGGTGTCCCCATGGATTAGTTAGAGAAGAAAATTGGAGGCTGTGAGTACAGGTAGGCAAAGGCACTGTGCAAGGGGAGCTGATGCTGAGTAAAACTTGATATATTTTATCATGCCAAGTGGTCAGCCCCAAGAAGGGGGATCCCATCCCTCACACTGGCTCAGGGCTCTTCCTGGGGCACTGTGGGGTGGGGTGGGCAATGCTGAGTGGAGGACAGTGGTACCACAGCTCCCAGCCTCCCTGGGGGGCTGCAAGGAAGCCACGAGGCCCCAGTTCCATGCGATTATCATGTCTCCTTCCAGGCCTTGGTAGCAGAGACAACTGCCATAACCAAGGGGACAGAGACCCCCAGGCTGTGGACACCCAACCTATGGCATCTCCCTGCCTTTCCTGAGATCTCTCCTTCCTCCCTGCCTGTTCCTTGGAACACAAAGCACTGCATTGATCCAGGCTCTGGGTGACCTCTGGCACCACAGCAATTACCCTTTAAGGGACATTTTTTTCTCCTCCTGTCCAGTCTCAACCTCCCAAGCTACACTTTGTGATGCTTTTCCTTTTCTCAGGTGGTTTCCCACTACAAAGAAAAGCTCCACCATCTCTGAAACCACCCCAAACTCCTAATTTCAAGCTACTTTTTTACTCCCGCACGACCTTCCACACCATCAGGACAAGGAAGCCCAGGTCCCTCAGCTACTCTACACACTTCATGTGCTTCATGCTCCCTAAACCCACCTTTGCAGACATCCTCTGGGCACTCTCCCATTCCTTCCTGCTCCTCAGAATGGGAAGACCGGGAGTATGTTACAGGTGTGGCCACACCAGTGCTGAGTCGAGGGGGATGATAACTCCCCGTGTCTCGATGGTCATGCTACAATGCAGCTCCATATGCAGGAGCTGGCTCTATTCATGGTGAGCCTTTACTAGCAGCACATATGTCATCACTCACAGTGCCCAGGGCCTTCTCCTCAGACTCACTCCTCTGCCGGTCCAGTCCCACTTTGCCCCTTCTCCTTGTACAACTTGAGGTTCCTGCTGGCCAAAGCCCCAAGTATCTCAAGGTCCCTGTGCACTGAAGCTCCAGCACATCAGCATTTAAGGCATGTGTGCAGATGGTTCCTCTGAGAGGACAACAACTTGAGTGGATGTATGGCAGTATGGGTAAGAAAAAGAAATGCTCATTTAATGGAAATGATGACGAAGGTGGAAAGCACTACTGTAACGATGAGCTAGCTCATCCTCAGTCACACTGAACTTCACAGGAAGACAACGAGCAGCGAGGTTGACCTAAATCTATGTGCCTCAGAAGGTCAGTACCACACCTTATTGGGCAATGACAACGTCAAGTTTGGGGATAAAAGTGACAAAAATCAGCATTTGCTGATGTCCAAAACTTGCATCAAGCTCCTGCCAGCAGGCAGCGGAGGCACGGACGCAGAAGCCACCCCGACAAGAATGTTTTGCACACTGAAAAGTCTTTTTGGTTGAAGGCAGATCGTGACGAGGGCTGAGCAGTTTGTCACAACAGGCAGAGCACAGCCTGACATTTCTGATCCTAGTTCACGTGACTGCAAAGAACAACAGGAAGGAAACTGGTGCTTGCAAAAGGCCTGGATCATGACCATGACCCATGGCCTTTGGTCACAGAGGCCAAATGATCCAACCAGCTGGTGTGCATGTCAGATGCAGAGGGCAGTGGAGCCCATAAGAACTTGCCTATTTGACAATAAGGGTTGCAGGGAGCCAGGCTTACCAAGAAAGGCAATCTGCAAAGTCCTGATTTCAGCTGGGACAGAGTTAATTTTCTTCCTAGCAGCTGAAGCAGTGCTGTGCTTTGGGTTTAGGGTGAGAACAATGTTGAGAACTCCAGGATGCTTTAGTTGTTGCTGAGTAGGGCTTATCCTAAGTCGAGGATTGTTCAGTTTCCCATGCTGCCAGTGAGGGGGGGCACAAGAAACTAAGAGGGAGCATGACCAGGACATCTGACCCAAACTAGCCATAGTGTTATTTGATACCACAGGACATCAGGCCCTGTATATAAACAAGAGGGAGGAAGGCAGTGAGTTGGCCAAGAGATGTGGATCACTGCTTGGGGGGACCAGCTGGGCATGGATCAGTGGGTACAGAGCAATTGCACTGGGCACCCCTTGTCTTTTTCTTTGGTTTTATTCCTCTCTTTTTCTTATCTTCCTTTTCATTACAATTATTGCAACTATTTCTATTATTATTATTAATATGATTATTATTACTACATCTTGTTTCAATTATTAAATTCTTCTTATGCCAACCCATGAGGATTTTTTGTTATTTTTTTTTTTTTTTTTCTGATTCTCCTCCCCATCCCACCAGGGGAGATGTGGGGATAATGAGTGAGTGGCTGCATGGTGCTTAGCTGTCAGCTGGGGGTAAACCACAATATTCCTTTTTGGTGCCCAAAATGTCATCCGGTGGTGTGACCACAGCCCTGAGCAGTACAGCTGGGAGTGGCAGTTGGTCCTGACACCAATCACCACTGGGTAGTACAGGACCTGCAGCAGTTGAGTTTGGGGTCTGGATGGTGCCATTTGTTGTCCTGAGACAAATGTGAAGACTCTGGTTATGTCCTATTAAAGAGGAGCCCAAGCACCCCTCAGGTCATTCTGGATATCCAGAGAAGTGGGGGGGGTGGGAGCAATGGGCAGGCCTGAAGCCTGTCTTCAAATCTTAGAGGTGTTTCTTTCCCAAGGTGGAGATGGTGTGGGTACAGGGAGAGTGGCCTGATCCTCCCGTGCCAGGCAGAGCATCCAGCCCAGGGGTGCAGACATCTGGAGGAGGCTCAGACCAGAGGTGTCTATAGGAGATCCTCCTGCCAGCACTGAATTTGGGAGATGCTTTGGCAGGGCTTCCTAAGGGCTGATACAAAGGAGACAATTCCATTTCATCTTCAAGGCCAAACCTGTTGAAACACAAAAACCGTATGGGCTTTCATGGATGAAGTTGAGCAACCATGGCAGGAGGCCAGCACACTTTCTTGTCCACACTTGCCACTGCAGTTGCCTGTGCCTGAACCTGCCCACTTGCTTTTCCTGCAGCCACATTTTCACTGGAATTCCATGGAAATCCCAGCGCTCCTACTCTCAAGCTGGCATCCACTCCAAGCCCATGCAGCCTGGCCAACCACTGAGGCACCAACCACCTAGTGCCCCTGTGTGCAGCACAGGGCATGGCTCACACACCCCCTTTCCTTGTTGGTGCCCCTGCTCCCAGCACTGCTGTGCTGTCCCCAGATGCCACCCTCTTGCCACCAGCCTGCCTGTGGGACGGGGTGGAGATGCACAGAGGGCTGAAGGGGTTCAGGATGCCCTGGGGTAGCACAGAGACCTTGTCTGTACATGCAAGGATGGAGCTAGGAAAGGCAGAGCTCAACTGGTGCTCAAACTGGCAAGGGATGCAGAAGGTAGCAAAAGGGACTTCGGTAAGGGTGTTAGCAGCCACAGCAAAGCTAAAAAAAGAAAAGCGGGCCCAAAACTCAGTGAAGGAGTGGACCTAGTGACCAAGAACACGTGGAGAGACTTTCAGCAAGCTGGTTGGCCATACATGATTCTGTGGGTCCTCTATGGGGTGAGTTACAGCCAAGGGTGCTGAGGGTGCTGGCCAAGGTCAGTGTGTGGCTGCTTCTGTCACCCTGGAAAGGCCATGGCAGTCAAGGAGGTTCCTGGTGTCTGGGAAAAGGCAAACATGCCACCCATCTTCATGAAGAGCAAAAAGGAAGATGAGGGAGCTCCAGGCTGCTCAGCCTCACGTCTGTCCCGGGGAAAGTGATGGAGCAAATCCTCCTGGAAGCCATTTCCAAGCACCTGAAGGAGAAGAAGGGGATTTGGAACTTCCAGTAAAAACTGAATAAAGACAAATTCTGCCTGACCAACCTGAATACCATTTACAATGAGATGATGGGCCCTTTGGATAAGGAGAGAGGTAGATGCAGTAGCCCTCAGTGAAAAGGTCTGCCTGGGATCCACACAAAGTTGAAGACAAATGACAGTGTTCATCCTGTCACTGTGCTGGGACAACTCCAGACAAGAGGCCAGGATGGGGACAGCAGCTCTGCAGAAAAGGACCTGGGAGTCTGGGTGCACAAGCGGGACAGGAGGGAGCAGTGTGCCCTTGGGAAAAGGCAGGCCAACCTTATCAATGTCTGGATTAGCAAAATCACAGCCATCAGGGAAAGGGAAGTGACTCTTCTCCCTTATTCATGGACCCCAGTAGGATTGCTGTGTCCAGTGTGGGTCTCCCCAGCACAAGAAAGACCTTGACAGGCTGTGAATAGTCCAGCAGAGGCTGGAAAGATGGTTGGCGCCTGGAGCACATTGTGTACTAGGAGAGGCTAAGTGGGCTGTTTGGTTTTGAGGGTTGGGTTTTTTTGGAGAAATCCCTCAGAGACCAGCAGCCAAGCAAGGGCCCAGGGGAGATGGTGGGATCTCGGTCAATAGAGATGTTCCAAACTCATGGAGACAAGTTCTGGTGCACTTGACCTAGCACAAGTTGTCTGAGTATGGGCTTGGAGACCAGCTTAGGCAGGAGCTATGGCACATCAGGTCTGAGGGTCAGTATGAAGCTGTTTTCTTCTTTGGTCATAACGGTGGTGGAGTTGGGTATCAGAGTTGAGCCTGTATGCACCCTCACTGCACTGACATCATTAGAGCCCAATAAATTTTTCCTTTTAAAAAATTTTCCTTCTACCTGTGAGTGCTTGTGCAACCCTCACAGCTTCCATCCAGCAGAAATCGCTTCAGGCTGCCATGGTTCCCCTTTGTACCAAGAAGAATCCTGGTGTGAGAACATCTTGAAGGGCTCACCCATGCGCTGAGCACAGTGTGAGCTCTTCTGCAGGAGTCATTCCTAATCTGGCACTCATGCCATGGGCTGAGGACTATCCCAGCCCATCTCCAAGGCCAAGCCTTGCCAGGACCGTGCAGGCAGGCCAAGGCGACCAGCTCCAAGCAGAGACACACCCTGTGGGTGCCCACGCGGCTCACAGAAGGGCACCCACAGAAACCTCATCGCCCAGCACAGAGGGGCTGTGGCAGTGCCGATGGGTGGCAGTGGGCAGAGCAGGGAGGACCTCCTCAGCTGGGCTGGCCACGTCCTGCTGCCCCACATGGCCCCACAGCCCCATGGTGCAGGCACTGCTTGGAGCAGGGTGGTTGTTCAGGGTGGGGAAATGTCTGCCCAGCACAGACCCCGTGGCAGCCGTCCATGGTTCTTCCTCCAGCAGTGGCAGCCTCTCACCACCACCCGACCCTAGGTGAGCCCAACGTAGGATTTTGCAGGCAGACATGTGTAAGAAAATGAAAGAATTGTTGCCTCAAACAGTCATAAACACAGAAAAATTTGACAAGCTTTGGCCATTGTGATCAGTCTATGGAACACCACCCAAGGAAGCATGGAGTGTATCGAAGGGTGCACAGCTCCACTCCCTCATGGTTGTATTGCCAAATTCCTTAGATAAGCCTCAATGAAGGGAAACAAATTGAGTGAAACCATATGTTCAGGTTAAAGGAGTGATAAGAGAGAGAAAGAACCAGCACCAGAAGGACCTAAGCAAAAACTGAGGAAAAAATCAATGGTGTTGGGGCGAGCACAACCACTGACTCAATTGACAAAGGGGGTAGGGGCACCCGATCCCCCTTCCATGCACACACAGAACCCACCTTCCACCTTTTCCTCATCTCTCATGGAAATGTGTTGGAGGAGAACCTGCCTCTGCTTGTTTAGTATGAACATCAGCAGAGAAAGTGAACTTAAAAGGCAACAGAAAAGTTTGCTGGGGGTGCACCTACCGCTCAAGATTACCAGACCTGAGAAAATGCTGGAACTTGGGGTAGTGATCCACATATTTTGACTCTCTTTCTCTCTCTCCCTTTTCCTTTTCTTCCTTTCTTTTCTTCCTTACAGGTTTATTAATAAGAGGCCACATTGCTTGCTATCCTTTTCCAAGTTTAAGTTGTTTCTACTGCAAGTAAAACAGTTTTAACCAGTCATTTGGTGTCATTTCACTTTAATTTAACCCAAGGGGACCACAGAACCTTTATGCTTCCCTGCATTCCCAGTCTGGCTCATAACAACCTTGGAAAGGCTCATTGCCAGTACGATATTCATTTTTGGCTACCTGGCCTCTGCCTTCAAATGCACGCTATGAGAGAAGCACACCTGTGGAGCACCTCGTCTGCACAGTCAGAAGGGGTTCTGTAAGCATCAGCAATGTTGCCCTCAGCAAGAAGGCATTTCTCAACTGCCAGAAGGCACAGAGCACATTTAGGGAATATTAATACACTCAGAAACACACACCTCCGTGGTTCACCTCGCTGAACTTCCTTCACCATTCTTTTAAGCAATGAACACAGAGAAATGTTCTTCCTCCTAGGGGTCCTACTAGGAGAGAGTGGAAAAGAAGGACCTTGGCCCTCCATGGTGTTGGAGAAGAGCAGAATGCACCTCATTCAAAAGAGGGAAGCAGCAATATGTTTTATTGAGGTAAAGTACTAAATTGACAGAGTTCCATAAGTGCGATGGAACTGAACAAAGTTTTGATAGGGGCTTGATAAGGTTCAGTAAGATTGATGGTGAGGTTCACCTTAATAATTACTGCATGGAGGAAACCCACAAAGGAAAATAGAGTTAGAATTGAGTTAGAATGTTTCACATAGAGACCAGAGATGCAAGGAGAGAGGAGGACACTGCCACTGTGTCACACTCCAAGGGGCCCCCATAACAAATCCTGTCACGTGTAAAGAGGGGTCCAGCCCAGTGAGCCAGGCTGGGAGGCCCCCACATCCCAGACCGGCCATGCAGGGTTACTGGGGCCAAGTCTGGGCTTTGAACTGTGCAGGAAGACACAGTCCATGTGGGCTACGAAAATGGAAAACCAGGGCAAAATGCCAACTTGGGAAGGCCATGTGTGTTGGAACAAAGAGGAAAAGACCCAAAGGGGATCCCCAGGAAGAACCACATGAAGGAGGAGAAACAGAAAATATGCCTGTGAAATGCAAACTGCTTTTTGAGGTGTGACACCAAAAATTCAGGTGGTGGTGGGGACATCCAATTCCCCATGCTTGTGAGGGATCTCACAGCTACCTGTAAGACCATTGTGGCGGGCAGGTCAGTGCTACATGTTTTGCCTTGTCCTTCGGCTGACGACCTGATCAAAAAGCTCTGTCTGACTGAGCCAGGGGAGAGGTCAGGAGTGGGCTGGGACTTGGGCATTCACCCCACAGCTCCAACACTTCTGAAGGGCACAGCAGCCCCAGGGAGCATCCCAGGGAGGGATGGCAGCCTCCCCAGTGTTCCCACTACTTGAGCTGGTCCAAAGGGTGTGAGGAAACAGAGTCCAGGCACTCTCTGTCTGTCCTGCATTCATGCTGCAAGTGACCCTCAGCCCTGGCTGCCTTTCTTCCACTTCTGCCTCCCCACCAGCCCTGCTGCCCAGGACAGCAGGAGACCCCCAGCCCTGGGGCTCCTCGGGCAGCTTCCACATTTCTCCAGTCTCCTTTCCCCGTGCCTGCTGCATTTTCACTGGCTCACACCAAAATGCAGGGTCATGGTTTATGGGTATCTGGATTTAGTGCTTTACTCTGGGTGATCCTCACCTTTGAGGGGTGTCTCATCTCCTGAGTGTCCATTCACTGCCCACCCCAGGGCACACAGAGAGTGTCTTTTCTTTCCTGACCCCTCCAGACTCCTTTCCGCAGGGAACACTACATGCCATCAGCCCTGCTATACATGTGGCTGCCTAAAGAGGTAATGGAGAGCTCCTGCAGCACCTACACAGCCCCTGGAAACCAGGAATAGTCTTTGAAAGCACCACTTGGTTTCCAATAGATCACACAGTGGCCACAAGTTTATCACCCCAAAGCAGGAATTAAAGAATGAGAAAATACATTTTAAAAAGTCAAATTCCTTGGGCTTATTCTTGGTAGCAGCTTAGTTAGGACAGCCCAGCCTTCAGGCACTGCACACAGGAGACCCCTTTTATTGCTGAGATGCTCTCAGGGAGGCTGGATCTGGTAGTGTGTTCAAGGCATTTGAGAAAGGGTCGGACACAACAGATGAAGCCTCTAGAGAAGTGGAATGAAGCCAAGCAGTTACCTCTTATGATAATTATCAGAAGGGAAAAATAAATCAGAGGCTTGTCCTAAGCCAAGCTCTGGGTACTCTGCAGAGAAGGTGAGGCAGGTTACTGCTGGTAGAACAAGGTGCGTTGGATCAATTCCTTCACGGCATCCTTGAGCTCCCTGTTCCTCATGCTGTAGATGAAGGGGTTCAATGTTGGAGGTACCACTGAGTACAGAACAGCCACCACCAGATCCAGGGATGGGGAAGAGAAGGAAAGGGGCTTCAGGTAGGCAAAAAATGCAGTGCTGATGAACAGGGAGACCACAGCCAGGTGAGGGAGGCACGTGGAGAAGGCTTTGTGCCGTCCGTGCTCAGAGGGGATCATCAGCACGACCCTGAAGATCTGCACATAGGACAGCACAATGAAAACAAAAGAAGCAAAGAATAAAAATGCAGTAAACACAAGGAGTCCAACTTCCCTGAGATAGGAGGAGTCAGAGCAGGAGAGCTTGAGGATCTGGGGGATTTCACAGAAGAACTGGTCCACCACATTGCCATGGCAGAGTGGTAGGGAAAATGTGTTGGCAGTGTGCAGCAGAGCATTGAGGAATCCACTGCCCCAGGCAGCTGCTGCCATGTGGACACAAGCTCTGCTGCCCAGGAGGGTCCTGTAGTGCAGGGGTTGGCAGATGGCAACGTAGCGGTCGTAGGCCATGACGGTGAGAAGGGAATATTCTGCTCCAAGGAAAAATACAAAGAGAAAGACCTGGGCATAACATGCCAAGAAGGAGATGACCCTGGTATCCTGGAGGGAATTGGCCATGGAACTGGGGAGAGTGGTGGAGATGGAGCCCAGGTCGAGGAGGGAGAGGTTGAGGAGGAAGAAGTAAATGGGGGTGTGGAGGTGGTGGTCGCAGGCGATGGCGGTGATGATGAGGCCGTTTCCCAGGAGGGCAGCCAGGTAGATGCCCAGGAAGAGCCAGAAGTGCAGGAGCTGCAGCTCCCGTCTGTCTGCAAATGCCAGGAGGAGGAAGTGGGTGATGGAGCTGCTGTTGGACATGGTCTCCATATGAACCCAGGGGCCTGTACCAGAGGGAAAAGACAGTGACAAGTGAGGACAGACTTCTCTGGGTAAAACCAAAGACTTCTCTCACACATTCG
The DNA here is from genome assembly GCF_018691265.1 of Tyto alba. Lineage (NCBI taxonomy): Eukaryota > Metazoa > Chordata > Aves > Strigiformes > Tytonidae > Tyto > Tyto alba. The sequence continues at coordinate 93,616 of NW_024881290.1, read as the reverse complement.
TGACCACACCTCAGACCCCCTCCCTTTCTCCTGCTTGGCAGGACCTTTGTGCAGCTCCCTGGCTGTTGCTCTGGTTTGTGCTGGCTGGGGGTGCTGTGAAGAGCAGGGCCTGTGGGCTCCCAGATGTGTTGGATATGCTCTAGGCTAGGCTCTGCTTGGGAGCAGGGGGCACGTAGGGGCCAGGTCTGATAGATTTTCTCAGGTGAATTCCCTCTCATCATCAAAGGGCTTGACAACACCTCCACCCCCAATCTGAAGCAAACTTGACTGCATCAAGGAGATTCATGCTTTTGTTTCTGTTTTTTTCTTTCAGAAAGCTCTTCCCTACCACCCCACCACCCCCACCCCAGCCCCATCTCCTTTAGGGAGTCTTCTCTGAAGGCAGAAATGCTGAGCATCTCTGCTGTGCTCAGGCTGAGCAGCCACTAGTCCTGGGAGGCAAAAAGCTTTGCTGTGGCTTAGCACAGGGGCAGGCGAGCTGGTCTGTCCGTTTGTCTTGTTCCCAGCTGCCCTGTCTCTGCCCCTTGAAATGGAGGGGGATTGCACTCCTGAGGTACCCGGAGAAGCAATCAGACCCCGCTGAGAGCAGAGGGATCCACTGCAGATCACTAAGTATTTCACCCTGCCACCAGGAACCTTCACAAGGTCTCAGCACCCCACTCCTTGCCAAGGACACAGAGTTCATTTTTCCAACAAATCAACATAATCCTGCTTGTAGCATCTCAGGGATTCTCCAATGGGTTTTACACACAAACGATGCAGGAGAGATATGCCATCTGCAGGGCGGCTCCCAGCTTGGGAGGACACCCCAAGGAGTCACCAAGTGTCCTCATGGTGGCATCTCCTGAAGTCAGCTCAGTCCTCAACCACACAGGCTGCACGGCCCAGAGCCCCACAGCTTCGAGGAGAGCTGGGACACCGGGTTCCCACCAACACATCTGCATGGGAGGACCCACTGAGCTCCGCGCTGACCCTTCAGCTGAACCCCCCACCCCCAGAGTGCCTGACAGCCACAGCAGGAGCGGCACAGGCGCAAGGAGAGACGAGCAGACGCGCCGGAATGGCCCAGCTGGGAGAGGCCAGCAGAGAGACAGCCAGGCACTCGGGACAGCCTTCCCCTGTCCCAGCTCTGCCCGCCACCTCCCAGCTGGTGCCACCGCAGGGCAGTCACCCTCAGCCCCTGTGCTGCACGGGCACGGGGCAGGAGAGATGCCCTTCACCTCTTCTTGGCGCTCAGGGGGGTGAGAAGGCTGCTGGTGGCCTGGACTCCATGGCTGTGAGGGCAGAGGCTCTGCTGGGTGGGAGAGAGAAGGGGAGAGATGTCAGTGTCACAGAAATCGGGAATGAAATCTCATTAGTGCTGGGTTTAGCATTAATGAGCAGGCATTACTTTATGTGGCTGGGGACATGAGGGAATCATTCCACCTGACATGTCCACCCTACATTACAGTAGCCAAAGCTCATATCCCTCTGTTACATACATATTCATCAAATTTCCTAAAACTCATTATCATATATACATAGTTATTAGGCATGAAGTTTAGGTCCCCGAGGGACTTCCCTGGGGTCATTGGTGGTCTCTAGCAGTCTGTGGTGGTGTTTGGAGAGGCGCCCTTCTTGAACATTTCCTACATATTAGAATTGGACTTCATTGGTTTATGTATGCACTTCTTAACTCCAAACTAGCTTCAGCTAGTTCATTCTTTTTCAGAGCACCTTCATCTCCAAGGACAAGGGCTTCTCATTAGGAGTCTCCCAATTTACACACAAAGCCTCTCCATTTAGGCATTCCCCACGAGGTGTTTATCACAGTTGCCTAGCTGAAGGACCTCTGTGCGACAGACAATGTGTTGCAGGTGTTTGGCTGATTGCTTAAGTTCTTACGCTAACCTAAACAACTGTTTTTTCTTCACCCATTTTCCAACAACAGGGGAAGGGATCTGCACTGCAGGGCATGGCAGGAGGTGCTGGTAGATCCCCTGAAACAGGATTTCTGTTAAAAATCTCACTCCCTGCCCACGTCTCTGCTGCCTGGAGCTGTGCCTGCTGGCTGCCTGGTTTTTTGGTTCCCATTTCCTGCTCTCACAGACCCCATCCCAACTGCTGCGTGCTCAGCTCTGCCCTGCAGACACCTCCTGGGGCAGGGCACTGCCCAGGACCTTCTCTGTGCTGCAAAATTTAGGTACGAATGGCAGAGAAAACCTGCTAAGCCTGCTGCTGGTGGTGCTGGTGATCTGTAAGCTGTGGGGGATTGCTCTGATGCTCCCAGACTCATTCACCTCTCAGTGAAACAGATCTGCATTGTCAGTACCTTCTCCAAACCAGTGAGAGTCATTCCAGCTTCTCACTGCTCACCCAGCCAACCCAGAGTAGCAAACTGAAAGCACAGGCTCCTTCCCTTGCAGGTGAAGCCTCCCTTTTTTTCTCTCTTACAAGTTTCCCCCCCAGAGCTGTCCAGGCTGTCAGCAGGAGCTGTGGGCAGCCCTTACCCACGCATCACCCCCTCAACAGCACAATGACCCTGCCCTACCAGGGGTGATTGTGATGAAGGACAGCCCGGGGTGCCCCTGGCTGCACACCCAGCTTCACGCTCCTGCAGCCGTGCCCAGGAAAAGGGAGATGACATGCCCCGTCCCCCCGACTGTTCGGCAGATAATCACTGCTCCAGAGAGCATCAGCCCTGGCATGTGCCAGCTCTAGAAGGACCCTCCCAGAGACTCTACCAGTACCCACCTGCAGCCAGAGACTTACCGTGTTAGGAGCTGTGATGATTTGTCTCCCAGTGAACTCTCAGCATCCTCCCACTGCACACTGTCTTACATCCCTCTCACTTCTCTCCTCTCCCCTTGTCACCCGTGGGCAGTGCCCTCAGCCCTGCCGTGCTCCGCAGAGATGCTGCTCCCGGGCAGAGCTGTCTCTCTCCAGTGCTTCCCTCTTGCCATTGGCTCCTCCTGCCCCCGGAGCCCGGCCCAGCCCAAGGCACCACTTTCTCTACCCCGCTGCTGTCCCTCAAGAGATCCCTGGGGCTCGAGGGCTGACAGCTCCCGAAAGGCAGCGGGGCCACCCCTGGGGAATGTTCTCTGAAATCAGATGAAGTAATCACCAATGTACCTCTCCCAACAGTGGAGAGAGACTGATTACAACATGGTCTAGCCTGATAAAGCTGTCAATGCGTCTGTCTGGAAAATGGAATTTTCCTGTCAAAAACCAAAAAAAGGATGCATAGGGAGGGATAAAGAAGCAATTTGTTTCCCCTGTGCAGGGCAGGAATTCAGCTGAGGCAATGTGGGCATCTCATGCAGATCTGGAAGCCCTTGGGCTCAAGCAGGACTCAGCTCACCCCATGCACCTCACATCTGACATGATGGGGCAGCTTCTGGCATCTTCTCACAGAATTCACCCCTGCATGCCCCTCTCCCTGCTGCTAAAAAAAAACCTTGCCACGTAAGCCCAATACAGGTGCCTGGTCATCCTTCCTATGATGTGCCCTCAAATACTCCAGGGTGTCTTTAATCTCAGGGTATGACTGCTGCTTGACATATTAAGGGTGTTTTAACCACTGAAAAATGGTTATTGTCAGCCTGGCTTGCACTTCTGACTCTTTAAAATCTTTTGCACTGGGTCTTGTGCACATGACAAAGACTTTGAGGGAGGGAACACAGAAACAGAGGTGGATGGGACTGAAGAGGATTTACCAAGTAATTGGGATAGATGCATGTTATGGTCCTTATCATGTGTGATCAGTGCCAGTAAATGCCTCGTGGAGTCGATGTCATCAGGACCTGGTCATGGTCAGACAAACTGTGCTCCTTTTCACATATAACATCCATGGACATTTTTATCTGACCTAATCTGTAGAACTTCCACAAACAAAAATAATTTCCATTTCTTAGGACAGGAATCAACCTGTTTTCAGAGAAACAATTTAAAACCCAAAGTAAAAAATACTCGTTCACAGAGAGGTCCAAAATATCTGGGTTTGACATTTAACAAGTGGGTCAATCAGAGGAGCCTCCCAGGGTGACCTTGCCGACTGAGGGTGGGGGTTTCTGCTTCTGGGGGTCTGAGAGTCCTTATGGGATGCCAGAGAGAGCACAGGGGATTGTGCCAGGCTTGCTGTGGCATGCCTAGGAAAGAACCAAATGCAGGGAAAGGGAAGGACCAAGGTGGTTTGGGGAGAAAGAAGTATCAGAAAACAGGGGGAAAAGGGGATGAAAGGAGCTGGTCACGTGTGGCTGGTCAGTATACTGGTTTAGGCGTACCATGGAACTGATGACTCCAGTCTGTCCTGTCTTCTTATGAAATTCCATCCACCACAACTTTCTGGGGTGAGGAGATGTCTGCTCTTGGTACGGATAGAGGTCCAAGGGCCCATCCCTGGAGTGGGAAGCACGAGTCAAAGGGGCTCAGGCACCTTCAGGGCCAGCAACTGGAGAGATCAAGCTGTGTGCATGTGTCATGTTGGTGGGTATGTCAGTGGGTAGAACCACTAGTGTACATCAAACCAGATTAACCAGCAAGTAGGAGAGTCTTGGGAGCCAGGTATTTAGAGACCCTACGTCTGGACTAGACCCTGCTGAGTCCAGAGAATCTGTGAGTTGGTTGCTTGAGGGAGAAAGTGGCCCAAAGCAGCACCTGGAGAAAATGTGGGCTCTTGCAGTCAGGTATTGATAAGGCCACAGGTCTGGATCTGGAGGGGAGGTTGTCCTTGGTGTGAGAGAGCAGCAGGAATGCATGGAGCTCTGCCTGGGGACTGACGATGAGTTAGCTGAGAGCTGATAGGCCAGGATCAGAGGGCAGAACAACATGGGCAGCACTGTGGGAGGATGGGTGGATTTCTGCTCCAGACCTCTTGATCAGGTAGATGAGGCCTTCTTCAGACAATTGGAAGGAACTTCATGTCTGCAGGCCCTGGACCTCATGGCAGACTGAAACTGTCCCAGTTGCCTCTGCTGAAGAGGTGCAAGCCACCCAGGAGGATTTTGGAGCTCACTGGTGCCATCTTCCTGACAAGGGTGACTGAGGAGCCAGTGAGGTGAGGTGCCCTGCAGCAGGACTTGATACTTGCAAACAAGGAAGAGCTGCTCAGGGCTGTAACAATCAAGAGTGAGAAAGTAGAGTGTAGGATGCTGAGAGAAAGGAAGAAAGCAAGGGGCAGGACGTCAGGAGAGCAGGCTTTGACCTGCTGAAGGACCTGCTTGGAAGAATCCCATGGGATACAGCCCCTGAAGAGGAAAGGGTGCAGAGAGCTGTTTGATGGTTAATGATCTCCTCTTTGCACTCCAGAACAGTCCACACAGACATGCTGGAAGTCAAGAAAAGGTGGCAGGAGGATGGCATGGATGAGAAGGAAGCTCCTGACAGAAACCAAGCATGAAGAGGAAGGACAGAGGAGGTGGAACCTGACAGCATTCCAGGCTCAGCAGTTCTGTGATGCTGTGCTGGAGAGAGTCATTTGCGTGTGCGTGTGCTTGTCTGTGCGTGGAGGAACTGGGGGGATGAGGGAATCCTGGATCCAGGTCCCAGACAGCTGGAGGACCTAAAACCAGCTTCTGGAGAGATCCTTATTGTTTCAGTCTCTATACAACTGCAACTCCTCAGGCTGTTATTACGTGAGAGACACCACCACCATCAAGGTGAGCTATCTGCCCAGAGGCACTAACAGCTGACCAAATGGAGCTTCAGCCCAGGGAAACCTGAGAAACTCTGGGATTCTGGCCAACAGAAACCTCTTGAAGTTTACAAGGAGAAGTGTCCAGTCCTGCATTAGGAGGAAGAATAATCTCCTCATTTATCAGGACAGGCTTGGACCTGAGTAGCTGAGCAGGACCCTGAGGAGAAGGGCCTGGGCACTACGAGGACACCATACAAGACAGCTGTGCATGCTGGCCACAAACAAGGCCACCTGCATACAGGTCTGCACTAGGATGAGCATGGCCACCCAGACTATCCTGACATGGGTTGAAGTGTGGTTTCAGAGATGGTGGAGGTTTTTCTCTAAATTGAGAAACAACATGAGAAAGAAAGAATGGCACATAGTGAAGCTTTTGAAGTAGAGACTGGACATGAGGATTTCATGTCACGTTGAGTTGCATGAAGCGTCCCTCCAAGTGCAGTACAGTAGGCCACCCAGAAAGAGTCTGGATTAGCCAAAGCTTTGCATTCCAACCAACAGCCCGGGAGGACAGAGAGATATCAGTAAGGGTAGGAAGATGGTCAAGTGAGAGCAAGGCTGGTAAGCACGGTGGATGTCCCCAGCCATCAAGAAATCAACTGCAGGCCTACCAGGAGACACCTAATCCTTACAGCACTGGGGCCTCATGGCTGTAAGGCTGGGGGAGATGAGGACAGGGGATTTCTCCCCTGAGATTCTCCAGGGGAGAAAGCTGGGGGGATGAGGACAGCCTGCAGGGGAAAAGGCCCAGGGCATGCAAACGCATCGGACAGCTTCTGGTGGAGATGACAGAGGGCTGTGGGAAAGCTGAAAGCCCCCAGTAAAGTCAACCCCATCACAATTTTGGCTATGGCTGTTGTCTCTGTAACTGATGCCTGTGAGGAGGCACAGTCCCTTGCAGCACGGGGGCCTCATGGCCTCCTTGTGCATCCTCAGGAGCCTGGGAGGTGCACATCTCCATAGCCCCTACCCCAGGAAGAGCCCTGAGGAATGTGGGAGGGACAGGATCTCCCTTCCCAGGGGCTGGGTGTTGTGGCTTGGCCATTTGTTTAATGGGCCTAGGGCTTGGAACTTTGGCTTAATACAACACACTCAGGTTTACTCAGCATCAGAGCCACCTTTCCCTTTTTGTTTCCAACTTGTCATCACTGCCTCCAGAATTCTGCTCTAACAGGACCCTGATGAGGCTTTGTCAACAGTGTCCCTCAGTGGAAGCCATTAACAGTGCAGGAAACTTTGGAGTTGGAATATAACTTTGACTTCTTCAGAGGTTTCTTCAGCTTCTCTGTGCCTGAGGTTCATGGAGTTGGCACCAAACCCTCCTGAGGGGTCATTAAACTGCCTTGGGCTGTTGCTGTGGTGCTGAGCTGGGCCGGGCTCCTGGGCCGGAGGGAGCTCCTGGCAAGTGGGCAGCACTGCAGAGAGACAGCTCTGCCCAGGAGCAGCTCCTCTGCAAAGCGCAGCAGGGCTGAGGGCACTGCCTGCAGGCACCCAGGGCAGAGCAGCGAGGCACACACAGCTTCAAGGCAGCCTGGGCTGGGAGGCTGCTGAGAGCTCCGAGGAGGAGAAAGCATCAGGGCCCTGGCCACAGTAAGTCTGGGGGTGCAGGGCAATGCAGCTGCAGCTCGGGGAGGGATCTGGGGAAGGCGGCAGAGCCGCCAGGAATCTGCCTCCTGCCTAGAGGAGGAGGAGGAGGAGGAGGAGGAGGAGGAGGAGGATCTGCTCCCGAGCAGGGCTTCCCTGGTGCCCCCTGCGAGGGCCAGGGCATAAGGGCTGCCTTCTGGCAGGGCCGGCTGCAGGGGTGTGTAGCCGGGTGTGCAGGCAGGGATGCCCAGGGATGTCCTTCCCAGCAGGGTCCCTGCACCCCAGGGGGCTGTGTGCTGGGGCAGGGACTCTGCCGCCTGCCAGGGTCAGCACTCAGCCTGCCCGGGGAGCTCCCCATGGCGCTGTGGGGGAGCAGCTGTGGGGTAAGGAGAAAGCCACTCTAGGGCAGGGCAGGGTCGTTCTGCTATTGAGAGGCTGCTGCATGGGTCAGGGCTGACTGCAGCTCCACATCGCCCCTGGGACATTTCACAGGGCACTTTTCAAGAAGGACATCAAGGCGGGGTGCTACCAGGCAGTAAAGGAACTTACCAGGATTGGTGCTTTCACTCCCCTGCTGTGATGGTAGGTGGATATGGTCATGGATCTGTTCAGGTTTGCACAAGAGACAAACACTCCTACAGCATTACAGTGAGTGAGGAATGGGTTTATCAGGAAACCTGCTAAAGTCCCTTCACCCACCTCAGCCTACAGAAAGCATTAACATCACCTTTGTGGTCTCTTCAGGGTTTATCTGAAATTCTCTTCAAGACTTGCCAGCACAGAGATCCCCCTGGTCAGTGTCCTGCTGCCAGGAGGTGTATTCTGGGCAGAGCTGAGGACATGGTGGGCGGGATGGGATCTGTGAGCAGGGACAGGGAGGAGATGTGGGGACAGAGAAACAGTTCCTGGCAAATAGAGCTCCAAGCAGGATCCCAGGGAGTGCTGAGCCATCCCTTGGGGGTTGTCAGTCTCCTCGCAGATTCCTTTGCTTCTCTCTGACAGGGGCCATGTCCTGCCCTCTCCATCATAACTGAACCTCTGTGGTGGTAAAATGATTTTTCAGACCTTTCCCTGCGGATAAGAGAAACAAGACTCCCCTGCTTTCATTAGAGTCCAGTTACATTTTTTTTTTTTTTTTTTTTGAGAGTAATTTTTGTGTGCAGTCATCCTCCAGATAGCAGAAATGAAAGCACAGGGCAGCTGGGAACAAGCTTGATTGATACTGCTGCTCTCCTGACTCTGCACTGAGCAAGAGACAGCTGAGCCCTTTTGCCTGTCTTGTCTTAAGACTCCACACTTTCAGTCATAAAGTTGAGGATTTCTACCCCTAGAAGTAGTACTCACCAGATGTGATGACGGTGGAAAATAAAAGACACAGAGAAAGTTATCATAACACATGATAAACCTCTCTTCTGCATCCCACTCTCTTGGGAGTCATAAGTGCAGATATTGAACATCTCTATTAAGAGTGAATTGCATCTGACATCCCTTGTGAACACTGGAGGAGACAAGAACCAGCTCCCATGTCCTCACGGCAGCAGGGCAGAGCTGGCTCCTTGGCAGCACATGGGCAGAGGTCCTGCTCCTCAGAGCAAACAAAGGAAATGTGTTGGAATTGGGAGTTGGGGGGAGGGATTTTGTTGAGAAATACAGTGGCTTTGCGTGCAGTCTGTCACAATTGTCCCATCTTTTCCTTCTTAGGCCACTGTCCCCATCTCAAGAACCAGCTGATGTCCAACAGCAGCTCCATGACCCAGTTCCTCCTCCTGGCATTTACAGACAGACGGGAGCTGCAGCTCCTGCACTTCTGGCTCTTCCTGGGCATCTACCTGGCTGCCCTCCTGGGCAACGGCCTCATCATCACCGCCATCGCCTGCGACCACCACCTCCACACCCCCATGTACTTCTTCCTCCTCAACCTCTCCCTGCTCGACCTGGGCTCCACCTCCACCACTTTCCCTAAAGCCATGACCAATTTGCTCTGGAACACCACGGCCATTTCCTATGCAGGATGTACCGCGCAAGTGTTTCTGCTTCTCTTCTTGATTACAGCAGAGTTTTCTCTCCTCACCATCATGGCCTATGACCGCTACGTTGCCATCTTCCAACCCCTGCACTACGGGACCCTCCTGGGCAGCAGAGCTTGTGTCCACATGGCAGCAGCTGCCTGGGGCACTGGGTTCCTCTATGCCACACTGCACACTGCCAACACATTTTCTCTACCACTCTGCCATGGCAATGTGGTGAACCAGTTCTTCTGTGAAGTTCCCCAGATCCTCAAGCTCTCTTGCTCAGGCACCTACCTCAGGGAAGTTGTGCTTATTGTGGTTAGTGCCTGTTTATTCTTTGCTTGTTTTGTTTTCATTGTGCTGTCTTATGTGCAGATCTTCAGGGCCGCGCTGAGGATCCCCTCTGAGCAGGGACGGCACAAAGCCTTTTCCACGTGCCTCCCTCACCTGGCCGTGGTCTCCCTGTTTATCAGCACTTCATTTTTTGCCTACCTGAAGCCCCCCTCTATCTCCTCTCCACTCCAGGACCTGGTGGTGGCTGTTCTGTACTCAGTGGTTCCTCCTGCATTGAACCTCCTCATTTACAGCATAAGGAACCAGAACCTCAAGGATGCAGTTCAGAAACTGATGACCAGATGTTTTTTTTAGAAGCAATATACTGCCCATCTTCTCCATATCACTTTTACTATAACTCATTACAGTCTCAACCTGTCTTCCTGTCTTTTATATATTTTGTAGTTGTTGATGTTATTGTTGATTTTTTTTTTTTTTTTTTTTCACTTCTAAGTTGTCCATAAAGTGTTTTCACTATTCTTACTATTTCAATTTCATTATCTATCTGTCCGGTTTGACCCAGAGACAGTGTAAATGAATTTCCACACCCTCTGCATTTAAATACTGAAAAGGACCCTGCAGTGACTTTTTTGTCTGAGGCTTTTTTTCCAAGACCTTCTCTGGTGCTGCTGCGTCAGCTCCTGCATACAGAGTCCCTGCACAGCAGATCTGTGACAGAGCTGGCCTCTCTAACAGCATCTCCATCACGAAAGGGGATCTCCTCAGGGCAGTGCCCAAACGCTTAGGGATTTTTCCAAGATGCCCAAGGAATAGACTCCAAAGCGGACTGTTTCTCTGCTTGTTTCCCCATGGGCTCAGTGGGATGGCTCCCAGTATGGTCTTACAGGGACTGAGGAATGGCTCAGGTGTTACTTGTTGGACAGCACCCACACAGATGGTGAATGATCTCCAGTTAAACTCCCTGGAGCTCTACAGCATGTGATAGGACTGATGGCAGGTGAATTTTTTTTCTGGAAGGAGTCTGGAACTGCCAGCAGAGTGCAGGTGATCTAGGTGATCTGCAGGATCAGCGTGTGCCAGGAGGTCAGCAGTGAGTGGAGCCCACTGAACACAAACATGTCCAGGGTGGAGGGACCCAGGTATAAAGTGCTAAATCTGGGTGTGAAGTGCTGAGTGAGGGCTCTGCACCCCCAAGGGACACAGCAGGCACAGGGAAAGGAGCCTGGTGAGTGATTTGTTCCACCATCAGTGGACTCTTGTAGCCTGAATCCAGTGCAGCATCCAAACACATCTTGTGGTGTGGGAAATAAGGCAGGGTACCTCTGAGCACCCTCCATGGCCACATAAGAGCTTCTGTGGGAGGCAGTCGGTGGCAGTGATGTCCCTGAGCTGGGTCTGCCTCCCAGCCTGACCAGCACAGCACTGTAAAATCATCCTGGGGCCCCAGGCAAGCCCACTTGTTCCTCAGAGCAGCATCAGCAGCTCAGGGGCTGTGGAGAGTATGGAAAGCGGGTGCAGAACTGGCTGTCCAGGCCAGCACAGATGTGCCCACCTTGAGGAAAGGTCCTGTGGAGAGGTGGGATGTCCTGGGAGAAGAGCAGGACACTGTGTGCATGGAAGGGAGACATGAAAAGAGAAATTCTTTGCTGTGGGTGCCAGCTGAGGGCAGTGGGAGCTGCCTGAGGAGTCCCAGGGCCAGGACTCTGTGCTGTCCTGGGGAGCAGGGCTGGCCCGGGGGACTGAAGGCTCCTAGCAGGTGATCTCCAGGCCATGACAGCAGGAGAGACACTGACAGTAACCTCCATCTCCTTTCTGCGGGGCCAGACCAGACTGGGCTGCTCTGCTCGGCTGGGGAGAAGGCTGGGGAGTGGGGAGAGCTGGGAGGGGGTTGAGATGTCTGGGTGCAGCAGTGCTGGGCAAGGGATAACACCGCTGTACCACTGAAGTGTGTGAGTGTGAAAGGTCAGGGCACACAGCTGTGTCCTCACACAGCCAGGCCTCTCCTGGGAGAGACATGAAGGACCATCAGGGCAGGACCTGCCCTCTGCCCGTGTGCTCTGAACACCTGGGGAAAGATGCCCCAGAGTGATCGTCACACACCAGTCAGGAACAACCACCATTTCCAGCACGGGCCTCTCACCCCAGCTCAGAGAGGTTGTTTATCCCTCCATGGAGGGACACTGAGTGACCAGGTCAGCAGTCCATGTTTGCATTGTACAGATGAGTCGTGAGTATGCAAATTGTGTGCACGTGGGGAGATGAACCTGAATGAGCACAGATGCCCTCAGCTATTCCCGGGGATCCCATGAACGTCTGTGGGACAGACAGTGTCTCACAGTCACTTCACCTTGAGCGTACTGTCCCCTGGGAACCCACCAGAATGCAGCACTGGGATGTGCTTCCTTGAGCTGAGGTCCCCGTGTCCATTCCTCATGCCTCGGGGCACCTCAGAGGAGTGCAGAGCAGGGTGGTACACTGCGAAGCTCAGGTGCCTGCCAGCTTCTGGGAGCAGCAACTGGAGGCCAGAGAGACACTACAGTTGTGACAGTGCACTGCCTCTGCGTGTGCAAGGGAAGGACTCGTGCCTCTGAACACCCCTGTGGGCATGAAGAGCACACGAGGCCAGCTCAGATGTGGACATCATCTCCTCAGATGTGGTCCAGGGGGTCCCTGTTGTGACAGCAACCTTGCCTGAGCCCACCATCCCCCCAATCCCCATCACCATTCCCCCCAGTCCCTGTGGCCCTGTGTCCCACACTGTCCCCATGTCCTCCCAAATTCACCAATTCCCACAGGTGATCACCTCCAGCACCAGCCCAGCACCCACTGCCACCTCCCCTGTCACCACCACTCTCCCCAGTGTCCAGCCCATGGTCAGACTGGTGGCAGTGGAGCCCATGGTCCCCAGTACCACAGGCAGCGTCCAGAAGTACATCATGGTGTCCACACCCCCCACCAGTGACACCAATGTTTGCACCAGGACCCCTAAAGGCACCACCATTCTGGACCCCGACTGTGCCCCTCCGCCACTGCCTCTCCTGCTGTCCCCTCCACTGTCCCCCCCAAATCAGAGGCCTGAGAGGACTGTTCCAACCCCCCCCCCCACACACACACACTCAGGAAAGCTAACGGGACCCTTAGATGGTGGCAGACTCCCCCCAGTGACCCCACTGGGACCCCACTGCTCTGGGGATGGGTGGTGGCCTGGGTATCTCCTCACTGTTCCCATGTCCCCCACACAGTGTCCCCCAGTGTCCTGGAACCACTCTATGGGGATGAGGGGTGGCCTGGGGATCACCCAGTGTTTCCCTGTATTGTTGTCCTGGGTTTCAGTGAGTGGTGGGGTTGTTTTTCGTAGCGAGGGAGGTGGCGATAGGGAAGGCCCCTGGGAGAAGTTTCTTGAAGCTTCCCCGGCTCCAAATCTGCCCCACCTCCACACCAAGGCCAAGGCAGTCAACTGCGCCTCTGCGCTAATACGTTTAAGAAGGGACGTGGTGAGAAGGAGTGGGACTTGTAACGAGGAATTGAGGCAGCTGCGTGAACACAAAGGTCAATGGAGGAACGGAGGAAGAAAGGAGGGGGGAGGTGTGCTGGAGCAGAGACCCCCCTGTATCCTCTGGTGAGATGACAGGGTGTCCCTCCCCCTGCCACCCATGAAGATCCACGGTGGGGCAGACACTGATTTATGGTCTGTGTTTTGCATAGATCACCAAGGTGACAGTGCCCAAAAAAACCTGGGATCATGCGGGAAAAGGCAGACCTCACTGTTACTGTAGTTCAGCGCTGGGAGGATTCCAGCACGTGGGGCTGTCCCATGCCAGAGCAGCTTGGGAAGGGCTGCAGCCCATGGGAGGGACTCCAGTTGGAGAAAGTTGATGCCCCACATTGGAGAAGCGTAGGGAAATGCTGCGGCCCTTGGGAGGGAGTCACATCGGAAAAAGTTTGTGGAGGACTGTCTGCTGTGAGAGGGGGACCATGATGGAGCAGGGGAACAAGTTCCAGCAGCTCCCCCCACCGAAGATGGAAGAAAAGGCAGCACTGACTGCACCCCCCATTCCCTGCCCCTGCGCCGCTGGGGGAGGAGGTAGAGATATCGGGAGCAGAGCTGAGCCTGGGAAGAAGAGAGGGGTGGGGGGAAGGTGTTCTCAAGACGAGGCAATGCTTCTCACTGTCTTATTCTGCTATGTGTTGTTGTTAGTGTCTGTAATATATCTATGTTCTCTTTTTCTTCCCCTAACGAGTTTGCCTTTTGCCTGTGACCATTATGGGTGATTTGCCCCTCCTGGTCCTATCTTGAAGCCCAAGCCTGGCTTATTTGTCCCTTCTCATTGCTGGGAAGGAAGGGAGGAGTGAGCGGCTGTGTGGTGCTCAGATACCCTCTGAGCTCAAACCACAACAGTTGAGCAACCGGCTCTGACCTCAGAGCTGGCCCTACCTGGAACCAAAGGCAGGACGAGAGACTTCCTGAGCACAGGGCAGTCGCACCCTGCATTGTCCCAAGAGCTTATGCTGTAGAGACCCTCAACTCCTGGTGGAGTTGAACCCTGAAAACCTCCAGAGATGGAGATCACAGAGAGTCTCTGGGTGTCCTGCTGCACTGCAGCACCAGCCTGTTAGTCAGATTTTCCTGTTGCCCAGGGTGAAGTTCTCAAGAGGCACTTTGTGGCAGTTGCCTCTGCCATACCGTCTGCCGCCAGAGAAGAGTTTGGCTCCACCATGATCTATTCAGGTAGGCATCACTTGCTTTTAGAGTGCCCTGTGCCTCTCCTTCAGCAGGCTGAAGAGGCTCCGTTCCCTCAGCCTTTCCATATATCTCATGTGCTTCAGAGCCAAAACCCCATCACAACAGACTTCCTCTGGACCTTCTCCAGTTTCTCCATCCACCCACTGAAAGGGGAAACCCACTGGTGCATATAGCATCCATCATAATTCCCATGCTCAACTCCTCAAGGCCGCTCCTCAGCCAGTCCTGTTAAAGCCTCTCCTGGAGCAAGGGGTTATTCTGCTCCTGGTGTGGACCTTGCCCCCTTCTCCTTGCAAAACCCTCCTCCTTGTACATCTTCAGGAGATTTCTGTTGGCCAAATAGGAAACTGCCAAGGAACTTAAGGACTGAAAATTCAACATTTCAGCATTTCAGGCTCATGGGCCAATGCCTCAAACAAGACAACAATATGAGGAGTTGAAAGACACTACAGGTAATGAAAGAGAATTTTGTGTTTAAAGGGGTTGCCGCCCAAGGAGCAAAATGCTACAGCAGCCATGTCAGCAATACAAAAAGAGGGTACAAAAAAAGAAATGCATGGCCAATGGGGAAAGCATTAACAGGCTAGGCTATTCTTTTTGGAGGGTATTAGGATAGTGAAAGAGAAATTAAGGAGGAGGAGGAGGAGGAAAGAGGGAATGGTAACATTGAGGGGGTGGTTAATGATGGGGGAGAGAAGAATCGTCATAGTTTGAAAGTGAAGGCACACGAGTGAGACCCCGGTGTGATGTGCTCTGTATTCACGCCCTGCCCTGCACCTGCGTGACAGGGAACGGCCAGCCCTTGCCTCACTGCAGTGGGATGCGGGGGCTGGCCCAGGGGCACTGAATCTGTCCGCGGTGCCCAGCACGGTGCCTGTAGCACAACCAGGCTGAATGGGGGGAGGTCCCTGCAGAGGGCCTGTGCTGTCCATGTCAGCGACACGCAGTTGTGCTGGAAAGTCCCAGTATCTCATGTAGCACTACTGGCCTGTATTTGCATATCCTGTATTTGGATATTAAACTGAGATTAATCTGCACTAAAATAGGTTAAGCACTGAAGGGATGTACATGAGAAAACTGCCATTATATTCAAAGGACAGGTGGGAAACTCAGCTAATGACAAAAGGAAGGAAAGGCTTAGATCTTCCTAGGGTACATGATTCCATTTGGTCAGATAAATATCTCTGTAGGCTGCCATGAACATACGGAGTAGGGAAACGTTCAGTCATCCTAAATGTGGGCATCTGCTGTTGGGCAAAGGAACTCACAACCAGGCTCCAGGATGCTGCCCCCAGATGCTGCCCCGTCTGTCAGGGCTGCTCTGTTAGAGCTTGCAGCTACTTGCACATATCTTGGACCACCTCGGGCACCCCAAATGTCACCAGGTATTTTTCTAAGGAGCTCGCTGCTGGCCTCAATCTCCATTAATTAGCAGGGCAGATGAGACAGGCAGCTCACATGCAGGTGCCTATTTTGTGCACACCTGAACTGAGGAGAGAGGAACCCCAGGTCTGTGGGTTTGTGACAGTCATGAGAGGGAGCTGAATCCCCTTCTAGGCCCAGGACCACAAGTCTAGAGTGAGATGCCTCAACAGACTCAGCTGAATCACTTCCTCAGCAGGGGTAAAAGAAATCCCTCCTTGTCACTGTCTGCAAGTCCTGTCGGATATTAAGACAAGAAAAGATGAATCTTATACATAAGCCTATCCTGACGAGAAATGACACTGCTAGAAATAAGTGTTTCTCCCCAGCTGAGGGAGGGAACATCAGCGATTCCTTCAGCCTGGTTCACAGCAGTTCCCCTGGAGCCCCAGGGACACCCGGAGGGAGCCCAGAGGGGACAGAGAAAGTGCCGCCTTGGGCTGGTCCCCTGCTGCTGAGCTGGGCCGGGCTCCTGGGCTGGAGGGAGCTCCTGGCCACTGAGCAGTGCTTGTGAGAGACAGCTCTGCCCAGGAGCAGCTCCTCTGCAAAGCGCAGCAGGGCTGGGGGCACTGCCTGCAGGCACCCAGGGCAGAGCAGCGAGGCAGGGAGAGGTTCCAGGCAGCGTGGAGTGGGAGGATGCTGAGAGCTCACTGCAGGAGAAATCTTCACAGCCCTTGACTCGGTAAGTCTGTGGGTGCAGGGCAATGTACCTGAGAGTCCTGGAGGGTCTCTTAGAGCTGGCCCATCCCAGAGCAGATAGGATCTGGCAGGATGGCTCTCAGGGTTTCTTTTGTGTGGAGAAGGACATGGTGCAGAGCAGGGATTCCCTGCTGCACCCTCAGAGGGACAGGGCATCCCATCTCCCTTTTCCTGGGGCCGGCTGCAGGGGTGTGCAGCCGGGTGTGCAGGCAGGGGTGCCCAGGGCTGTTCTTCCCAGCAGGGTCCCTGCACCCCAGGGGGCTGTGTGCTGGGGCAGGGACTCTGCTGCCTGCCAGGGTCAGCACTCAGCCTGCCCGGGGAGCTCCCCATGGCGCTGTGGGGAGAAGCTGGGAGGGGAAGGAGAGACCCCCAGTAGGACAGGGCAGGGTCCTTCTGCTCTCAAGAGGCTGATGCGTGGATCAGGGCTGCTCACAGCTCCAGAACACCTTCAGGATATTACCTGGGGGATATTTCAATGGGAAGGACAAGGCGGGGGCTACCTGAAGCAAAGTCACTTTCTAGAGCCTGTGGTTTCAGTTTCTGCTTTGATGATGAGGCAGAGATGGTAATGGAGTTTTCATTTTTGCATGAGACCAAGACCCCTAAAGCATTGCACTGAGAGATCAATAGTTCAGCAAGGAACACAGCCTTCCCCAACTTAATCCTACAGATCAGCAACAAATTCATGAGACCAAGACCCCTAAAGCATTGCACTGAGAGATCAATAGTTCAGCAAGGAACACAGCCTTCCCCAACTTAATCCTACAGATCAGCAACAAATTCACCCTCGGGTTTGATCTTAGATGTATATTAGGACCTCCAAACACCAAGCTATCCTTAGACAATGTCGTGCTGCCAGGAGGTGTCTGCAGGGAAGAGCTGAGCACGCAGCGGGTGGGATGGGGGCTGTGGGCACTGACTGGGAGAAGACACGGTGACAGAGAAGCAGCCCCTGGTAGGGACATCTCCAGGCAGTAGAGGCATGGGCAGGGAGGGAGAGGGAGCTGTTCCCAGAAATGTTGAAGGAGGGGGGGATTCTGGCATCTCCCTGACATCCCGTGCAGTACAGAATCCTTCCCCACTCTCCTCTTCCACCCAGCACAGCTTCTGCCCCAAGGCCAAATGTTCCCAGGCTGTGTCACCCCGATGGCATCCCGACCCTTGATGAGTTTAAACCCCCCAGTACCTGTCTCTCTCCCCCTGTTCTTCCTCCCTCAGCAGCAGCATTGGGGCATGTCTCTGCATTTCCCCTCCTGTCTGTGCTGCCCTTGTTCTTGCCCTCAATCCCTCTGGGGAGGAGGGTTTCAGCTGCAGCTCAGACAATGAAAGATTGGGTCTTGCCCTGTAGATGTGTCCAGGGGAGCAAAGTGCCCCAGCCCATCCTAACCCGGAGGGCTCAGGGCAACACAGTGCTTGGGGCCAGGGAATGAGCTGGCTCTGCTCACTGCAGCTGTGGCACAGCCAACAGTCTCTCTGGGGTTGTCCTCCTGGAAGATGCTGAAGAGCCCTTCTGCATTATGAGTGAATTATAGCTGACATGAACTGTTGATTTCATACCTTTTCTGTCTCATACCCTCTGCTGTAGAGAAGGGCTGACTGCTCTGGAGCTGATGGGCCAAGGCTACTTGTCCTGGAAACTCACTCAGCCTGCACAACCCAAACATCTAGCTTGAGAGACAAACAAGGAGGGAAGTAATGTGTGTTTGGGTAGGAACAAGGGACAGAGCACTGACTAATGCATAGAGATTTGCTCAAAGAATTCTGCCCTAACTTCTCAGTGTGCTTTTCCTCCCTGGACAGGTCCTCTTGCCCTAAGGCAGCACATGTCCAACAGCAGCTCCATTACTGAATTTCTCCTCCTGGCATTTGCAGACAGACGGGAGATGCAGCTCCTGTACTTCTGGCTCTTCCTGGGCATCTATCTGGCTGCCCTCCTGGGAAACGGCCTTATCATCACCGCCATCACCTGCGACCACCACATCCACACACCCATGTACTTCTTCCTCCTCAACCTCTCCCTCCTCGACCTGGGCTCCATCTCCACCACTGTCCCTAAAGCCATGACCAGTTTCCTCTGGGACACCAGGGCCATCTCCTACCAAGGCTGTGCTGCCCAGGTCTTTTTCTTTTTTCTTCTGATGTCAGCAGAGTTTTCTCTCCTCACCATCATGTCCTACGACCGCTACGTTGCCATCTGCCAACCCCTGCACTACAGGACCCTCCTGGGCAGCAGAGCTTGTGTCCACATGGCAGCAGCTGCCTGGGGTGGTGGGTTCCTCAATGCTCTGCTGCACACTGCCAACACATTCTCACTACCATTCTGCCACGGCAATGCCATAAACCAGTTTTTCTGTGAAATTCCCCAGATTCTCAAGTTCTCCTGCTCAGGTGCCTACCTCAGGGAGGCCGGGCTTATTGTGGCTAGTATCTGTGTATTTCTGGGGTGTTTTGTTTTCATTGCAATGTCCTATGTGCAGATCTTCAGGGCTGTGCTGAGGATCCCCTCTGAGCAGGGACGGCACAAAGCCTTTTCCACGTGCCTCCCTCACCTGGCTGTGGTCTCCCTGTTCCTCAGCACTGGCATGTTTGCTTACCTGAAGCCCCCATCCATTTCTTCCCAATCACAGGATCTGGTGGTGGCTGTTCTGTATGTGGTGGTGCCCCCAGTGTTGAACCCCCTCATCTACAGCCTGAGGAACAAAGAGATCAAGGTTGCCATTAGGAAAACAATTTCACAGCTGTTTCTCAATACTGATAAACTTCCCTTCTCTCTGCGCAAGTGACTCACAGGGTATCCCATTTCAGGCCTGTGGGGTTTTTTAATGTTATCATTTTCACCATTTGATTTATCATCAGTGTTTATGTTCTCATTTCCAACATCATAATGTTATCATTATAATTTTTGGTAATCTGTAGTTATTTTGTTCCTACAGAAAAGTTTAGACTCAACTCGCTTGTACTGAGATATGACTCTGCTCTGTCTCCTGGAGCCTGTATAAAGTATGTCTAACACTGGGTAAGAGCCAACGCCCCCATAGGATTTCTATAATAAAATGGGATCTCCCCAGTGCACTGCTGTAAAGTTGGGCTCTTCTTCCAAAGCTGGTGCCAGGAATAGGCACGAGCAACTGCTCCCCCAGAGAGCCTGTTCCCCATGGATTCAGGAGCCAAGAGGTCAATGTCATGGTATGGCCTGTTAGAGGCCAAGGGTGGGATTTAAGAGTAACTATTTGATGTCTAGTGACACTGGAGATGGTGAATGGTCACTGAATTGCATTCCCATGGTTGTCCCACAAGTGACATGCAGATGAAGTCCTTAAGGAGGGGAGCCTGGAGCTGCCTGAAGAGCACGGGGTATCTCCATGGACAACAGGTGCCTGGGGCGGGCAGGAACTGGAGCCCCATAAATTGAGAGATCACCCAAGGTTGGGAGTCACTCAAAGGGAAAGCGCTAAATCCAGGTATCTTCAGGAAAACAAGGACTCTGCAATCCCAGAGGAGGCCATCGGGACGCAGCAGGCACAAGGAAAGGAGGCTGCAGAGTGATTCATCTCACCCTCAGGCACAGCCAAACACCCCTGCTCCCCTTGGAAATGCACCATAGTCCCTCCCTTCAAGCACTGCCACCTCCACAGACCCTTTGGGAGGGGGTTTGCAGCAGTGATCCCTACAGATCCTGGGGCCATATGGAGAGCACAAGGAGGGGGCCAGGAGAGGCTGCCCAGAGCAGAGTAAGGATGGGGGGAGATCAGAAGGGAGGTGACCTGGGCTGGGCAACGGCCTCCAATGGAAAAATGATGATGTTCAGCTAAATCAAGGCAATGTCCAGACTCTGGGTCTGTTGGTTGTTGCTGAGTCACAAGTCCTTGATGTCCTGGTGCTCCAGCAGGCCAGTGAAGTGGCTGAGGAAGGAGTGGTGCCCCCAGGCTCTTGGTGCTATAGTCCTCCTGTGTGGAGCTGACCACAACAGCCTGCCTGCATGGCCCTAGGGGGTCCCAGTGAGGTCATGCTTGGAGAGTAGGTTGTGATTAGCATTGCTCTGAGTCGGTGTGATGGATGATCTGGGTAGGCACCATGAGGGGGAGGAAAGGACATGAGATCACAAGGACAAGAAGCAGGAGGTATGATTTCAGATGAGGTTAAGATAATAATAAAAAAAAAAAAAAAAAACAACAAACCCACAGTGACAGTGGGCCAGCACTGGGCCAGGTGACTGTGATTTTCTAAACTCTCATTTCTAAAGAGGTTAATCCGGGAAAATATTCATCATGATTAGAGTTGGGACAGGAGAAAGACTGGCTAATCTCATCTAACTGTAAACTTATCCTTGATCAGTGCAGCCCGCGGTGCTAGAGATGTCCAGAGGTCCCTTCTGACCCAAACTTCTGTAGAGGGAGGGACTGGTCAGTGGAGGTGTGGCCAGCAGACACTGCTGCATGCTGAGGCTTTGCTGGCATTTGTAATCCCTGGTTCAGTAAATCCTCAGGGTTACATGGTGAATGGGTTCATCCTCAGAAGGATGCTCTGCTCCGCTCCATGGACACCAGGACTCAAACTGGTTTGGGGATACCACAGAAAAGTTCTCAGAAACACTGCCAGACATTACGGAATCACAGGATCACAAAACAGTTGGAGTTGGAAGGGACCTTTGGACATCACCTAGTCCAAATACTGCTCAAAGAAGGGGCAGCTACAGCAGGTTGCTGAGAACCATTTCAGGTTGCATTCTGAGCATCTCCACAGATGGAGCCTGTCTGCTTACATGATTTAGGTACACTCCTATCTAGGAAAAACAAGATAATGGTAGAAGGATGCTGAGGCTTGCAGAACTACCAGATGCAACTGGTTTTGTGGTCTCAGGTGTAAGGGAAAAGGGAAGACAGAACCAAGTTCACAGAAAGGACACTGTGATGAAGATGAGAATGAAGTAAACGACCACCAGGGGTCCTAGAAGACCACCTAGAGACTGTAGTGTGCATGCGGAAGTGGGCAGGAACATATTATAATGATTTCTCGGAAGAGTAATGAATATGATAATTAATTATTGGAAATTACGTGACTATGTAAGCTAATTGTGTATAAATATCATAAACTCCAGTTCAGTGACATGCATATTAGGAGGAATGATCCCCTCTGCGTCCAACTTGTCGAATAAAGAATACTGCTTAATGGCTACTACAGCTATTGAGACTGAATTCTCAGTTTCATTTTGTCACCCCAGATGGGACAGTCTCTGACCAGCTGCTCAACCCGTTGAGAAAATGACTCCCTAGGGTACCCCTGGAGATTTCTCTTGGAGGGACTCCTCATCTCATCCAGATTGTTGCAGGGGCAGACAAGGACCACCTGAGCAATAATGTATTCTTTCGTATTTCAGATTTTTCCGGTATTCTGGTGTTTTCTGGTGTTGGGACTGGTCTTCTGTGTAAAAGACCCGTAAGTCGTGAGAAGATGTCCCAGGCTGGGCTGGGTCTATCAGGTAGCTAGCCCTGAGTACAATTCTGGTTATTTGGTGTCTGTTTTATTCTGTATTGACTGACTGTGGTTTTGGTTTTTGGATATGGAATATGGATATATGGACTTGAGTTGAGTAACAAAATTTTGGTATTATGAGCTTTCATGTGACCTGAATTAGGAACTGGGGTGGGGATAACAGTAAATTAGTGAATTTAATTGTTTGTTATTTTGTGTCGGCACTTTAAATCTTTACCCTATCCTCCCTGCTTGCCTGCTTGTCTTAAACCCTTTCCCTGTTCATGGTCGAGACAGACAAAACTACAGTTGCAATGGACAAAACTATAAGACAGATTCTTCTTTAAAGCAAGTTAACACAGAAGCCAAAAGCCAAAAGCCAAAAGCCTTTATTACTCTCCTCCTTTGTTCCTTTATACTTTTACTACAGGGTGGACAGACTTTCCAGCTCACCTACTGACACGCCCCTTCATGTATGTGTTCATACATCGCATGTTCATGGAAATGAACCCTGGCTCTTGACAGGGCGGAGAAGTTAATATGCATAAGCTCATCACGCAAACGTAGTAAGATGAAAAGTTCAAAATTTCAGGCTCCAAGCTTTCCGGTATCTCTATCCACCTAAAACTAGCTCCAAGTACGGGGTTATCAGTTTTTCCGACATGTCTCTTTTCTTATTGGTTCAGAGTTGTTATGCTCTCTTACTGCAGTTGATAAGCTTGCTCATCTTGCAGCTCCTCTTGTTCTTGTTTGCTCTCTCAGGGGTAGATTGGAATCCTTTCAAGGTCAAAGTCATCCCTTCTCAGGGCCTCAGTCCAGCTGAGGTCCCCCACACTTTCCCTCTCCCTTCATGCCCCCTCCACCCCCCCCACCCCCCCCCCAGTATTCTTTCTAGTTGATTTATATCAGTCATTAGCGTCATAAAATGGGCGCAAATCAGAGTGGAGGCATTCTAAAGAAAATTCCCTTAAGACGTATTCTGGCACATTGGAATGAAATAGGGGGGCCATCAGGAAGCAATGTAAATAAGAAAATTCTAATTAAATATTGTAATCAGTGGTGGCCCCCACATAAACTGGAAGATCAGGAAAAATGGCCCCTTAATGGGTCTTTAAATTATAATACCCTCCTACCATTAATGTTGATTTTACAAAGGGACAAGAAACGGTATGAAGTGATGTATGCTGGTATGTTTTTCACTCTGTGAAGCCACCCAGAGTGGCAGAAGGAATATGGAATTAGTATTGCACCTCAGAACCCTCTTGTTTTGTCCTTGGAAAAGGCACAAAAACCTAGGACATACACACACACAAAAAAAAAAAAAAAAAAAAAAAAGGAAGAAAATCAAAGCTAAGGAGCTGTTGTTCGGCGTGTAGTATTGGGCAGCGATGGCTGAAAGTTGTCAGGCAAGGGCAGGAGGAGGTGGAAGATCGACTGGAGGATTCAGTACAGCCTTTCCTGCCTCTCCCTGCTGTCTCTCCACTATCCCCTGTATCAGCCCTGTTAACCGAGAATGGCGGGGTTAGAAGGAGCAGAGAGGAGGAAAAAGGGGGAGGTAGTGCCTCTTCCCCCACGCCGGTTATGACGTGCACTCGGAGTAAAACCCAAAAGGAGGCACAACTCCTTGCTCCCTTAAGGGAAGTAATGGGTGCAAATGGGTCAGGAAAGGTGAAGGTCCCATTCTCCACTAATGATTTAGAAAAGTGGAGAGAAATAGTTAAAGGGTACTGAGATGATCCTGCAAGAATAGGAAGGAGATACGAATTAATAATCAAGAATCAAGACCCTGATTGGTCAGATGTGGATTTGATGTCAGAGGAAATGGCTGAGACAGAGAGACAGCTAGCTTCAAAACCAGCTCAAATCCATGTGCAAGCCCAGGTGACTGGTGGAACTTTGCAAGGGAATGTAGATGATCATGTCCCATGAACTGACCCGCACTAGGATCCAAACGATGGAAATGACTATAGAATGTTATGGAGATATAGAAATTGGATTAAAGTGGGGATAGAAAATGCAATCCTGAAAGCCGTTAAGTGGTCAGCGCTTTACACTGTCAAACAAGGGTCAAAAGAAACTCTGACAGAATTTTTGGACCAGTTAAGGGCGGCCATGAGAAAATATACCACTCTGGACCCTTCGTGCAATGTGGGGTGGCAGCAGCTGAAATGCCCCTCTGCCCCACCAGTTCTAGTAGCAGGAATGGGGACATAGGATTGATGGGGACCTGGCGCATCTACCTTAGCAGGTCCCCCAGGTTAACATTAAGCCAGGGGAGGCAGGAAAAGGATGTAGAATTTTTAATTGACACAGGTGCCTCCTTTTCTGTCCTTAATCAAGAATTAGCACCCATAAGCAACGATTTTGTAAATGTACTGGGAGTCACCGGCCAACAGGAAAAGGCATTCTTTTCAAGACCCCTTATGTATACAATGGCAAAGCAGATCAGAATGCATTGATTTCTCTATTTGCCAAATTCCCCTGAGTCCTTATTAGGACAAGATTTATTAGAGCAATTGGGAGCAGAAATTACTTTTAAGCGGAAAGGGAAAATGGAGTTTAAAGTAGGGGATCAAAGGTTAATAAAGGTACTTAGTCTAGCTCTGATGAATCCAGAAAAGACACAGAAATTGACACTGGCAGTTCAAGAAATTATTGATTAGGCCTGTCCAGGAGTGTGGGTTACTGGGATTCCAGGGAAAGCCAAGAATTCATCCCCTAGAGTAATAGAACTTAAAGAAGGAAAGGGACTGGTACGGAGGAGGCGATACCCTTTGAGACTGAAGGACTACAAAGGAATTGAGGGTCCATTTAATAAATTTCTAAAGTATGGGTGGTTTATAGAATGCGAGTCAGAATACAATACCCCTGTACTCCCAGTACAGAAACTAGATGGTTCATACCAGGTAGTACGAGACTTAAGGGAAATTAACAAAATTGTTAAAGACTTATGACCCGTAGTTGCTAATCCATATATACCTTACTTAAAAAGTTAAGGGATAGCCAGACATGGTTTACCATGCTGGATTTAGAGAATGCTTTCTTCTGTCTGTCCTTAGACAAAGAAAGTCAGAAATTGTTTGCATTTGAATGGGAGAGCCCCACCACTGGTAGGAAAACTCAGCTTACATGGACAGTGTTACCTCAGGGCTTTAAAATTAGCCCAACGATATTTAGGAAGCAGTTGGCACGAGATCTCAAAAAGTGGCAAGTCCCTTCAAACAATGGAACCCTCCTGCAGTATGTTGATGACCTAATAGCAACAGAGACTAAATCTGAATGCATTCAGTGGACTGTAAACTCACGGAATTTTCTTGGATTAAATGGATATTGAGTGTCTCAACAGAAAGCTCAGATGGTACAGCAGCAAGTGACCTACCTGGGATATGAACTGTCCGGAGGACAACGAGAACTTGGAGTAAGAATGAAAAGATTCTGTGGGGCAGGGCTTGGTTGCTCTCAGCAAAACCCCCAGCACTGCACAATTGATAGAAGGAGAAGTGCTGGAACTTGTCAGCCACAGGCCTTGGAAAGAATAAGATAAGAACTTAGTGTAGGAGGAACAGGGGGTGCTGACTTGGTGTTTGTGTTAAGATTAGGCGCTGTGGAACAGATGTCCTGTAACTGGGAGTTATTGTTTTTGTAGGTAGGACTGTTACAATTAATGTTTAGAAAAAAGCCTTTAGCATTAGCCAATTTGTGAATGCCTAATGTAGAATGTAAGCCAATAAATCTTTGGCATGCTTTAAAGAAACCAATTAGTTTGTAACATGCTATCTAGGAACTAGTATAAAAGTATGTGAAGAATCATAATAAATCGGACACTCAGCTTGCATCAAGCTGCGTCCCGCCTCTCAGTTGCGGCAAAGGGGGAAAGCAGAAACTGTGCCTAATTAATTTCAGAGGGACCAGGGCATGCTTTAGACCCCCCAAAATAGGGGTTTTCAGGGACTCATATTCTAACTCCCCCCCCAAATATAGGATATGGGGGGAGAAACACCAAACCACCCCGAAAATAACTAGGGGGAGACATGGACCCCAAAATGGGAGGTTGAGGATGGCTCAGAGGTCTCAACAACCCGACAGAATGGAAGACAGATTGGGGGGAACCAAAAAATTATTTAGGGGAAGCATTAAGTGCCACCTCCAGCCCTTACAAAATGGGGGTTTGGAGGGGCTCCAGGGTCCTCTCCAAAATAATTGGGGTGGCAGGAAACACTGTAGACCACCACAAAGGGGGGCTTGTGGTTCAAACATTGGAAACCCCCCCTCAAATTATCTGGGGGGAGGACGGTCATGGGACCCTGTAGCCCCTTCCAAAATGAGGATTCAGAGGACTCAGAGCCCCACAAAATGCTCATCCATGTTGAAGAGCTTCCTCTTCTCGGCCACCATGCCTGGGGGGGCGGAGACACGACTGACATCATAGGGCAGGAGTGCCACGCCATTAGGGATGTCATAACCAACATGCCAAGGACCCAGGCTAAAGGAGGAAGAACGCAGCCGACTCAATATGAGTGATAAAGCATGCTTCATTTTATTGATTTTCGTTACAGCCTTTTATAATCCTTCTACTAATTATGCCTACTAGTCACTAGCTGATTGGCTTAAGCTCTAAAGGTCGTATTCGCACAGGTCCACCTACTTGCAGTTAGCTAACAGCACAAGCTTCTCATAACACTAAGTTTCTCATGCTACTATTTCTAATTCCTCTTGACTTGTTTTCGATACACGACAGTACCATAACACAATGTTTCTCAGACCACCGTTATCATAACACTAGGTTTCTCAGACCACTATTCCTAATTCCCCTTAACCTGTTTTCGACACACCACGGTACACAGGGCTGAAGCGTCCTTGACATTCTTCATGTATCAGCAGCTGTGAGCAGCTGCAGGCAAACCCTAGTGAGGCCCAGCATCAGCAGCTAGAGCAGGCTCTGATCATACAATTGCTCGGTGGGCTCAGGACCCTTGTCTCTGAGCCATTCTCCAACACCCCTCCTTGCCTTACAGGCCTGTCCGTCCCTGCCCATGCGCTACTGCTGTGTGCTATCTCACACCCACGCTGCTCTCCACATGAGCCTGTAGCCCACTGGAACCACACACAGACGTCTAATTCCTCCTTCTGCACGCCCCGCATATCAGTGCACTGGCACTTCAGAGAGGTGCCCGGTGGCACTGATTTCCAAGAAAGGATGTCACAGGACCATCAAATTACAGTAAAGTTGAGGTTTGGAGGGACAGGACTGGACCCAGTATTGACCCCTGTAGTGCCCCACTGGTGACCGGCCTCCATCGAGACCTGATGCCACTGACCACCATTCTCTGGGCTCAGGCCGTTCAGCCAGGTTTCAACCACCTCACTGTCTGCTTCTCCAGCCTCTGCTTCACCAGCTCTTCGATGAGGATTCTTTGGGAGACAGTGTCAAAAGCCTTCCTGAAGTCCAGGTGGACAATTTCTACTCCTCTATCAAGCCAGTCAGTCACTGGAGAAGTTTATCAGGTTATCAGATAGGAAGGACATTTCCTTTTGTTGGCTGTGCTCTGGACCTCTGTGTGTCCATTGGGGCCTGGCACTTGGAGTGCCCTGAAGTTCTGTAATTTTACACCCTAGAAGGACTCAGCCAGCTCAAACACAGGGAAGATATGATGGAAATGCTACCAATTCTTTATTTTTGTGATAGCAAATAAATACTACTGGGGTCTATCTAACCTCTTCAGCCTCCATTTCTCTCAGTTCTGTTTAGATGAAATGAATACATTAAATGTCTTAATAGAAACATGTCCTGTTTAGAAGTTCACCATTAAAAGCGTTCATAGGAAACATATTTTAGAAATGTCTGTGTGAGTATAGATTTATAAAGAGGGAGAGAAAGTGTCGTGGGATTGCTGGTACATTCAGGTGTTTGGGAAGTTCCCCCCATTATGATGCCAGTGAGAGTACTCAATTCAGTGTCTCACAGTTAACTCCAACAAGATATAGCACCATAACATGAGATTTGCAGCTTAACCTAGTACCTGACCCTTTCCCAGCCCTAGCCGTGTCCCACGTGGGGCTTTACAGATCACCCTTCTCTTTACTCTGCTGGGATCGGGGCCAGGATAGAGGCCAGGCAGGGCTGGCCGGTCTCCCAATACAGGAATTGTGATCAGCAGAAGGATGGAGATGGTTTAGCAGCCAGACTCTCCCATAAACGTGGTTGAGCAGCCAGTTCTGGAAATGGTCATTGAGAAAGGCTGGGGGGTGACAAATGCCTTGGGACACCTTCCCAGTCTGGCCAGGCCACCGAGAGCTCAGACTGGCACCCTCTCTCCTGCACCTGCATGTATTTCATCTTTTTTACGAGCCCTGGCTCCACACAATTCATCCCCTGGTGTGAGTGCTCACTCTACACGCTCACACAGTATAAGATGTTCAGTGGCATATTCTCTCCCAGGCACTTTCCCATCAGCTCCTCCCCAGCACTCCCCATCTCCACCTCCCTCCCCCCAGCCCAGCCCAGAACAACAGCCCAGTATTGGCTGGTGCCCATGGCATTGCCCAGCGCAGGGTGCTGCAGAGCTCTGGGCACTCACCCCACAGCCCCAGCCCCTCGGAAGGTCACAGCAGCTCCTGGGGCACAGAGGGCTCTCAGCCTCCCCATCAGCCCCAGGGCTGGGGCCAGCCATGCCATGAGCAGACGCAGGCCAGCGTCTCCCTCTCTCTGCTGCTCTTCTCTCCAAGAGATCCTGATTGCCCAGTGCTGGCAGCCCCTCTGTGCCCGTCCCTCTCCCCAGCACAAGACTCCTGCACTGGGGGCTCCCCAGGCAGCTCCTGCTGTGCCAGCCAGAGAAAAGCTGCCCAAACTGGTGCCTCCAGAAATAGGTCTGCTCTTGTCGCGGGATGTCACCTCAGGCACGGCCCTGAGCTGGCGGTGCTGCTCTGCAGGGCAGTGGTGGCTGAAAGCCACGGGGAGATGGTCCCAGGGAGATCCCCATGGATCAGCCATCATTGCCATTGCACTGGGCACCCCCACATGAAGGGGCAGCACAGGCCTATTCCCTAACACATCCCCCCATGCCCTCCTGCCCTGAAGCCCTGGAGAACCCCAGCACAGCAGCACATTCAGAGGGGCAATTCCTTCAGCCTGTTCCTGACCTCAGCTTGGGAAGAACAGATCAACCTCCAGACATCGGCACTGAAAAAATACCCTTTTATTATGGATATGTTTAATGGGAGGCCAGCTGTACTGTCCAATTAGATATACACACAAAGGGCTCTGGGTCAGAGGGGCTGGTTCATGTTTCTGAGGAAGAAGAGTGGATGAAGACATTTTGGAACAAACAAGATTGTCACAAATAAAGGGCTCACAGCACAGAAGGATTCGGAGTCGAATTGGAAATTACTTCTGAAGAGACATGGGCAGCTTATTCCTGCTGAGAGACAACTGACTGAATCAGCTTCTTCAGTGCGTCCTTCATCTCCTGGTTCCTCATGCTGTAGATGAGGGGGTTCACGGATGGAGGCATCACTGAGTACAGAAAGGACACCACCAGGTCCAGGGATGGGGAAGAGATGGAGGGGGGTTTCAGGTAAGCAAAAAATGAAGTGCTGATTAACAGGAAGACCACGGTCAGGTGAGGGAGACACTTGGAAAAAGATTTGTGCCATCCCTGCTCAGAGGGGATCCTCAGCACAACCCTGAAGATCTCCACATAGGACAGCACTATGAAAACAAAACACCCAAATCCTAAACAGACACTAACCACAAGGAGCCCAACTTCCCTGAGGTAGGAGTCTGAGCAAGAGAGCTTGAGGATCTGGGGGATTTCACAGAAGAACTGGTCCACAGCATTACCTCGGCAGAAGGGTAGGGAAAATGTGTTGGCAGTGTGCAGGAGTGAATAGAGCAGCCCAGTGCCCCAGGCAGCTGCTGCCATGTGGACACAAGCTCTGCTGCCCAGGAGGGTCCCGTAGTGCAGGGGTTGGCAGATGGCAACGTAGCGGTCATAGGCCATGATGGTGAGAAGAAAAAACTCTGCTGAAATGAAGAAAATAAAGAAAAAGATCTGGGCAGCACATCCTGGGTAGGAGATGGCCCTGGTGTCCCAGAGGGAATTGGCCATGGCTTTGGGGAGAGTGGTGGAGATGGAGCCCAGGTCGAGCAGGGAGAGGTTGAGGAGGAAGAAGTACATGGGGGTGTGGAGGTGGTGGTCGCAGGCGATGGCGGTGATGATGAGGACATTGCCCAGGAGGGCAGCCAGGTAGATGCCCAGGAAGAGCCAGAAGTGCAAGAGCTGCAGCTCCCGTGTGTCTGCAAATGCCAGGAGGAGGAAGTGGGTGATGGATCTGTTATTTAACATTTGCTTTGTCTGGACATATGAGCCTGTTCAAGGAGGAAAGATGACAACACATTAGGGTATATTTCTCCTATAAATATCAACACCACTGTCCTTATCCCATCCCTGTCACTACATGGCATCCTGCTTTTTTGAGATCTTCCTTCAGCTCTGTAGCTGGAGCTGTGGTAGGTGCTGGACAAGCATTTCATGAGGGGAAGGGTTTTTGCATGCTGTCTGCCAAGGAGTTAGCTCTTTGTGTGACTCTGTCACAAAAACCTGCCCTAACCCAGAAGGGCTTGTCAGCATTTGCTCTATCAGTGGTGAGGAATGGGGAAAGCAGAAGACAGGCTGAGAGGGTTTTCTGCTGCACTCAGGGAGAGCAGAGTGAGTCGAGTGAGGCAAGAGGATTTTCTGTGCCTTAGTGCAGAGTGAGGGCAGCTGGTCTGTCTTTCTGTCTTGTTCTCAGCTGCCCTGGACTTGCATTTTTCTGAGTCTGAGAGCCTTCACAAGCACATGTTAATCTGAAAAGCAACCAGGCACAGCTGAGAGCAGAGGGATCCACTGCAGAGCACCAAATGACTCACCCTTTCTCCAAGTCTCAGCACCCCACTTTAGCCAATGACACCCACAGCTCACAGAGTCTCCTGGAAGCAGCAGACAGCTGGGATGGACACCCCAAGGAGAGAGCCAAGGGTCTGAACCATGGAAAATTCTTCAGGGAGAGCCAGCTCCTGGCCCAGCCTCACAGACTGCATTGCCCAGAGCTTCACAGGTTAGAGGAAAGCTGGGACACCTCATTGCTGGGGGCACATCTGCAGAGGAGGGCTCACAAGCTCTGTGCCTGACTCTGCAGCTGGAACCCCCCTTCCCAGAGAGCCTGTCAGCAACACCAAGGGCATCTGAGCAAGGCAAGGAGAGGGACAGACGGGCACTCAGGAAAGCCTTTCCCTTCGGCAGCTCTGCACAGCACCTCCCAGACAGCAGCAATGCAGGACAGTCGCCCTCAGGCCCTGCTCAGCGGGAACTGGGCCCCTGGCAGCAGAGATGCACTTCATCCCTTCTGCTGGGCTGCTGGGCCAGGAGGTGACTAACGGCCAGGAGCCACGGGCTAAGGGCTGTGCTGGGTGGCAGAGGAGACAAGAGGAGTGTTGCTCAGGGAAGGAGTCTGCCCTGAAGCAGGGTTTCCCTTAGCATTTCCCTCCCTCCCTGCCCAGGTATCCACTGCCTCGAGCTGTCCAGGCTGGCAGTTCTGTCTTTGAGCCCATGTTTCCTCCCTGCCAGTGCTCACAGTCTCCACCCCAGCCCCTGTGAGCACAGCTCTGCCATGCAGCCACTCCGTGTGTACAGGGGTAAAAGCACAGCCCACCCAAACCCTGATGAAAATGGAAAGGTGATGCTGGTGTGTTCTGTGGGCTACTGGGGCATGAAGGCACTTGCTGAGGTTCCTAGTGAACCTCACTGTTACAGCTTAAGAATTTCAGCCCCCGCTGTCATCTGCACAGCTGATAGAGATAGAAAGATTGAGGCCACAGAAAAGTAGAAGCAGAGAGTCCAGAAAGAACAGACAGAAACAGAATATCTCTGAGATGAAAGTACTTGTGACGAGTTCCCTGGGAAATGAGCTGGGAATGATCTGGAGCTATGAGCATCCCTGATCCACGCAGCAGCAGCCTCTGGAGAGCAGAAGGAGCCTGCCCTGGCGGGGGTCTCTCCTTCCCCCCACAGCTTCTCCCCACAGCGCCATGGGGAGCTCCCCGGGCAGGCTGAGTGCTGACCCTGGCAGGCGGCAGAGTCCCTGCCCCAGCACACAGCCCCCTGGGGTGCAGGGACCCTGCTGGGAAGGACAGCCCTGGGCACCCCTGCCTGCACACCCGGCTGCACACCCCTGCAGCCGGCCCCGCCAGAAGGCAGCCCTCATGCCCTGGCCCTCGCAGGGGGCACCAGGGAAGCCGAGCTCAGGAGCAGCTACTCCTCCTCCTCCTCCTCCTCCTTTAGGCAGGAGGCAGATTCCTGGCGGCTCTGCCGCCTTCCCCAGATCCCTCCCCGAGCTGCAGCTGCATTGCCCTGCACCCCCAGACTTACTGTGGCCAGGGCCCTGACGCTTTCTCCTCCTCGGAGCTCTCAGCAGCCTCCCAGCCCAGGCTGCCTTGAAGCTGTGTGTGCCTCGCTGCTCTGCCCTGAGTGCCTGCAGGCAGTGCCCTCAGCCCTGCTGCGCTTTGCAGAGGAGCTGCTCCTGGGCAGAGCTGTCTCTCTGCAGCGCTGCCCACTTGCCAGGAGCTCCCTCCGGCCCAGGAGCCCGGCCCAGCTCAGCACCACAGCAACAGCCCAAGGCACTTTAATGACCCCTCAGGAGGGTTTGGTGCCAACTCCATGAACATCAGGCACAGAGAAGACTGACGAAACCTCTGAAGAATTCAAAGTTTATTCAAACTCCAAAGTTTCTTTGACTTTAATTGTATCCACTGAGGACACTATTGACAAAGCCTCCCCAGTGTCCTGTTAGAGCAGAAATCTGAAGGCAGTTATGAGAAGTCGGGAACAAAGAGGAAAAGGTGTCTCTGATGCTGAGTAATCCTCAATTTGTTGCATTATCCAAAGTTCCAAGCCCTAAGCCCATTAACCAAATGGCCAAGCCATGACCCCCAGCCCCTGGGAAGGGAGATCCTGTCCCTCCCACATTCCTCAGGGCTCTTCCTGGGGTAGGGGCTATGGAGATGTGCACCTCCCAGGCTCCTGAGGATGCACAAGGAGGCCATGAGGCCCCCGTGCTGCAAGGGACTGTGCCTCCTCACAGGCATCAGTGGCAGGGACAACAGCCATAGCCAAAATCGTGATGGGGTTGACTTTACTGGGGGCTTTCAGCTTTCCCACAGCCCTCTGTCATCTCCACCACAGGCTGTCTTATGGAGTTGCATCCCCTGCGCCTCTTTCCCTGCAGGCTGTCCTCATCCCCCCAGCTCTCTCACCTTGCTCCTCCTGAGCATCTTCCTTCCTTTCCTGATCTCTCACCATCCTCCCTGGCTCTTCCTTGAAAAACAAAGCCTTGTTCTGATCCATACTCCTCCTGGGTCATGTGTTGCACCACAACATTTATCCTGTTGTCCAGTCTGGACTTCCCCAGCTGCACAGTATGACATTATTTCTTTCTCATGCTGTTTTCCACTATGAAGAAAAAGTCCACCGTCTCTCAAACCACCCTTCAAGGGTTCTTGGGCTACTCCTAGACTGTCCCAAGTCTCCACAACACTTAGCTCGGAATGTTTATATCTAAGCATATTGGACATGTGCTTGAGTCCTCTAAACCCCATCTTGGGGTGATGTCTGGGCACTCTCAAAGGTGTTTGGAGATGAAAACATAGTGGTTACAGGTCAAGAAAGATGGAGTGATACTTTTCACCAGGATCTGTATTAGAAGGATAAGCAGCAATGGTGTTAAAATGAAATAGGGTAGATTTAGATTTGAAATAAGGAAGAAATGTTTTACGATGAGGATGCTGAGATACAGGAACAGGTTGCCTAGAGCAGTTCCAGGGAGGGGCAATTCACCACTTCTCTGGGCAACCTCTTCCAGTGTTTCACCATCCTCATAGTAAAGAATTTCCTCCTTTTATTTAATCTAAATCTACCCTCTTTCAGTTTAAACCCATTACCCTTTGTCCTATCCCTGCAATCCCTGATAAATAGTCCCTCCCCATCTTTCCTGTAGCCCTGTTTAAGTCCTGGAAGGCCACTAGAATTTCTCCCTTGGAGCCTTTTCTTCTTCAGTCTGAACAAAACAAACTCTCTCAGCCTGTCCTCACAAAGGAGGTGCTGTCACCCCCCAGTCATCTTCACGGCCTCCTCTGGACCTGCTTGAGCATGTCCATGTCCTTTTTATGTTTGGATCACAAGAGCTGAAAACCAGACTACAGGGCCAGTCACATGAGAGCAGTGCAGAATGGGAGAATCCCCCACCTTGACCTGCTGGCCATGCTTCCCTTGATGTAGCCCAGGACACGGTTGGTTTTCTGGCCTGCGAGTGCACATTGCTACTTCACAGCTAGTTTTCCATGAACTACCACCCCTAAGTTCTTCTCCGCAGAGCTGCTCTCAATCCACTCCTTGCCCAGCATCTACTTGTATGTGAGGTTGTCCCAAGCCATGGGTAGGACCTTGAACTTGGCCCTGTTGAACTTCATGAGGTTTGTATGGGTCTACTTCTCCAGCCACTCTATCCCACTGTCCATGACAGAGACAAAGATGTCAATCAATACCAGCCCCAACTCCAACCCCTGAGGAATGACACTCATCTCTGTTCTCCAATTGGACATTGAGACTGTGACCTCAGCACTTGGAGTGTGACCATCCAACCAATTCTTTATCCACCGAGTGGTCTATCCGCCAAATCACTGTCTCTCCAACTTATAGACGAGCATGTCATGTGGGACCGTGTCAAGTGCTTTGCACAAGTCCACGTAGATGACGTCAGTTGCCCTTCCAACTGTTCTTTGGTGAGGCCAGCAACAGGCAAGACGGGTGTGTGTGCATGTCATGTTGGTGTGTATGTCAGTGGGTGTAACTCATGGTCTGAGCCTGGTCGGCAGCCAAACACCACACAGCTCCCACCTGGGAATGGGGAAGGAAGCAGAGGGGCAAAGGGAGACTCATGGGTTGAGATAGGAACAGTTGAATAATTGTAATAAAATAATATGGTGGCAGTATGAACAGGTAATGTACAGTGCAATTGCTCACCACCCGCCGACTTAAACTCAGCCGGCTCCCAGCCAGCAATCCTGAAACACAAAGATGCTGCGACCACAATCCCAAAAGTGAGAGTGTGCCCCTTCCCGCCCACCCCTCCTTTATATGGTGAGCGTAACATCACATGACATGGAATATTGGCCAATCCAGGCCCGCTGCTCCATCTGTGTTACCTCTCTGCTCCTTGTGAGCCTGTGCACAGGCAGGACACGGGGAGCTGGAGAGTCCCTGAAATCTCCGTGTGCATCAGCACTCCTACAGCTACCAAAAAGGAACAGGAACTCTATTCCAGTCTGAACCAGGACCGTGTCCACCCCTTATTCCATATCCTTTGTATTATCCTCGGGTTCCATATTTCCTAATACAGTCTAATTAATTACTGTCCTCTTCCCTGGTCTTAGGCATGTGCACACAGATATAATTCCCTTAGCCCATGGGCCATGGTAAGCCCATAGGTGGAACTACCTTTGCCCAAGGACCTGGGTGCACTTGGTCCTTGCAGTCTATATACTGCAGAATGTATCGTGAGTTCATTTGGTCCATAGCTTCAGGTTCCATCTGTCCTAACAGTCTCTTAAGGCAGGAGGAGGGATTCTCAGTTGGTAGGGCACAGGTGTCCTTCGGCCTGGCAGGAGGATGGCATGCAGTCTCTGTTGCAGTTGGAGCTGGTGGCTGATGCATCTGACGCTGTCTGTATTCAGTCTGCAGCAGTCGCTGGGTATCAGTTGCTGAAACTAATCGTGACTTTATCCAAGTTCGTGTTTTTCTTCATGAATATGATGCCATTAGCATAATATGTGTCAACCATAGCAATGCATTTATAGGGTTGTTTGGTGATTAATGTAATACAGTTTATTGGCTATTTTCACCTAACATTAAGTCCCCTTGAGGCACACATCGGACTTCCTCGTCCTTCTGCATTGCCCACCAAGTGTATCCAGGTCCTTGGGCAAAGGAAATTCCACGTATGGGCTTACTTTTACCTGAAGTAGGAGTAACCCAAATAGTCTTCCCCAGCATGTTCTTAAGGTGCACTACCGGGACTCTACCTCCATCTGCAGTATGTAGAATGTTTGACTGGGCAGAGCCAACCTGGTTGATAGATCCTCTAGTATTGACCAACCAGGTGGGCTTTGCTAAATGTCTGTCCCAGTGTTTAAAAGTTCCTCTTCTCATTGCTCTCAGCATGGTCTTTAGTAGCCCATTGTACCACTCAATTTTCCCAGAGGCTGGAGCATGGTAGGGGATGTGATATACCCCCTCAATGCCATGTTCTTTTATCCAGGTGTTTATGAGATTATTTAAAAAATGAGTGCCATTAGCTGACTCAATTCTTTCTGGGGTACCATGTTGCCACAGGACTTGTTTTTCAAGGCCCAGAATAGTGTTCTGGGCAGTGGCATGGGGCACAGCCTATGTCTCCAACCATCCGGTAGTTGCTTCCACCATTGTGAGCACATAAAGTTTGACATGCCAAGTATTGTGGAAGCGTGATGTAATCACTCTGCCAGGCCTCCCCATATCTATATTTTAACCATAGCCCTCGATACCAAAGAGGTTTTAACCTCTTGGCTTGCCTGATTGCAGCATGTGTATCACATTCATGGATAACCTGTGTGAGTGGTCGTGGTTTAAACCTGGTCAGCAGCTAAACGCTACGCAGCTGCTCACCCACCCTCCCCCCGACTTGGGAATGGGGAGGGAATTGTAGGGTAAAGGAAGACTCACGGGTTGAGATAAAAACAGTTTAATAACAGTAATAGAATAATATGGTGACATGATGAATGGGTAACGTACAATACACCTGCTCACCACTCACTGACCAACACCCACCTGCTCCCGGCCAGCGATCCCAAACACAAAGACCCTGCGGCAACACTCCCGGAAGTGAGAGCCCCTTCTGACCCACTCCTTCCTTTATATAGTGAGCGGAATGTCACATGACATGGGATATCGGCCAATCGGGGCCCAGCACTCCAGCTGTGCTCCCCCCACCCCCGCACACAGGCAAGGGCTCTCGGACCTGGAGAGCCTCTGGAATCTCAGTGTGCTGCAGCACTCCTCCCGCTGCCAAAATGAACAGGAACTCTATTCCAGCCCGAACCAGGACAGGGGCCCTGTGTGTAACTGCGTGTCTGTGTGCCTGTATGCCTGCATGAGAGAAGTGAAACGCAGCACAGCTGCGAAGTGAGTGCGGAGTTCTGATCCCCGCTTCCATGTCCTCCACGAGGAGAGAGGCCGGAGGCGAAAGAAGCGAACGAAGTGTATGTCAGATTTTAAAACAGGATTGTTTGAGCCTGTGGTTAACTTTTGGTGTCCCATACACAGACCCGAGGATTTTTCTTGTAATCCAATCTTTGTTTTGGAATGCTTTGGTTGTGGACAAGACGTCTGGGTGGAATTTGGAGACGATTTCTGGTGTAGTAAATGTCAAGGGAAGTGGTCTGACTGGGACAGAATTGAGCGCTCGGGTCAGCTTAGAAGAACGTATTGTGGGAACCTAGGAAACTTACAGAGGCAATAGAAGCAGAATGTGGATAAGCCCTCCCGGCTAACAATATGGGAGGGAAACCGAGTGGGGGTATACTGAAAAAGATCCCTCTGGGCTGCATCTTAGCCCATTGGAAGGAAATCAGAGGAACACCAGGTGGAATTGTGAATAAAAGGACATTAACTAAATACTGTATCCAGTGGTGGCCCCTGTATAAATTAGATGACAGGGGGAAATGGCCCTTTAATGGAACCTTGAATTATAATACTTTGTTGCAACTGATGTTGGTTTTGAGGAGAGAAGGAAAGTGGGATGAGGTCAGGTCTCATATGCAGACACTCCGAAATCACCCTGAGTATCAAACTGATTGTGGATTAAGGAGCCCACAAGACCCAATGGTTTTGGCTCTAGAGAAGGAAAATATGAAAGAAGGATACCCCAGGAGAAAATATTTAACCAGTCCCATGCCCCAAATGGTGTTTTGAGGTCACCATGGAAAAGGGTAAGACAGGGAGCTTATAACCCGCTTATAGAGAAACCGTTAGGGTTTCATAGCTTCACACAGTGGTTCTTACCCTGGTTTGGAGTTCGTGAGATTGAAAAAGCCATGGTAAATATTTTGGCAGAAATGGAAATAATAGCAAACGCAACTACTGATGCCCTTTTATGTTTAGACCAGGAGGTAAAATCCCTGAAGGGAGTAGACATTCAAAACAGAACGGCTCTAGATATAATCACAGCTCACATGGGAAGGGTGTGCACCTTGATCAATACAAGCTGTTGTATTTATGTAGATGAATCAAGTAGAACAGAGATTGACCTTCAGAAGATTTGGGAACACTCAAAAGTCTTACATCAGGTATCCCTGGATGATACCTCGTATGGGTTTTCTAACCTCTGGGAAAAGCTCACCTCTTGGCTACCTAATGTCACAAAGCTTAAGTAGCTTTTTGTTGCAGTTATCGTGATTATTGTATTAGGATTATTGGTCTGTTGTGTGTTGCAATGATTTATGTGGATGGATAAACAAACTGGGAATACCGATGAGGAGTGGAAGAAACACAAATTACAGCAAAACATTGAAAATGGCAAGTATTTTGCTAAAAGGAATGGTGCCATATAGCAAAAGAATTTGCAAGGGTAAAAGAGAAGGGGGGACTTGATCTAGAAAATAAACGCTTAGCAAAATAACTAGCAAGATAACGGGATACTTGGTTGCAAAAGACCTTGAAAGATAACAGGAAACGTCTTTACAAGAGGCCTCCATAGATAACAGGATATCCATCTGTTAATTAAGGCGTCTGCAAGAAGGAGCCATCTGGCTGGAGCCAGTTCTGCAGTTACTGGTTGAGGTAACTCAGCATTCTGGGACAAAGATTTAGAGTACATGGTGAAGAAGACCACGAGCCTTCCTCCAAAAGACCCCGGCCCACGACCACCGGATGGCAGTACGCATGTGGCAAGAGGAGGAGACTTAGGATAATGAATTCCCAGAAATAATTACAATAATCACACCTATTCTTAGAACTAATTGTAATAACCCAGCCTATACTAACGAATATGCATGTTTTTGTATCATAAATGATGCCTGCTTCATGATACGGTGTACAAGCTTGGAGGAGAGATCACCCTTGCACCCATCACTGCAATAAACATACCTGCTTTATAACTCTTTGTGAGTTGTAAAGTGTGTTTCCACATGTCAGAAAACAGCATGAGAAAGATATAACAGAAAAAAGTACAGCAGGGGAGGTAGAGAATGGAGACAAAGAGAAAGAAATGTCACCCCAAGGGCAGTGCTGTGCTGCAACAAGTCACCCAGAGGGAGTCTGGAAGAGCCCACAGCTTTGTGTTTCAAGGAACAACCAGGAGGAGGGATAGATACTCAGCATTGGTGCGTCCTCACCTTCGACACTGTGTGCAGTTCTGTGCCTCACAGTTTGAGAAGGATGTGAAGGTCCTCGAATGCATCCAGAGGAGGGCAACAAAGCCTGTGACAGGGCTGGAGGGAATGTGCTATGAGGAGTGACTGAGGAGTTTGGGTTTGTCTGGTTTGGAGAGGAGGAGGCTGAGGAGTGACCTCATTGCTCTCTGCAGCTTCCTGAGGGGGGGACATGGGGTGGGAGGTGCTGATCTCTTCTCCCTGGTATCCAGTGATAGGACATGTGGGAATGGTTCAATGCTGTGCCAGGGGAGATTTAGACTGGACATGAGGAAGCATTTGTTTTACCGAGTGGGTGGACAAACACTGGAACAGGCTTCCCAGAAAGGTGGTCGATGCCCCAGGGTGGTCAGTGTTTAAGAGGCATTTGGCCAATGCCGTTAATACCATGCTGTAACTTGGTCAGCCCTGAATGGGTCAGGCAGTTGGACTAGATGATCGTTGCAGCTCCCTCCCAACTGAAATAGCCTCGTCTATTCTATTCTCTACCAGTGAGGGCAGTGAGATGCTCAGGTGAGAGGGAGGTGGGGAAGAAAGGCTGATGTTGAGAGTCTGCAGGGAAAGAGCTGCAGGTGTGGGACACTGAGGACAGCCTGTGGGAAAGACAACTGAAGGCTCTGGCAAGGCTAAGAGCCCCCAGCAGAGCCAAGGTCTTTTCCCCCTTGCCTCTGGCCGTTCCCTTCATAACTAAGGCCTACCTGGACAAACGGTAACCTTATGGTACCAGGACCTTAACGCCCCTCGGCCTCACCCCAGAGAGACCCATATTTGTCACTATAGTCCTGTCCTTGACACCGCAAATTCCCACATCACACTGTCCCAGGAAGAGCCCTGGGCAATGTGTGAGGGACAGGATCTCCCTTCCCAGGGGCTGGGGGTCAGGCTTTGTCACTTTGGCTTAAACACCTGAAGGTTTACTCAGCATCAGAACCACCTTAACATTGTGTTTGTTTGCCTCTTATTGACACCTCCAACTTCCTGCTCTAACCAGCCCCTGGGGAGGCTTTGGTGCTGATGGCCCTCACTGGGACCCATCAACATTCCATGAAACCTTAGGGGTTGCCTCTGATGTTGACTTCTTCAGCCCTTTGCTCAGGCTCCTCTGGGTTTCTAAGGCTCATGGTCTCAGCACTACAGACACCATGGGGCTCATAAATGCAAAAAGCCATGTCTCTTCCAATTGTTTTCTACAGTTTTCAAGGCTTGGACAGATAACTGCAGAGGTCTCCGGAGTTTATGTAAAAGGGAACATTTGACTGAGCATTTAATACAGAAGTATTTTTTAGGTTTAAGTTTACTGTATTACTTTTTCTGTTTATAGAAGAAGTGATTGCATCCTCCTCTGATCTTGATGCAGAGGGTCTCCTAGTGCTGTCAGGATGGGTAGGGCCAGCTCCTGCTGAAGGTCAGACACTGCATGGACTGCCTGATTCCTCACCTCCCCAGCCCTGCCACTTCTCTCATTGTCCCCCTGGCACTTGCAGCAATTCTCCTTCCTCCAGGAGGAGAATTCCTTCACCCAGGCCCGCAGCTGGACGTTACAGCTCCACTGCACCAGCTCCCACTGGCTTTCCTCAGAGACCTGGCTGCACACAGGCACAGCAGAATTTCTCTTCATTGCAAACCAACAGAAGGAAAACGTAGTAAAGTTTAAGCAACAATAACCCACACTCTTCAAGTGATGCTAAGTTGAAGCTGCCTGCAGTGAGGTTCACCATCCACAGGAGGTAACCTGATGAGAAATGTCTCAGACAGATCGAAGGAAAATGAGAGATCCAAACAGAATGAAGGAGGTGGCTGAAGAGAGAATGAGACTGCTGAAAGACAAGGACAGGCTTCTAAGCCCCTGAAGCTCAGAGCTTCAACCTGGGGTGTTGATAGGAATCTGACTGAGCAAAGATTAATGGGAAAGGAAGACTAGAGACCAGTGGAAACCACATAGGTCCAGCGAATGTGCTGAGAAGATGGCTTTAGAGCTGGACAGGTGGGAAAATTACGAAGGTTAAATGCATGATATCCTGGACAGGGTCCCGTCAATGGTATCACTGGGGAAGGAGCATATGTCTTCTTCTCCTTTAATTAATACCCTTCTTAGAAATTCCCATCAGGTCATGGTGGAAAAACATCACCACTTTATTGTAAGTTTTCAGTCTTCTCAGCTGATGAGAAAGTGCTCAGGTGTTTTTTAAAAGTGGCAGACCTTGCTCTTTCCAGGTGGAGCTCAGCTGTCTGACCATGGACATCGAGTGCCCCTTGCAGACACCCCGGTGTGTCTGTCATATTTCCCTGGGACTGGCTGCTGTCACACAGGACAGAAGGTCTGCAGGAGACCAGAGCCCCTGGGGAGATGCTGACAGAGGCCGGGCAGAGGGTCCCAGGACACCTGCAATGGTACCAGACATCTCTTTCCCTGTGACTTAAGGCATCTCTATTAATGGAGCTACACCCCACGCCGATTCTGGAAATATTCTTTATTTCAATATAGTAATAAAAAAGAAAAAAAAAAAGTAATGAAATCCCCCAAAGACCGGTATATCAAAATGAAGCTAAAAGCAACTAGGAGCACAAAGAATTAAAAAAAAAAGTTGGAAATGTCATTAAAAATTTTGCTTTGCATTTCATCATTCCTCATTTCTTCTTTTAATTTTTCTTGACATTTTCTAAACATTTCTCTCATACTTAGGCCTGCAGCATGAAAGAAAGATATTTCTATGTCTTGCAGAGATCCCAGCCCACTAAAACCCCTCCCCACCCAGGAGCATCCATGACACTGCTCACTGGCTGCACAAAGAGGTGCAGGATGTGTCACCTGATAGGGGGGAGCTGGGTGACAAACTGCAGTGAAACACACTGGGTTTGTCTCAACACATCTGTGTTATCTGTGAAGAAAGGGAGGAGACTGGTCTCCCACCATTAGACACGTCCATGCAGATGTCTATGTCAAATCAGGTTGTCTAAACTTCCCTTTCTAGTCAATGAACAGACAGGATTTGTCTCAACAGAGATGTCTGGAGATCCTTTTCCTGGTGACCAGAGAATGCACCAAAAGGGTACTTAAAGGTCCTGGGTCACCCTTCCAAGCACCCCCTGGGTACTTCAGCTACTCCAGGACATCTCAGAGAGCAACAGCTGATGGATGTAGGCAAAGGAATTGCTTGAATGGATTTGTTCCATCACCTTCCCAGGGACTGAGATTTGTCTGACCAGCCTGTAGTTCCATGGATGCTCGTTCTTGCCCTGCATGAAAATGGGTGCACTGCCTGCCTTTGCCCAGTCACCAGAGAACTCCCTGTTTGCCCTGACATTTCAAAAGTGACCAGGAGCAGCCTTGCAATGACACCAGCCAGCTCTCCCAGCACCCTTAGGCACATTCCCTCTGGTCCCATGGACCTGTGTGTGCCCAAGTGCTGTAAGTGCTCCCCAGGCACATCTTCCTCTGCCATGGGGGCAGCCTTGCTAGCACAGGTGTTGGTAGGATATTCAAGGACCAGGGAGGTCAGGGGATAGACCTTACCAGGAGGAAGTGGGAAAACAATGAGTTCCTCAGCCTTTTCCAGGTCTTTGCCACTACATCTGCTGGTCCATTGAGCCAGGAGACACTATTTTCCTCAGCCAACTCCTTGTACTTCCAGTGAACCCATAGAAGGTCTTCTGGTTGCTGTCCCCATTCCTTCCTAATTCCAGTTCTGGCTGAGCTTTGGCTTTCCTGTCTCTACCCCTGTACCCCAAAGTCATCTCTGTATCTGCCCCCTGGACAACCTGTTCCCTCTTCTACCCCTGTGTAATGCCTTCTGGTATTTGAACTCTTCAGCCAGAAGATCCTTGGCCATCCCCACCAGCCTCCGGTCAGGCCCTGCTTAACTCCCAGTACATCAGACTGATGTGTCACCCAGCTTTGATGTTGTTGTCCCTGAAGATCCAAGAGGGCTCCATGGATCTTGGCTCTCCAGGATCCCACCAAGCAGATGCTCAATGTTGTGAATGTGCTGTGCTGCAGAGCAAGGCTGTGATTCTGCTGCTTTTTTCCCTGCCATGGTCACTGCAGCCATGGCTGTTCTCAACATTCACATCATCATCCAGTTCTGCATTGTACGTGAGTGTCAGAGTCCAGCCCTAGCCAGCCATCATCTGCCTGTGGCAGAAAAGGGAGGGCTGGGGCAGGTGCCAGGGACCTGTCTGGGTGCTGGCTCTGAGGAACCCTCTGTTACAGCCACCTGGCCAGCTGCAGCAGGCAGGAGGGTCGGCCACGCTCAGGGACACCCTGCTCAGCCCTATCTCCTCTGGAGCAGACCTGGCACCGAGCAGCATGTCACCTCAGAACCACACCTGGGACTTCACCTCGGAGGGGGCTCACCCGGAGAGAAGTGCCCAGGAGTGAGCCAATACCCAGGCTGTGCGAGGGCTGATCAGGTTCCCGGAGGCCAAGACAGCAAAGGAACCAAGTGATATAAAAGTGCTGTGAGGGTGAATTACAGTGGAGGAGGTTGAAGTCCCACTGTCTACTGGAAGAAGAGCCTGTATGAGCAAGAGTGGACAGACACCCAAACAGTGGTTGTCTTAAACAAAGGGAGACAAATCCCTATTGTGGGTGGAGTCCACATGAACTGGGAATACACCAGAAACTCCTTGCTGTCCATGAACACTGGGATTGTTGTTAAGTCAGAGGTGGCATTCAGCTTCCCTAATTCCCAAAACCTTACAGTAGGAGCTTCAGGGAGCAGACCATGGCCTTTGAGGGTGTTAAAGCTGGATGCAGTGAGCTTCAGTGGTAAAGTAGAGCTGCCTGCGGCGGTGCCTCCAGGCTCCCCTTGCAGTCAGTGGAGTGGAGGAGACGTTCACCTGACTTGCCTTAGCTGGTCATGTAAATACAGGAGGATCCAGGCCTCATAAACATCTGTTGTGTCATCAGCTGATCAGATATCAGACAGGACATCATAGGATAAGATCACTG
The DNA here is from genome assembly GCF_018691265.1 of Tyto alba. NCBI lineage: Eukaryota > Metazoa > Chordata > Aves > Strigiformes > Tytonidae > Tyto > Tyto alba. Next base: position 49,270 of record NW_024881290.1, on the reverse strand, counting down.
AGGCTCAGCATAGACCTCAGGGAGGTCTATGGGAAACCCCTCTGCTCAAAGCAGGTTTAGGTATATGGTAAGACTTGGCTTCCTGGACCTTGGTCCATCCAGGTCTAGAAAACCTGAAGGGATGGAGGTTTTCACAGTCTCTCAGGGTGGCCAGTGCTTGTTCCAAGGCTTGGCTAGCCTCATGGGGAGGAAGGTGAGGCCCCCCTTGCTATGCTGTGCCCCTCAGCCATCCCTTCTCCAGGCTGAGGACGCCTGTCAAGTGGAGCCCTGTCACTGAGCAGAGGACTGGGAGAACTGGTTAGTAAAGTCTAAAGCAAGGAAGGTGTTGACTCACTCATCCCCACCTGTCTCTGCTGCTGTGAAACCCCCTCCCCATTCAGCAGCAAATGGCATGTGCCTTGTTCAGACTTTTAAAGCAAACACCGGGACTGAAGCTCTTCATTTTTCTCTTGATGTTGCCTGCAGACCCCATCAGCTCCAGGGGTGCTTTGTCTTTCGTAAACACATACCCTCACTCTCAGGACATATTTCTAAATTCCTCCTTCATCGCCTATCCTTGCTTCCACTTCTTGAGCATTGGGCTGTGGCTCCCACCCGTGACCCATCCCTGCACCAGTGCAGCCCCACTGCCCAACACATGCCCCCACAGTCCCCCCTCAACTGACACTGCACAGGACAGGGTGTGTCTTTGGAGTGAGGAAACATCCCCCACGGGATCCCCTAGGCAAAATCTCAGTGTCCATCCCTACCAGCCATCATGCTTTTGCAACCCACCCATTTCCCATTCCTTCCCAAGCCCCAACTGTGTCCCACACAAGGGTTCACAGACATCCCTACTCTGGGGTCTGCCAAGGTCTGCGCAAGAAGAGAGGCTGGGGCAGGGCTGGCTCTTCCCCCGCCACAGGCACCAGGACCAGCAGGAGGAAGGAGATGGCCACAGAGCAAAAACACCCATAAACTGGATCAACTGGCCAGAGCTGGAAATGGCTGATGGGAGAGGCTGGGGGCCGATCAATGCCCTGGGACACCTTGACGGTCTGTCCATGGGCACAGACCATCCTCCTCTCTCCTGCACCTGCACATCTCAGCTCCCTTCCAGGAGACTGGGCTCTGTCCCACACACCCACTGAAGCGTGTCCTCACCCTGCATCAGCTCAGACAACATCGGAGTTGGCCAAAAGAATGTGGGCTGATTAATCAAGTGATGTCTCTCATGATAAAGGACAAAATGGTTCAGGAACCTTTTAAGATCAAATAACAGGGAATTATATTCAAGATAACTTCTTGAATATAAGATTTTAGAAGAGTGTCAGTCAGAATATAATACCTCTATTTTACCAACACAGAAGCCCATGGGTGAGTATAGATTGATACAGGACTTGAAAGCCATAAATCAAATTGTGAAAGACATCCACCCAGCAGTGGCAAATCCGTATACCTTACTGACTGCCCTTAAAGAAACATATCAGTGGTTTACAGTGCTTGATTTGAAAGACACTTTCTATTGCATACCCCTGGAACAGAAAAGTTGTAAACTGTTTGCTTTTGAGTGGGAGTGCCCACAAACACGGTATAAAATACAACTGACGTGGAAACGACTACCCCAAGGATTTAAGAACAGCCCAGCAATCTTTGGTATCCAGCTAGTGAAGGAATTGGAGATCTGGACAAAGGAAAAAGACAGTTACCCCATGAGCAGAACACCTGCTCTTACAGTACATGGATGACATTTTGGTAGATACTGAAGAAAAGTTGACCTGTATTCATGTAACCATTGAACTCTTAAACTTTTTTGGACTTAATGGATATAAGGTGTCTAAGAAGAAAGCACAAATAACAAGCCAAATTGTAATATATTTAGGATTTGAGACTTCAGAGGGACAGAGGAAGTTGGGGACTGACCAAAAGGAAATACTTGGTGCCATTCCTGAGCCCTGAACTGTGCATGACTTAAGAGCATTTTTGGGAATGGATGGGTGGCGCCATCTCTGGATTAAGAATATTGGCTTGATATCCAAGACATTATATGAGGCCCAGAAGTCTGTTCCTTTCATGTGGGGTCAACAACAAGAAGAGGCCTTTGATACACTTAAACAAGCTCTAATGTCAGCACCAGCTTTAGGATTACGTGATTTAACTAAAGGCTTCCAGTTGTTTGTCCATGAAGGACAGCACCTTGCCCTGGGAGCCCTGACCCAGAGGATGGGAAGCTGGAAGAGACCTGTGGGGTACTTTTCTAAAGAACTGGATACGGTGAGCGAAGGATGGCCTTCCTGCCAGCAGGCAGTAGCAGCAACAGGAATACTGATACAAGAAGCCAGAAAGCTCACCTTGGGAAGAATCCTCACGGTTTGTGTTCCACATATGGCTGTTACAGTGCTGGAACAAAAAGGGGGGTATTGGTTATCCACAGCAGAATGATGAAATATCAGGTAATCCTTACGGAACAAGATGATGTGGTCCTAAAAACAACTAACCTTGTAAAGCCTGCAGTTTTTCTGAGTGCTTCACAGGAAGAAGAAGGACCCGAGCATGACTGCATAACGACTATTGAGCACGTGTATTCCAGCCGAGAAGACCTGAAGGATGTCCCTCTTGAAAACCCTGAATGTGAGTGACCCTGTTCAGGGATGGCAGTAGCTTTGTACAGAATGGAATTCACTACGCAGGATACGTGGTAACAACTGAAAATACTGTGACAGAGACAAATGCACTGCCCAATGCTACATCAGCACAGAAGGCAGAATTGATTGTCTCGACATGAGCTCTGGAACTAAACAAAGGAAAGAAAGTGAATATATGGACAGATTCAAAATATGCTTTTGGAGTAGTCCATGTCCATGGAGTTCTATGGAAAGAACGAGGACTATTGTCCTCCCAGGGGGCAAATATTAAGCATCAAAAGGAAATCTTACAATTCTTACTGGCGGTTCAAGAACCGGCCCAAATAGCAGTCATGATCTGTAAAGCGCATCACTCTGGAAATACAAAAGTAGCAGAAGGAAATAGATTGGCAGACCCAGCTGCTCATAATTCAGCTAAACAGTGATGGTTACAAATGGCAGTAATTCCTACTAGAACTGTAATTCTCCCTAAAGAACCAGCAACATATTCAAAAGAAGATGAGAAATTAGCTCAGTTTCTAAGTGCTTCTTCTAAGAGAAAAATCCAGAGGGATGGTGGACAACCGCTGAAGCTCAGGTGGTTGTGCCCCCATTAATTATGAGGGCAATACTAACAGGTAAAACATCAGGAATGCCATTAGGGTGTAGAAGCCCTGGTGACATTCCTGAAGAGGCACATAGTAACAGTAAGGATGTTAGAAATGGCTAAATCAGTTGCTGCAAAGTGCAAAGTATGTTTAAAGAATAATCCGGTGGTACAAAAAAGGGTTCAAATGGGTAAATTTAAAACAGGAGTAGAACCTGGTGACTACTGGCAGATTGGTTTGACAGAATTACCCAAATGCAAAGGTTATCGGTATGTTCTGGATGGGGTGGATACTTTTTTATGGATGGCCGGAAGCCCTTCCCAGTCACACAAATCAAGCTAAGGAAACAGTTAAGTGGCTTTTATAAGAAATAATCCAAAATTTCACGTGCCTATAGGAATAACATCAGATAGGAGTCCGCATTTTATAGGAACTGTGGTGCAGGACACGAGCAAAGCTCTAGGGATGACCTGGGTTTTGCATGCTCCCTGGAGACCACAATCCAGTGGAAAAGTAGAAAGAGTGAATTAGACTTTCAAGAGACAAATTAGCAAAAGATGTCAAGAGGCTAACTTGAAATGGCCTCGAGCACTCCCACTGGCATTACTGCATATTAGAATACAGCCGAGGAGTGAGATGTCAGCCAGCCCCTATGAATTACTTTACGGAAAACCATATGAGACACTGGAAACCAATACAAATATGCATGTACCAAGAAAATAAAAAGTGTATAATTACTTACTTTCCCTTGGAAAAAGTTTAGTTAGACTCTGGAGTGTGGTGGTGTGGAATCCCGTATAAGACTGCCAACCTGGGGACTATGTCTACATAAAGACCTGTACAGCAGAGCCCCTACAAGAGAAGTGGAAGGGACATTGCCAAGTGCTGCTAACTACATTCACCACAATCAAGATTGCTGAATCAGATGCCTGGATCCATTATACCAGAATGAAGAAGCCATTGTCTACAAACTGGAGATCCAGAAACCTTAACAATTGACTCTGAAGCATGATTAAGTATCTGATTCTTTTTTTTTTTTTTTTTTTTTTTTTCCTGTAAATTTTATAGTGTATGATGGTGGACACATGGATGAAGGAAAAATAAATCATTATCAGGACTGACACTGGTGACCAATGGTGTTCGTAGGGCTTGGTCTGACATACAATTGTTTGAAACATGAATTGACCCATAGAGCAGAGTTTAATTGAAAAGCAGAGGCGAAGCAACGAGACAAGTCATTAAAAGATCCACCATCATATGACAGTTTGGCACTCAATGAGACCACAATTTGAATATGTGAAAGTATTGAGTACGATTATCAAGCTTTTCAAAAGAGGGAAATGTTGCAGTTACCCTAATAAAATAGCTTGAATCCTAGATTAGTATTTTGATTTTAGTTTAGAATATGATTTTGATTTTAAAATGGAGTTATAGCAGCTATGAGAATATAAAGCATGTTAAGGCCCTTAGGAATAGGTAGCTAGTATGGCGTGTGCCTTGATCACTATGAGAATCGTTATGGACTATGAATTAAAACAACGGGTACTGGTTATGGACCTTGAGTCAAAACAATAAGTACCAGAAGATGCTGGTTTTGGTTGGGAAGATCAGCCAAAGAAGAAATAAGCATGCACAGGGATGGAATTCAATCATCAGACACAGTGATGAAGAATATCGACGACTACTAGAGCACCCGCATCCAACATAACTACGTATGCATTAGAGACATTAGCATATGACAATTATTTCCAGGAATAACATGAATATGCTAATCATTACCCTCCCCTCATTCTATTCCAGTCAATCACTAAAGATGACCAATGATTTCTGTAGAATAGAAATAGAGGTAAGGTGAGGTAACTGAAAGCCAATCATTATAGAGGTTAAATTAAACTTTATGAATTTTGTTGATGCTATGTAACTGTCCTGATTTGGGCTGGAATAGAGTTAATGTTTACTTTTGGTAACTAGAATAGTGCTGTGTTTTAGATTCAGCATTGGGTTTGGTATGAGAAGAATGCTGATAGCACACTGATGTTTTCAGCTGCTGCTGAGATTTCAAGGACTCTCCAACTCCCCAAGTCCTGCCCGTGTACAAGTGCACAAGAAGCAGGGAGGGAGCACAGCCAGAGCACCAGACCCAAATTGGCCAATGACATATTTCATATCATGGAACGTCATGCTCACTATATAGAGGAGGTGCAGTCGGGAAGGGATTCTTTCCGTCTCGCTTCCATGATTGTGATTGCAGGATCTTGGTATTTCGGGATTGCTAGCCAGGAACGGGCTGGGTATTGGTCAGCAGGTGGTGAGCAATTGCATTGTGCATTGCTTGTTTATATTTTCTATTACTGACACTGTTTTTGTTTTATTAGCATTATTAAACTGTTTCTATCTCAACCTGTGAGTCTCCCTTTCCCTCTCCAATTCCCTCCCCCATTCCCAGGTTGGGGGGAAGGGTGGGTGAGCAGCTGTGAGGTGGTTGGCTGCCGACCAGGCTCAAATCACAACAGTAACCATGACTCTGCTAAAAAAAGTGTATAAATGTATTGTGCCTTGTACCTGTTGGTGAACATGTCTTTGGTGGATCTATCCCCCATGTTCCTGAGTGCTGGAATAAAGAAGTGACTGCTTATCCGCTTTGTGTAGATAACTGCTATTCATAATTGCAACCACTAGCACGAGTGCTCTCACTGCATGCTCACTCAGTATAAGCTGTGCAATGGCGTTTTCTCTCCCAGACAGTTTACAACCCAGTCCAGCACCTTCCCAGAACTCCCCATGCCCACCACACCCTCCCTAGCCCATCCCAGCACAACATCCCAGTCTTGGCTGTCCCCATGACATTGCCCAGCGCAGGGTGCTGCAGAGCTCTGGGCACTCACCCCACAGCCCCAGCCCCTCGGAAGGTCATAGCAGCTCCTGGGGCACAGAGGGCTCTCAGCCTCCCCATCAGCCCCAGGGCTGGGGCCAGCCATGCCATGAGCAGACGCAGGCCAGCGTCTCCCTCTCTCTGCTGCTCTTCTCTCCAAGAGATCCTGATTGCCCAGTGCTGGCAGCCCCTCTGTGCCCGTCCCTCTCCCCAGCACAAGACTCCTGCACTGGGGGCTCCCCAGGCAGCTCCTGCTGTGCCAGCCAGAGAAAATCTGCCCAAACTGGTGCCTCCAGAAATAGGTCTGCTCTTGTCGCGGGATGTCACCTCAGGCACGGCCCTGAGCTGGCGGTGCTGCTCTGCAGGGCAGTGGTGGCTGAAAGCCACGGGGAGATGGTCCCAGGGAGATCCCCATGGATCAGCCATCATTGCCATTGCACTGGGCACCCCCACGTGAAGGGGCAGCACAGGCCTATTCCCTAACACATCCCCCCATGCCCTCCTGCCCTGAACCCCTGGAGAACCCCAGCACAGCAGCACGCTCAGAGGGGCAATTCCTTCAGCCTGTTCCTGACCTCAGCTTGGGAGGAAGAGACCAACCTCCAGATATCAGCACAGAGAAAACCTGTTTATTACAGATGTGCGGCATGGGAGGCCAGCTGTACTGTCCTACCAGACACATGTAGAAAGGGCTCTGGGTCAGAGAGGCTGGTTCATGTCTCTGAGGAAGAGGAGTGGATGCAGACAGTTTGGAAGAAACAAGATTTTCACAGACAAAATGCTGAATACAAAGAAGTATTCAGAGAAAAATTTGAAATTATTTTGAGGAGACAAGGTTTTAAATAAGTGTTGCAAACGTCTTCTGAAGAGACATAGGCAGCTCATTCCTGATGAAAGCCAATTGACTGAATCAGTTTCTTGAGTGCATCCTTGATGTCCTGGTTCCTCATGCTGTAGATGAGGGGGTTCACTGCTGGAGGCACCACCGAGTACAGAACGGACACCACCAGGTCCAGGGATGGGGAGGAGATGGAGGGGGGTTTCAGGTAAGCAAAAAATGAAGTGCTGATTAACAGGAAGACCACGGTCAGGTGAGGGAGGCATGTAGAAAAAGATTTGTGCTGTCCCTGCTTAGAAGGGATCCTCAGCACGGCCCTGAAGATCTCCACATAAGACAGCACTATGAAAACAAAACATCCAAGTGCTAAACAGGCACTAAACACAAGAAGCTCAGCTTCCCTGTGGTAGGAGTCAGAGCAGGAGAGCTTGAGGATCTTGGGGATTTCACAGAAGAACTGGTCCACAGCATTGCCTCTGCAGAGTGGTAGGGAAAATGTGTTGGCAGTGTGCAGGAGAGAATAGAGCAACCCAGTGCCCCAGGCAGCTGCTGCCATGTGGACACAAGCTCTGCTGCCCAGGAGGGTCCCGTAGTGCAGGGGTTGGCAGATGGCAACGTAGCGGTCATAGGCCATGATGGTGAGAAGAGAAAACTCTGCTGCAATGAAGAAAATAAATAAAAAGATCTGGGCAGCACATCCTGCATAGGAGATGCCCCTGGTGTCCCAGAGGGAATTGGCCATGGCTTTGGGGAGAATGGTGGAGATGGAGCCGAGGTCGAGGAGGGAGAGGTTGAGGAGGAAGAAGTACATGGGGGTGTGGAGATGGTGGTCGCAGGCGATGGTGGTGATGATGAGGCCGTTTCCCAGGAGGGTAGACAGGTAGATGCCCAGGAAGAGCCAGAAGTGCAGGAGCTGCAGCTCCCGTCTGTCTGCAAATGCCAGGAGGAGGAAGTGGGTGATGGAGCTGCTGTTGGACATTTGCTCGCTGCAGGCAGGGAAGTTGAACTAGAAGACATTGACAAGTTAGGGCAGACTTGTTTTATTCAATCTTATGCTGTTTCCCAAAAAGTCTCCTCAAAATTATTTCTCTTTCTTTGGGGAAAATATATTCCATTCCTTATTATGAGCTCAGATTTGTGATGTTGCTGAGGAGACATTATTTGAAGGGGCAGAAATTCTCATCTTTCACAAAAAATGGCTCCTTCCTCCCTAGTACAGAGTCCAGAAAATACTGGAGGAAGTGCTGGCTCTCTGCTCCCTCGAGTTGTTTTCTGCTAGAAGCCATTTCTGTGTCCCCATGTCACTGCCCTGACAGTGTTTCCAGCCCCCCCACCCCACACTCTGTGTGCTCAGCTCTGCCCTGCAGACCCCTACTGGCAATAAGGCACTGCCCAGGCGCATTCCCTACTTCCAGATTCAAAGGAGAACAGAAGGAAAAACCAGAACCTTCAAACAAAGGTGACGCTGTTGTGTATGTAAGTAGAGGAGTGGGTGAATACACTTTATGAAGTTTCTGACAAATCCGCTGATCCCCCAGTTTAACAGTTCAGAGGTCTCAGTGACATATTAAAATTTCACAACCTCTTTCTACTTTTTCTTAGAAGAAACATGAGATCATAGAGCCTAGAAAAGACCACATTTTTAAGGTGGTCCCTGCTTTGAACTTCCTCCTGAAATGCCAATGTCCTAGACGTAATCTGGAGCTGTGAGCATCCGTGATCCAAGCAGTAGCCTCTGGAGAGCAGAAGGACCCTGCCCTGGTGGGGGTCTCTCCTTCTCCCCACAGTGCCATGGGGAGCTCCCCGGGCAGGCTGAGTGCTGACCCTGGCAGGCAGCAGAGTCCCTGCCCCAGCACACAGCCCCCTGGGGTGCAGGGACCCTGCTGGGAAGGACAGCCCTGGGCACCCCTGCCTGCACACCCGGCTGCACACCCCTGCAGCCAGCCCCCACAGAAGGCAGCCCTCATGCCCTGGCCCTCGCAGGGGGCACCAGGGAAGCCCTGCTTTGGGAGCAGATCCTCCTCCTCCTCCTCCTCCTCTAGGCAGGAGGCAGATTCCTGGCGGCTCTGCCGCCTTCCCCAGATCCCTCCCCGAGCTGCAGCTGCATTGCCCTGCACCCCCAGACTTACTGTGGCCAGGGCCCTGACGCTTTCTCCTCCTCGGAGCTCTCAGCAGCCTCCCAGCCCAGGCTGCCTTGAAGCTGTGTGTGCCTCGCTGCTCTGCCCTGGGTGCCTGCAGGCAGTGCCCCCAGCCCTGCTGCGCTTTGCAGAGGAGCTGCTCCTGGGCAGAGCTGTCTCTCTGCAGCGCTGCCCACTTGCCAGGAGCTCCCTCCGGCCCAGGAGTCCGGCCCAGCTCAGAACCACAGCAACAGCCCAAGGCACTTTAATGACCCCTCAGGAGGGTTTGGTGCCAACTCCATCAACCTCAGGCACTGAGAGGTAGGTGATGAAACGTTTCAAGGAGTCAGTATCAGATACAAACTCCAAAGTTTCCTGCACTGTTAATTGCTCCCACTGAGGACGCTATTGACAAAAACTCCCCAGGGGCTGGTTACAGCAGAAAACTGGAGAAAATTATGACCGGTAGACAAATGCCATTGAAAGGAAGAGATTCTGTGTGAACATGGATGTGTTATGTTAAGAGAAAGGACAAATTGCTCACCTCCAGCCCCTGGGATGGGAGATCCTGTCCCTCTCACATTCGCTCAGGACTCTTCCTGGGGTAGTATTCTATGGGGATGAGCAATGCCAAGAGCATGACTACTGTACAATACCTCCGAAGCTCCCAGGTTGGAAAGGGCTGGCAATGAGACTCGACTGCTGTACGGATCAGGTGGGATGTCAGCAGAGAGGAGGTGTCTGAAGAAGGCCTCATCTACATCCTCTTCCTGATCAGGAGATCTGTAGCAGACATCCACCCACTGCAGTGGTGCCCATGATGTTCGCCCTTCTCCTGTTGACCCCTCAGCTCCCAGATGACTCATTGTCCATCCCCAGGCAGAGCTAAATGCGTTCCTGCAGCTCCCTCCCAAAGGGCTGCTTCCCCTCTGGGTCCAGACCCACAGCTTTATCAGTACCAGACCCCCAAGAAGCCACAGTTCCTCCAGGAGGGGTATTGGCAGTGCCCTGCAACTCCTCGTACTGTTCTCTTGTGAGAGACGCCCCAGTCAAGATGAACCAGCTGCATGCAAGCATTAAAAGCAATACAGTGAGGTGCAAGCCATGCAGGCGGGTTTTGGAGCACATTTGGAACATCTGCCTGATAAGGGTGACTGAGAAACCCGTGAGGTGAAGTGCCCTGTGGGACTTCATCTTTACAAAGAAGAGCTGGCCAGGGATGTAACACTCAGGGATGAGAAGGTATAGTTGAGGCTCCTGAAAAAATGGCACCCTTAGATTTTTCCTCTTGTTTCCTCTCCTATTTTGCTGTTTAATTCTTATTTTTCCCTCTGACAGCGAGAATGTTTTATCAGACTGGTTTTCAGCAAGAAAGTTGTCACTGACTGAGGAAGATTCTTTATAATTTTTCTGTTCTACCTGGCAAAGGTCAACCGTGGATGGAAAGACATGCTTAAAAACAGAACAATTTTAAAAACAGCATGTTTTTCTTTTCTCTGTTGGGCTTTGGTGTTCCTTGGTAATCAAACCCTTTCCAGGGAATAAATCTTCCCTCTTTTCTAACTCTCCTGCTTGCCTTTACTTCCCACACACTTCTGCATTTGTCAACGTCTTCATGCTGCCTTCTCCCTGTTTCTGTCCTAATCAAAAGGCTAAAGCCACTTCACTGACGTGTTTTCCCTTTCACTACAATACATTTTTGATCAGCCTAAAATACATGTTTAAATAAGCTACAGTAAAAACAAGTGAGAAATCCCTATTTTTTCTCCATTGACTGTGAAGTGACTCTTGGGGAAAGAGCTCAAATACAAGAACTTACATACAGTTTACAGTGGATTCCTACTCTAGCCCCCATACTACGTTTGCTCTTAGTGCATAAAATGCCTTCTTGCGCTAGGCTAATTCTTCCCTCCTCTCTTTTGTTCTCCTTTCAATCTTTGTATGAATCTCTTATCCTTCTACACTGTTTTGTTCTGTCTCATCTTCTTTTAACTTCCTGAAGCTCTTTCCCATGATGACCATCTGCCCTCACTTATTGCAGCTCGGATGCTGAGATGTTGAACCATACGACCGTCACAGAGTTCCTTCTCTTTGGCTACTCCTCCCTCTAACATCAGGAACACCTAATGGCAATTACTCTCCTGGCTTTGTGTCTGGTGATCTTAGGGGGAAACTTGCTGATTGTTTCCCTCATCCTCGCTGAAAGAGACCTCTACGGGCCCAGGTACCTTTTCCTCTGTAACCTCTCCTGTCTGGAGATCTTCATCACGACATCCGTCATATCCAAAGCCAGAGGAAACTTGCTGATGGGCAGCAAAGCCACTTCCTATCCAAGCTGCTGAACTCAGTGCTACTTCTACTCTCCTCTGGGCTACCTCGAGTTTGTCCTTCTGGCTGTCATGTCCTATGACTGTTCTATGGCCTTGTGTCACCCTCTTCAGTACTCCATGCTCATGAGCAGTCACCTTTGTTTTCAGCTACCATTGGGCTTGTGGACTTCGGGATTCCTAGCCACCATTGCCTCCACTGTCCTGGCTGCCAGGGTGCCCTTCTGCAATGCCAGTCGTGTGGACCACGTCTTCTGTGACAGTGTGCTTTTGATCAAGATGTCCTGTGCAGAAACACTGATTGTTGAGCTGATCACCTTCATGGCCTCATCTATTATGCTCCTTGGCTCACTGGGCATGACAGCAACATCCTACCTTTACACCATTAACACCATCCTTACATTGCCCTCAGGTTTCTCGTGGCTGTAGACATTCTCTCAGGTATCGCCTGCCTCCAGCACTGCTGGGGTGGCTGAGCAGGGGCCTATGCAGCACAGTAGCACATGGTGTCCTCTCGTGTGCTAGCTGCCAGGTCCCTTCTGCCTGGCCAGCAGTGGGGAGACAGCTGCTTGGAGCTCTTAAAAGCCATTGCAACACTGTACCCAACAAGGTGGAAGATAGGAGCTCTTTCAGTGTTTTCTTACAAGGAAAAGTCTTCTCGTCATCATTTGTAGTGACTGAAAAAGAGGGCGCTCCCATGGGAATTGTCCATGGGTCTACTCAAGTTTACTGTTATGTTGATCTCCAGCTCCTCAATATGCAACGGTCGTCCGGTCAGGATAACCTCACACCCTGCTAGAGAACATGGACCTCTGCTAGAATGCCTCGTTCAAAGGGAGAGCAGAAGGTAATCCCTGACCTGACATGGGGGAATGCTCTCCTGGAAGAGTTTTTCACAAGAAGACAGGGCGGGACTGGTGGAAGATGTGGAGGGCAGCTTTGACTACAGTGTGAGTGAAGTTGGTGGGGTTGAAAACCCTGAGGGAATTGAGCACAACAAATCATAGCCATGCTGAACAGAGAAGGAAGGATCACCTCCCCCAACTTGCTGGCAGTGCTCCTCCGAATGCAGCCCAGGATGTCGTTGGCCTTCCTTACTGCAAAAGTGCAAAGCCGGGAGAGGAGAAGGTGATGAGAAGACCTAATAACAGCCTTCCTGTATGTTCTTGATATCAGCAAGAGAATGGAGCCAGGCTCTTCACTGTTGAGCCTGATGGGAGGATGAGGGCCAATGGACATCAACTGAAACAAGGGAGGAAAAACTTTCTCCCCATCAAGGCGGTCATGCACAGGAGCAGATTTCCCAGAGAGCTTCTGTCATCTCCATTCTTGCAGCTTTTGAAGCTCAAAGTGAATAAAGTCCTGAGCAACATGTTCTGAGCCCATAGGTGACCCTGCTTTGAGCAAGATTTTGGCCTAGGAATCCCTTGATGTTGTTGCCAGCATAAATGATTCAGCATTTCCTTCCACCACACATCTTGCCTTCATGATGGGAAGGGAAACATTCAGGTTCCTGGTAACAACTGAAGGAAGCCACAACATTTGATCAGGTGATCTGTGGCTTCCTTGTCCCTCTCCAGGCATTGTTGCGCAAATGCAGGGATGCTTGGCTGGTACCCTGAAACAGCCCTGATCATTTCCTGTGGTTCACCTTTTCTTTTTTCCCTCTTTGCCCTCCCTGAGTTACTTCCCCTTGACCATCCCTGCACCCTCCCATGAAAATCGCCCACCTTCCTCTTCCCTCACAGCTCTTTTGGTGTTTCTGAGCTGATCACCAGGGAAATTCCTAAATTGGTCAGCCATATCACTGAACACAGAAGCCTCCTTTTCTTGTCTGTAGTGTCCTACAATTCCTCATGCTTATCTTGTCTGAGGCATCACATGTCAGGGAGAGCCACGTATATGCACATATTAAAATCTGGCCCAGTGGAGATTCACTCATGGGGGACCTTGAGAATCTCTGGGATTTGGGAATAGAAACCTCATGAAGTTTTACAAGTCGAAGTGGCCAGTCCTTTACTGGGGAGAGAATAACCCCATACAGGAGGGCAGGCTGGGACCTGACCAGCCCAGGACTGACCATTGTGAGAAGAGCCTGGGCATTACAAGGGATGCCATGTGAGCCAGCGGGGCATGATCAGCATGAATAAGGCCAAGTGTAGACAGGGTGAAGTAGGAGGAGTGTGGCCAACCAGACAAGGGAATTATCATGCCCCTTGACTCAGCACTGGTGTGGCCACATCTGGACTAGTGTGTCTGAGGGTGGGGCTCCCTGTTCTGGAGGAATGGAGGGGAAAATGGAAAAGGCCCTAAGGAGATCTGTGAGGATGGAATTTGGTGCCTGTGTGGAGAGGCTGAGGGACGTGGGGTTCCTTAGCCTGGTAAAGTGGAGGCTCAGAGCACTGTAGCAGATGCCTGCAGCTTGAAGGATGGTTTTAGAGATGATGGAGCTTTTCTTGGTAGTGGGAAGAGAAGGAAAGCTCCACAAAGTGTGTTGCCTTTTGGAGGCGTGGCGACCTGTTTCAGGAACGGCACGGTGACCAACCCCAGGCTGCTCGGGCCATCAGCTCACAGACACCAATGTGGTGGATGGCAAATGGCATTTATTGCTGTGTGGCACAACCTTATATAGCTTGGGTTTACAACGTCACTTCTGTCTGCTTACATCACAAGTCAAATGTTATTGTCTGTCCGGAGAGTGGTCCTACCTTTCCGTACAGCGCGACATCTTCTGACTGCCAAGCCTTAACTACCTACATTTCCCTCCCCTCTATGCTTAACTAAATTGGCTAAACTGTAAAAACTTTAAAGAGTATATATCAAATCTCGAACAGAATACATAAGGCACACTGAACAAGTGGTAACGGGGGGGTAACTGGGAATCATGGGGTGTAACTTGGGGTAACCAGGAATAACTGGGACATCATAACATAACCAACAAGAACTCATAAGATTTGGGTTTGGCTGATTCTGCAGCCGGAAGGTAGGGAACTCCCAGGTGCGGACACAGTGCTTGCCGCCTTGTCGTCTTCTCTTACCACCGGGGCATACGGGTTACGGGAGTGTCCGATAATCCGGTCCTGTGGACAAAAACTCACAATTTTCATTAGTTTTATTCTGGAGGTCCGGTTTAATGGACTTAAGCAGACACCACTTAACTTTACCATCTTTTGGGCAACTGCTTGACCCACACTGGGTCGGACGACTTCCATGTAAGTGGGTGTGCGGCAGTGGCCCTCATGATAAATTTGTCACCCTGGCTTTTAATAGGGATAAAGCGTCCCTTCCCAACAGGGGTGGGACTCCTGACATGACATGTGGGAAGAGGGTAATAGTTTTCTCCAGTCCTTTTTCAGTGTGAAGCGTTATTGCTACCAATTGAGCACTCTTTCGAGCTCGGGTTAGTCCTCCAACTCCACCCACCATGGGGGCATCTTCCAATTTCCAATGTGGGGGCCAATTTGTCTCAGGGATAACTGTAACATCTGCTCCGGTGTCGATCAATAAGGGAACTCTAATGGTGGTATCATTTGAGGTATTATAAAGGGAACAGATCCCCCACACCACTGGTGGATTATCACATTTTACCAGCCAGGGCCACCCAGGGGTCTCGCCCCCAAGGGATGGTCTTTGCTGCCTCTGAGATAGGGACAGATCCGGCTGGACTGTCGGTTGAACCATAAAGATGGTCACTTCTTGAGGGGGCGGTGGGTTCGGGAGCACCTTGCCCCCTTCGGGGTTGGCATAGTTGGGCCGCCTCATGTCCCAAGTGGGAGAGGGCCAGTGCACGGCCCAGGTGCCCTCTCCCCCTCCCGTTTCCCTGAGTTTTAGAACTGCATTCCTTGGCAAAATGCCCTTTCTTTCCGCAGGCCCAACACGGTCCTCTTGGCTGGTTTTGGCGCGAAGGGAGTGCTGTTGGCGGGTCCCCCAATCGAGGGCAATTCACTACGACGTGACCCGCCTGGCCACATTTAAAACATGCCATCACATTACCTATTGCAGTGCGAACAGCCACCTGGATCGGGGCTAGATGCTCTTCATTCATGACATGCTTAATCATGTTCGCGATGCTTGACCCCGCCGGCAGTGATCGCAGGATTTCTTTGGTTGCTGAATTACACTGCTGGCATAAGCACTCTGCTACAACTGGACCTTTTTCCTCCGTGGGCAGGGCCGAAGAGTCGACCATTGCCTGGAGACGATCCACAAATTGTGTAAAGCTCTCACTTTCATTTTGCTTTATTGTGGCCCATGGCGATGGTTTGGCGATAACTCTAGAGGCTGTGAGAATGGCTTCTCTGGCCGCATGAGTCGTTGACATAACTTCATGGGCCCGCAGGCCTTGGGCTTGTGCCTGGGGGGTAATCATTGTCGGGTCTGTACCCATTAGCCGTTGTAGGCTGGAGCCATGTAGCGGGTGGTCCGCCCCGGCTACTTGGGCCAATTGCCTCACACAGTTGTCCTCCCATTCTTGTTTAAAAACGATCATCCCTGCCCCGTCAAAGATCAATCTGCAAGTTTGTTTTATATCGAACAGGAACATGTCGTCTCCCCCAAAGACACCGTCCATGAGGATGGAGACCATGGCAGAATTAAACCCTTTATCTGCAATTGCTTTAACAATCGCTTGTACATCCTTAGGGTTTATTGGCGAGTAGACCCTCTGTCCCCCATCCGTCACCCGGACCGGGAACGTCAGCGGGGCCGATGGGGCCAAACCGGCACACGCTATCTTTATTTTCCTCCAATCCGTGAGAGGGATTTGTCCACTTTGCAACTCCTCTTTAATTTGAGTAGGGATGTTTTGGCTTTTAGATCTATTTCCATTTCTTCCTCCTCTGAGTTTGAATCGATTGCAGGCCACTCGCCCCAGCTAGTGTCTGATCCGGAGTCGGAACTCGACTGGTTGCTTCCGGGTTCCAGTACTCTTTTGTTGGGCTCCGGCCCCCCCCACCTCCCTTGCGGGTGGACTGTTCCCTCCCTTTTGGCTCGCCCCGCCTTCTGTTCGACGGGATGTTTGCCCTATAAGAGCATTTATCCAAGCGGACGTTCTGATTGGTCCTCTACCCCTCTCCTTTTCGGTCGCCCCCACCACCCTTCTTTTCATTCTCCTCCCCTTTCCATTTACGTGCGCTTGTTAGTTCTAGCGCTTTCTCCCTGTTCCCGCCGGGGACACCTTCACCCCGCCTTTCCCTTTTCTGCTCGGCGCCATTTTGGGGCGCGTAGGGTGGTGGTCTAACCCAGACTTCCTCAGACTCTAGTTCCCCCGCAACTGCCCCTGGCCTCCTCGGCTAACCCACCCCAGAAGGACACTGCTCTGTTTCTGTCCCTCCGTAAGAGGGTCAGGGTTTGGGGATTGGGGAGGCATGTCGCCCTCCCACAGATCCCTAGGCTCAGCAGAATCATCATCGCCTGGGGTGCGCGGAGTCCGCGTGGCTGCCCCAACTCCCAATCTCGGGGTGGCCGACAAACAGTCCTCCGACGCCCTCTGGGTCTCCTGCGCTTGTACTGCCCTCTGCAGGGCCTGTATGACTTTCCCCCACAACTTATGCAACTGTAATACAACCTTCACAAGGGCTTCCATCCTCCTTGTTGATCCGGGAGCGTGCTCCCAGCCGGGCTGGTCCTGCCGCTCCGGCCACCGTTCACCCGATTCCAGGCGATGTTTTTCCCAGGTTTTGGCACCACTTGTTGCCTTTCGGAGGCTGTGGCGACCTGGTTCAGGAACGGCACGGTGACCAACCCCAGGCTGCTCGGGCCATCAGCTCACAGACACCAATGTGGTGGATGGAAAATGGCATTTATTGCTGTGTGACACAACCTTATAAAGCTTGGGTTTACAGCGTCACTTCTGTCTGCTTACATGACAAGCCAAACGCTATTGGTTGTCCGGAGAGTGGTCCTACCTTTCCGTACAGCACGACATCTTCTGACCGCCAAGCCTTAACTACCTACAAAGTGCAGCTTGGAAACTTCAGTCTGGATGTGAGGGAAGGAAATCTCACTACAAGGGTTGCGTTGTGGTATAGGAGGTGCCCAGAAGGACTCTCAAAAAGCCCACAGCATTGTTTTTCAAGGAGCAGCCAGCGAGGGTGGAGAGACTTCAGTGAAGGTACAGAAATGCTGGGGTGACAGCTCGGTGGGAAAGCAAGATGGATGTCAACAGCCTGAAGGGAAAAAGGTGCATAAAGGGGACAGTAGAATGAAGCCTGCAGTAGTGGTGACCAAGGGCTCTGGAAGAGCTGAAAAGGCCACACAAGAACAAGCTCTTTGTCCTCTTAACTATGGCAGTCGCCTCTGTTGATGAGGCCTATCAGGATAAAATCTTATTTTCAGGTTCTGAAATTTGTTTTGTCCTCTCCTCTTCTTGGGGAAGCTGGGGGGTGTTGTGCAGTTTCCCTACACGTGACATTGCTCACCCTCACACCCCACTGCCCCCAGGAAGAGCCCTGACCCACACGGGAGGGACAGGACCTGCCTTCACAGGGCCTGGGGGTCAGGGATTGGCCTTTCTGCTTCATAAAACAAACCAAGGGGTTTTGCAGCATTACAGCCACCTGCACAGTGCCTTTGCCTACCTGAAACCACAGCCTCCAATTATCTGCTCTAACGAGTCCATTGAGAGGCTTTGTCAGTAATGGCCCCCAGTGGGGCCAATCAATGCTTCAAGGTACTTTGGGTTTTCTTCTGACTTTGACTTCTTGAGTATTTTGCTCAGTCTCCTCTCAGTATCTGAGGCTCATGGACTCAGGGCCAAACACACCATGGGGCTCATTAAAATACAGAATGTCCTAACAAGCCATGCATTTTCCTTTAAGTCTTGAAGACTCGTACAGATAATTGAATAAATTTTGGAATGTAGTTAAGGAGGAACATTTCCAAATATATCTAATAAAAATGATTCTTCATTATAAAGAGCATTTTATATTAATTTCTGTTTAGAGAAGAGGTGATAACAACATTCTGTCTCTGATATTGATGCACAGTGTCTCCTTGGGAGGTCTGGACAGTCCCTTGGGGTCCAACACAGTATGGACAACCTGGCTCCTCATTGCCCAGTCTCACCATTTCTCACATTGGCCCCCTGGGACTTGCATCACTTCTCCTTACATCTGTCTTCTCCACTGATCTCTGCGGCTGGATGTTACAGCTCCTTTGCACCAGCTCCCACTGCTGTCCTTAGAGAACTGGCTGCCCACAGGCACAGAAGGGTTTTAGTTCCTTGGAAACAAAGAAAATCTAAAGTGTGATAAAGTTTCACCAACTGTAAAAACACTCTGCAAGCATATGCTAAGTACAAGATATCGTTAATGAGTTTGCCAACTGCAGGGTGTAATGTCAGGAGAAATACTTTAAGTAGGTATATACAAAAAGATAGATATAAACACAATTAAAGGGTTGACTAAGGAGACAACGAGGCTGTTGAAAGCTTTTACTCCCTAAAGTTCAAAAGAGCAACATAGGTGAGAGTTATCTGAAGGAACAAAGAATAAAGGGAAGGAGAAATCTGGAGAATAATGGAAAGGTCCTTTGCCTCAGGGGTCTGCATCTGAAAAGTTGATGTGAGAAATGTTCATTGTATCCTGGCCAGGTGCAAATTCATGAAAGATTAGAGAAATTAAGTATGTGGTAAACCAGGCAGGATAGTGGCAATGAAGTTAGACTGGAATATGGATATTTCTTTGGCATATGCCTGTTAAGAGGTCATGGGATTGGTAGAGGCTTCTTGTGGGAGAGGACAAGCCAATGTTGCAGCCAACTTTGAAAGATCCCACAAGGGCCACCCAGGGAACCACAGGCTGTACAAGCTCTCTTTGGTGAGGAGTGTGCCGTCAGTTAGAGTCCTCTTGGGTGACGTTCCTGGGCACCTAAAAGAGAAGAAAATGTCCAAATGCAGTCGGCAGGGACTGTCCAAGGGTAAATCATGCCCCGCCAACCTGATTGCCTGCAGGATGAAGTAACTGTTTTTGTGTGTGACATAAGAACAGTGGATGTCATGTACCTCCAATGCAGCAAGACACTGGCCATGATCTCCCTCAATATTCTCATACCCACGTTAGGCCATTACAGTCTGGGTGGGTCGACAGACAGGGAGGTGAAACACCAGTTGGAGGCTGAGGCTCAGAGAGCTGTGGTGAAGGGGTCATACCATACCTGGAGGCCAGTGGGAGATACTGGGGCATTGTGGGGCAGCACAGGGAGCTCTCCTGGGATCTGGGCAATTTAACAACTCTATCCATGACCCAGAGGAGGCAATTCTGACAGTGTTTGTCAAATGACACCAAAATTGAGAGGACCATTCCTGTGCCCTAGGGATGTCATTCCAATGAAACCTGGCAGATGAGAGGACTGTCCTGTCAGGAACTTCACAGGACAGAAGAAGGAAAATGTCCAGGTCTTGCCCCTGGGAGAGACTGACACCCTGCAGTGACAGGAGAAGGGGACTGTCTGGCTGGGGAGCAGCTCTGCGAACAAGTACTTGGTCGTGCTGGGGGTCAGGGAGCAAAACATGATCCAGCAGCGGTCAGCACAATCCAGCATGACCTGGCAGCAAAGGCAGCAAGCAGTGTCCTGGAGTATTTAAAGAGGAATGAGGGGAGTGATTTACCCACCACTCATCACTCGTTTGAACACCTGTACACCTTCATATCAATTTTGGGGCCCCCACTGCAAGTGTGTTTGGTCAGGCTGGGATGGCGTTAACTTTCATTGTTGCAGCCCTTATGGTGACTTGTTTTGCGTTTGAGCTAAAACCAGTGTTGATAACGCAGCAGTGTTTTGGTTATTGTGGAAAAATGGTTGTGCAGCATCAAGGTCTTCTTTATTTCTTACACTTCTTCCTCCCAGGAAGTAGCTGGGGATGGGCAAGAATTTGGGGGTTAGATGGGACACATCCAGGACAGCTGACCAAAGACATATTCATCAAATCACAGTATAATAGACCAGACCAGGTTGGAAGTGACCTCAAAAGATCTTCTGGTCCAACGTTTTGTGGGAAAGGGAGCCTACATGAGACTACCTAGCACCCTGTCCAATTGCTTCTTGAAAACCTGCAGTGGTGGGGACTCCACCACATCCCTTGGGGAGCTCCTTCCAGTGAATGACTGTCCTTAGCCCTTTGGACTGTCTCCAGTCTGCCTGTGGATTTCTTCCATTGTGGGGACCAGAACTGGACACAGCACTCCAGCTGTAGCCTGACAAAGCCTGAGCAGAGTGGGATGATCATGTCCCTGTGTCTGCTCGTAACGCCCCTGTGGATGCAGCCCAGGAGCCTATTTGCTGTTGTTGCTGCAGCGGGGCACTGCCGGAGCCTCTTCAGCTTGCTGTCCACCAGGAACCCCTAGGTCCCTCTCAGCAGGGCTGCTCCCCAACCACACACCTGCTGGCCTCTACTGGGCTCTTTGGTTGCTCTGATTCAGGTGCAGGACTTTTGACTTGTCTTTGTCTCGTGGTTCATATTGTTCTTGCTGGCCCTTTTGTCCAGCCTGTGCAGGTCTCTCTGTAAGATGACTGTCCCTTCTGGCATGTCCACCTCACCACCCAGCTTAACGTCATTAGCAAACTTGCTGAGGGTGTTTTCAATCCCAACATCCAGATCATTTATGAAGATCTTGAACAGCATGGGACCCAGTACCAATTCCTGGGGGGATCCAATGTGCTACAGGCTTCCAGCCTAAGTAAAAGTATTGATCACAACCCTCTGAGTGCAGCCTCTGAGCCAGTTTCCTACCCATCTCCCACACCAACCCTTCAACCTCTGTCTTGCCACTTTGTCCAGGAGAAGGATGTAGGAAAAAGTGTTGAATGCTTTGCTGAAGTCCAGGAAAACAACATCCACTGGTCTCCCCATGGCAACAGAAGATGTTATTTCTTTAAGAAGATGATGATGTTATATTGACATGATTTGCCCTTGGGCAATCTATGCTGGATTTTCCCAATCACCTCCTTCATTTGGTTTGTGATAGTTGAAAGGTTTGCTGTATCAATCCCCAATACAGTTTTCATTGCCTCTTCTCCCAAGTCCATGATGGTTTGGAGGCTCCCCCAGCATCTGACCCTTGCCCAGACCCAGCTGTGTCCCATGCTGGTCTTTACAGACAGCCCTGCTCCAGGGTCTGCCGGGGTCTGGCCCAGGAGAGAGGCCGGGCAGGGCTGGCCAGTCCCCCCATACAGGCACTGAGACCAGCAGGAGGATGGAGATGGTCTCACAGAAAGACTCACCCATAAGCTTGGGTGAGCAGCCAGTGCTGGAAATGGCCTGTGAGAGATGCTGGGGGGAGATTAATGCCCTGGGTCACTTTCCTGGTCTGTTCATTCTAAAAAAGGCACAGAGCAGCCTCTTCTCTCCTGCACCTGCATGCCTTCAACCCTTCCACAAGCCCTGGCTCTGCACCACAAATCCCCTGGTGTGTCCTCACCCCGAGTGGTCATGCAGTATGACTTATACTCTGTTCTTTTTCTCTTCCTGCTACTTTCCACTCAAGCCCAACTTCTCCAAGATTTCCCCCTCCCCTGACCTCCTCCACCTCATTCCCCAGAAAAGCCCAGTCTGGATTAGTCCCAAGGCAGGTTCCTGATACTCCCACCACAGCCTCAGCCCCTCTGAAAGGCAGAGCAGCTCCTTGGGGGCAGAGAGGGGTTAGCCCCGGAGATGGGAAGCTTCAGTGGCACAAGGGGAAGGATTCCAGTGGCACCCGGTGTCCCATGCTCTCCTCTCCAGCAGATGCTGAGGGCTCTGCAGCCCCTCCATGCCATCCCCTCTCCCGTAACCTGCACAAGATCCCTGGCCCTGGAGGTTCTCAGGCAGCTTCTGCTGCCACGCTGAGAGAGAGGCCTGCCCTGAGCTGGTGCAGCCAGAAAGGTGTTTTCATTCCCCATTCAATCCTGCCCCGATCAGGATGGATCTAAGGCAAAAAGTTTTGTGTTCATTTATTCTGCTTAAATACACATAGAGCTCCTTATTGAAACCAAGTCTCTGGGTTGCACAAGATGGTTGGATACTGAAGTAGGAGGGAAAGAATAATCCTATTTCTTTGAAGAACACATCATTACAACTGGAAAAACGAGGACTAAAATGTATAGAGAAGCAAAGGTATTCTTGGGCTGTCATGATATATAGTAGGGGTCATTTGCAGAGAAAGGCTGAGAGTCTATGGCTGCTGAAAAACCTCCGATCGGTTTCGTCAGGGCATCCTTGAGTTCCTGGTTCCTAATGCTATAGAAGAGGGAGTTCAGTGCTGAAAGCATCACCAATTACAGAAATGACACTACCAGAAACAGAGTTGGGGAGAACATAGAGGAGGCCTTCAGGTAGGCAAACATGTCAGTGTGGATGAACAGGGAGAGCATGGCCAGGTGAGGGAGGCACGTGGAAAAGGCTTTGTGCTGTCCCTGCTCAGAGGGGATCCTCAGCACGGCCCTGAAGATCTGCAGATAAGAGAGCATGATGAAGAAAACCCAACCAAATACTGAACGGGATGGAGCCAGGAGAAATCCTTAAACCGTTTTCTATCCAGGCCTGCGCTTCCCAGCCCTGTTTCTCTCTAGCCTTGGGGACAGGAGGGTTTGCTCACTCTCTTGGCTTCCAGTTTAGGCTTTATGTTTCCATTACCGTCCGCTCTGGCCCGTCTCTGCTCTGAAGCAAAGCCTTTGCACACATGGGGTCTTGGACACTTGGTACCAGGTTTCCCTGAGACAAGTCAGAGCTTGGCCTGGTGCTACCCCTGAGGTGCTACGACCCAAATGTGCACTGATGCCCTCAGCCGGGAGAAGAGGGAGCCTGTGGGTTTTAACATAATAGAGAAACTTCAGTAATCTTTTTCGAAGCATCCCAAGGAAGTCTCTGTTGGAGAAGCCTGGGCCTCACTGGGGACTTTAATGGCCCCGGCATTTTCTGGAAGAGGAACACAGCAGCATGCAAACAGTCCAGGCGGTTTGGGGACAGCTTGTTTTCACAGCTGCCAGATGGGCCAACAAGGGCAATGCAAACCTGGAGCTGACACTGGCAAGCAAGGAAGAGCTGAGTCAGGGGTGTGAAGACTGGCTGTTGGGACAGTGATAACGGAGTCTGAGCTCCTGAGGGCAGTGAGGAAGGGGAATAGAAAACTGCAGATGTCGATCCTCAGTGGAGCAGATCTGGCCGACTGTGGGGAGTTTTAGCCGGGATCTCATGGTCAGCAGCACTGATGGGCAGCAAAGCCAAGTGTACCTGGTTTTCAAGGACAGCATCCTCCAAGCACCGCAGTCTTCTGTATCAAAACTCAATTGAAACTTGAATGGGAATTCATGGGCTGCATCATAAGATTTTACTACTTCAGGAACAGTAGCAAGAAGAAACAAGAATAATGTGTGGTCACATCTAAATTTTGTAAGATTGGTGGCGATAGAGCTGAGATACTTCATGTCCTCTTTGCCTCATATTTCAACAAGAGGTTCTCCTAAGCCATTGTGCCTCAAGGCAGGACTCTAGAAGAAAACAGCCAATGGTGGAGAGGAATCGAATCAGGGGCTATATGAAAAAATGCGAATATTACCTGTCAAAAGGAATCAGATGTATCCAACTCTCTTTACATAGGGGAGAGAAAGCACTATCAGCTTGCTGGTCTTTGTCCATGGCCTGTGAAAAAATGAATGAGAATGTACAGAACAGTGTCAAAGTTCTGGCAATGAAATCTTCATTCATACGGATTACACCAAGGTCAACACTGCAAATGGTTCAACTTTTGCCAAACATCTTCATTCAAGGGTTGATTCAGTTGCCCACAAAGTGGTGACCACTGCCCACAAGATACACAAGGGTAGATGAGGCCATGGCATGGGACTGGGAAATGTGTCCCCCAGGCTGATGGGAGACTTTCTGGAGCAGGAGCTGGTGGACAGGCAGGGTGAGCCAAAGCATCTCAGTCGAGACAGCTCATTTCCTGTCCCTTGAGTAGATGAGGAAGCCTGGACAACTGCACCCAAGCTGCCCCTGTGTTGGAGGCGAATGAGAAATGAGTGGGTCCAGATGCTGCAGAGCCTACTTGAAGACGTAGTCATAGCCCACATACAGTGGGATGAGTGCAGATATGGCTATTCAGAAGAGGACATTTCCTTTCTTTTGAATCTTTGCATCCCTCTGTGAATTTAGGGAGCTTATAACTTCAGGGTGTGAGTGACCGTGAGTGATTACAGACAGAGTCTGGGGCAGGGGGTAAACTGCGGTCTCTTGGGCTCTCTGCTTGACAAAAAATATGTTTTCCTTTGGTGTAAGGGCATGTCCTCTATAGAAATTGGACTTCAGAGCAGTTTAGGTGGACGTCATATGCAGAAGATGTGTTCTGGGTTTCTTTTTTTTGTTGTTGTTGTTTTATTATTATTATTATTGAATTGGACCATCTTTTAGTTTTGTTTTTTTGTCAAGTAAGAAACATTCTTCTGTGTCTGTGTGCAGCTCATTTCCCAGGTATGGCAGGTAGCAGTTGGTGTGAATGGGCTGAAACTTGCAGCTGCAGACTGTCTGGAGAAAGCTCAGATTGGAACAAAGGTGCTGTAAGTCGCAGGGGGCTGGTGAGAGACATGTGGGGTTGGAGGTAGGGACAAACACTGTCCCAGAGAGTGTCTGACATACAGGGTCTTGACTTCCATCCATATTCAGACTTAATCAGGAGATGGTCTAGAATCAGTATCAATTGCAGTTGGGTGATGTCACTTCGTGTGTAAGCAGGAAAATAGGAACTAGTGGAAAAAGAAGAGATTGTTTCTTATTAACATTTAATACTGAAAGCTTTTCACTTTGACTACACTCCTGAAACCACTCAAATTCACCACATAGGAACTGAGGAATTCAGTGATACTCAGAGACTTGGCTATTGAGGACGTTTTAGCTGCTTCTGAGCCATCTGGTGCCAAGTTGCTGAACTGCAGATCCTGGAAAGGGATTGAACTGGCCTCTAGAGAAGTCGGAGTCAGCAGGAACCCTC
The DNA here is from genome assembly GCF_018691265.1 of Tyto alba. NCBI lineage: Eukaryota > Metazoa > Chordata > Aves > Strigiformes > Tytonidae > Tyto > Tyto alba. Next base: position 23,944 of record NW_024881290.1, on the reverse strand, counting down.
CAAGTTCCTGAGGGTGTCAGTGATCACCACCGAGGGCCATCACTGAAGAGCCCATGGAGGGAATGAGGAGACAAGGTTCCTGTCCCTGGGGGTGGTGAAGCAGGAAGGCAGAGGCACTGCTGCCAGGCTGAAAATCAAATGTTCAGGTGACTGTGAAAGCCCTTGATGTGTTTCCTCACGCAGGATGTTCAAGCCCTGACCCCCATAGCCTGGGAATGGGGATCCTTCCCCTCAGGGGATGCTGAGGAATCTTCACACAGACACCTCACATCTTCTTCATGTCTTTCACACACACACTGTCACACATAGCCCCACTCCCTTGGACCAGGAGGTTTGTGCATCCTCCAGGCTCCTGGATGTTTCCTGAGGCCCATCCAAGTGTGGGGAGTGAAGGAAGGAAGGAGAGGTGTCTCAGCCTCCCCATCAGCCCCAGGGCTGAGGGCCAGCCATGGCATGAGGAGACGGAGGCCAGTGTCTCCCTGTGTCCCTTGCTCCAGTCTCCCAGGCATCTTTATTGTCCCCTGCCAGCAAGCCCCTCTGTGCCAGCCCCTCTCCCAGGAAAAAGAATCCTGGACCAGGGCCTCCTCAAACTTCTCCACTTACCCCAACAATAGAGAAACTTGTCTTGAGCTGGTGCATTCAGAAATAGATTTCTCCTGAGAGGAACGGATGCTAAAGAACATGCAAAAAGATATGAAGAAATTGAAGGAGTAATTTCCCAAAATAAGAGAGCAGACTTAATCACAAATGAGGATGCTCTTATGGTCCACTGACACAGACCCTGGTTACAGATTAAATAACTGCAGTTAGGTATTGGCCAGGTACAAGATGTAGAAAGAGAACTACAGATTTTAGAAATTGAGATAGAGAAGTTTGGAACAGCAGCTCAGTTCGTAAAACAGGGAACATATAATCACAAGCGTAAGTCACAATAAATGCAAAGCCAAAACACACCACACCCAGGGTGGTTCTGTCCTGCCATGGGAAAGGGGAGAGAGAAAGGCCAGGAAAGGGGCTGGGTTTGGCTGTTGAGCTTGGGCTGCAGCAGAGATGAGGAGTCAAGGGAGTGGGTGGGGAAAGATGGGCAAAGGCAACACCAATTGTGGTGGTGATTGTGAGGCCACGACTGTTACAGGAGCCTGATTGGACAGCAGATGGCTCCAGCAATTTGGGGCCAACACGTGCATCACAAAACCACTCATCCCAGCAGAGACAAGCTAGGGTACAGAGAGGCAGGGGAGAGACAGACCAAGGGCAGGTGGCACGAATGGTGATGATGATGAGGTGGCTTCCACTGCAGCAGCCTGACTGGCCCTCAGGAGACATGCTGGCCAGCAGGCATTCTGAGGTCATCCAGTACATCTGAGAAGCCACCCAACAGAAATGACCTCCTTGGGGAGGGGAGGGCTGAGGCAGGTGGAAGAGGCCCACCTGTGTTCTGATTCTGGGGGCACCTCTGTTCTTGTGACCTGAGCAGCCATGGCAGACAGGAGGGCAGGCAGGGCTCATGGCCACCCTACTCAGGACTAGCCCTGAGACTGCTCCAAAATCTTTTCCTTATCTCCAGGGTGAACATCCCCTGTTTCACCCAACCCTCCTCTTTCAGCCTCTTAACATGCTCCATGGTGGAGAACCCCATTCTGTATTCTTCAGGACCTCCTCATTGGTGCGGAGAGGCTGCAGGGTGGTGCCCCTCAGCCTTCCCTTCTCCAGGCTGCACAAGCCCAGCTCCCTCAGCCTCTCCTCACAGGCAAAGTGTTCCAGCCCCAGCCTGTCTTGGGGGACATTCACTGAACCCCCTCCAGCTTGTCAACATCCTTCCTGTACTGGGGATTGCAATCCGGACACAGTAACCTGGACAAGCCCCTCTCTTGATCTCCTGGCCGTCCTGCTGGCCACAAAGGCCTGGGTGCAGCTGGCCTCCCTTGCTGCCAGGGCACGCGGCTGCCTCCTCTCCAACCCACCAAGACCTTTCCTTTTTACTATATTTTCCATCTGTTGGTTTGCAATGAAGAGTAAATTCTGCTGTGCCCGTGTGCAGCCAGGTCTCTGAGGAAAGCCAGTGGGAGCTGGTGCAGCGGAGCTGTAATGTCCAGCTGCGGGCCTGGGCGGAGAAGGCTGAAGGAAGGAGAATTGCTGCAAGTGCCAGGGGGACGATGAGAGAAGTGGAAGGGCTGGGGAGGTGAGGAATCTGGCTGTCCATGCAGTATCTGACCTTCAGCAGGAGCTGGCCCTACCCATCCTGACAGCACTAGGAGACCCAGGCTTCAATCAGTTCTTCTGTAAACTGAAAAAGTGATACAGTAAACTTAAAACTAAAAATTACTTCTGTATTAAATGCTCAGTCAAATGTTCCCCTTTACATACACTCCAGAGACCTCTGCAGTTATCTATCCAAGGCTTGATAACTGAAGAAAACAATTGAAAGACACGTGGCGTTTTGCATTTGAATGAGCCCCATGGTGTCTGTGGTGCTGAGACCATGAGCTTCAGATGCTGAGAGGAGCCTGAAGAAACAACCAAAGTCAACATCAGAGGCAACCCCTAAGGTTTCAAGGAGTGTTAATGGGTCCCAGTGAGGGCCATCAGCATCAAAGCCTCCCCAGGGGCTGGTTAGAGCAGGAAGTTGGAGGTGTCAATGAGAGGCAAACAAACACAATGTTAAGGTGGTTCTGGTGCTTAGTGAACCTTCAGGTGTTTAAGCCAAAGTGACAAAGCCTGACCCCCAGCCCCTGGGAAGGGAGATGCTGTCCCAGGGCTCTTCTTGGGGCAGTGTCATGTGGGAATGTGCAGTGACAAGGGCAGGACTATGGTATGACACCTGTGGGTGTCTCCTGGGTGGGTCAAGGAGGCCGTGAGATCCTGGTACCCTGAGATTAACGTTTGTCCAGGTAGGCCTTAGTTGTGGAGGCAACGGCCAGAGGCAAGGGGGAAAAGACCTCAGCTCTCCTGGGGGCTCTTAGCCTTGCCAGAGCCTTCAGTTGTCTTTCCCACAGGCTGTCCTCAGTGTCCCACACCTGCAGCTCTTTCCCTGCAGACTCTCAACATCAGCCTTTCTTCCCCACCTCGCTCTCACCTGAGCATCTCGCTGCCCTCACTGGTAGAGAACAGAATAGACGAGGCTATTTCAGTTGGGAGGGACCTGCAACCATCATCTAGTCCAACTGCCTGACCCATTCAGGGCTAACCAAGTTACAGCATGGTATTAACGGCATTGGCCAAATGCCTCTTAAACACTGACCACCCTGGGGCATCAACCACCTCTCTGGGAAGCCTGTTTCAGTGTTTGTCCACCCACTCGGTAAAACAAATGCTTCCTCATGTCCAGTCTAAATCTCCCCTGGCACAGCGTTGAACCTTTCCCACATGTCCTATCACTGGATACCAGGGAGAAGAGATCAGCACCTCCCACTCCGTGTCCCCCGCCTCAGGAAGCTGCAGAGAGCAATGAGGTCACTCCTCAGCCTCCTCCTCTCCAAACCAGACAAACCCAAACTCCTCAGTCACTCCTCATAGCACATTCCCTCCAGCCCTGTCACCAGCTTTGTTGCCCTCCTCTGGATGCATTTGAGGACCTTCACGTCCTTCTCAAACTGTGCGGCACAGAACTGCACACAGTATCGAAGGTGAGGACACACCAATGCTGAGTATCTATCCCTCCTCCTGGCTGTTCCTTGAAACACAAAGCTGTGGGCTCTTCCAGACTCCCTCTGGGTGACTTGTTGCAGCACAGCACTGCCCTTGGGGTGACATTTCTTTCTCTTTGTCTCCATTCTCTACCTCCCAAGCTGTACTTTGTTCTGTTATGTCTTTCTCATGCTGTTTTCTGACACGTGGAAACACACTTTACAATTCACAAAGAGTTATAAAGCAGGTATGTTTATTGCAGCACTGGGTGCAAAGGCGATCTCTCCTCCAAGCTTGTACACAGTATCATGAAGCAGGCATCATTTATGATATAAAAACATGCATATTCGTTAGTATAGGCTGGGTTATTACAATTAGTTCTAAGAATAGGTGTGATTATTGTAATTATTTCCGGGAAGTCATTATCCTAAGTCTCCTCCTCTTGCCACATGCGTACTGCCATCCGGTGGTCGTGGGCCAGGGTCTTTTGGAGGAAAGCTCGTGGTCTTCTTCACCATGTACTCTAAATCTTTGTCCCAGAATGCTGAGTTACCTCAGCCAGTAACTGCAGAACTGGCTCCCGCCAGATGGCTCCTTCTTGCAGACGCCTTAATTAACAGATGGATATCCTGTTATCTATGGAGGCCTCTTGTAAAGAAGTTTCCTGTTATCTTTCAAGGTCTTTTGCAACCAAGTATCCCGTTATCTTGCTAGTTATTTTGCTAAGCGTTTATTTTCTATATCAAGTCCCCCCTTTTTTTTTTTTACCCTTGCAAATTCTTTTGCTATATGGCACCATTCCTTTTAGCAAAATACTTGCCATTTTCAATGTTTTGCTGTAATTTGTGTTTCTTCCACTCCACATCGGTATTTCCAGTTTGTTTATCCATCCACATAAAACATTGCAACACACAACAGACTAATAATCCTAATACAATAATCACGATAATGACAACAAAAAAGTGTTTAAGCTTTGCGACATTAGGTAGCCAAGAGGTGAGCTCTTCCCAGAGGTTAGAAAACCCATACGAGGTACCATCCAGGGATACCTGATGTAAGAATTTTGAGTGTTCCCAAATCTTCTGAAGGTCAATCTCTGTTCTACTTGATTCATCTACATAAATACAACAGCTTGTATTGATCAAGGTGCACACCCATCCCATGTGAGCTGTGATTATATCTAGAGCCATTCTGTTTTGAAAGTCTAATCCCTTCAGGGATTTTACCTCCTGGTCTAAACGTAAAAGGGCATCAGTAGTTATGTTTGCTATTATTTCCATTTCTGCCAAAATATTTACTATGGCTTTTTCAATCTCACTAACTCCCAACCAGGGTAAGAACCACTGTGTGAAGCTATGAAACCCTAACGGTTTTTCTATAAGTGGGTTATAAGTTCCCTGTCTTACCCTTTTCCAGGGTGACCTCAAAACACCATTTGAGGCATGGGACTGGTTAAATATTTTGTCCTGGGGTATCAAGTACCCCTCTGCACATATCCCTGTCCAATTAGCAGGCAGGCTTTTTCTGGCCACTCCATCTCTGCAGAGCCACCAGCACCCAGGACCTAGACTACACTTTTCAGTCTGTTTACTAAGGAAAAACAGAGCTTGTCCTTTACCTGCACTTTTCTCTTGGATATCATGAATGGTCCCAATTAAAGTCTCCAGTGATCTGAATGTCCCTACATCCTGTCCTCCTGTGCTATTTCTTCTGTATATTGTGTTTGCTTGATCCCATATCTGCAAATGAAATTTAGGCCCTGTCCTTTTATTTCTATCTTCCCCCAAAGTGCAACTTTTTGTAGTCCGAGCATTCATAGTTGAATTCTTAGATATTACTCCAAATAAGGGTGGTCCTGAATTTCCTCCTCTGGGAAGAACTGTACATACCCAACAATCTGTTAAATTTAGTGAACAAGCTATCTTCCCAGTTTGTTGCAGAAACACATTATCCCTCCATGCTATTACACAGGCACTGAAAAGGAGCAGTATTACAGGGCTCTTAGTCCTCATCTTAGCTCTGCTTTTGAATGCAGAGCTTCAAGGGTCCAGTAGGTGCTGATCGCCACTGGGGTTTAGGGGCTTTCTTCCCTCTGGTATACTGTATCCACGATGCTTGTTCTTTAATCTTGATAGCTGTATGGGATGTCAGCAACACCTGGAAACTTTGGCTCCAGAGGTGAATCTGAAAGAGATCTGATATATACATAATCTCTAGGCTCAATATTATGCACAGGTCCATCAATACCTCAGGCACTAGTTCCCAAGACTAGCTTCCTAACCTCCTGAAGTTGTTTCTGCAGTGTTATCACATAATCGGTTAGTATTTCATTCCTGACATGGGCTGATGTTCCAGCTTGTATCATGTAGGGTCTCCCATATCCTGTTTCAAAGGGACTCAGCCTTTCTTTGGCTCTGGGTTTGGTTCAAAAGAGCCAATGGTAGGGCCTGAGGCCAGGGCAATCCATCTTCTTGTCCCAATTTGACAATCTGTATTTCAATAAGGTGGTTCATTTTCTCCACCTGGCCGCTTACTTGTGGCCTATATGGGGTATGTAATTGCCAAACTATCCCCAGAAGTTTGCTAACTTGTTGAACAACTTTTTCAATGAAGTGCAACCCTCGGTCAGAAGATACAACCACTGGAACCCCAAACCTTGTTATTATTTCTTGTAATATGACCTTGGTCACCTCTCGGGCTTTACTGGTTCGGCAAGGGAATGCTTCCAGCCAACCTGAAAAGGTGTCTGTTAGGACCAATAAATACCAGTACCCTCCTTTTCTTGGGAGCTTTGTGAAGTCAATTTGCCATTGCTGTCCCGGATAGTTTCCCCTCCCTATTTCTCCTAGTTGGGCTTTGAGGCCCATTTTAGGATTATTCTGTAAACATATTTCACACTGCTGGGTCACCTGTTTAACAATAGTGTAAAAGTTTCAGGCAATTACACACTGGTTCAAATACCTATACAGAGCCTTTGCTCCCCAATGAGATTTTCTATGTTCTGCCATGGCAATGGCCTACAACAATGTGAATGGTGTGATTAATTTTCCTTGCAGAATTTTAGCCCAACCACCTGTTTCAACTTTCCCTCCCAAGTCCTCAATTAGTTTCTGATCTTCTTTTGAATATCTGGGTTCACAATCAATCTGTATTTTGTCATCTGGGACCAAAGACTGTACCCTTACATCACCCTTCTCTGTCACTCTTTTAGCCTCGTGGTCCACCATGGCATTGCCCAACTCCTGGGCAGTGTTTCCTTTCTGGTGAGCTTTGCAATGCATAGTAGCCACCTTCTCAAGCAGCTGGATGGATTCCAGGAATTTAAGAATCTCTTCAGCATGCTTTATAATTTTCCCTTGGGTGGACAGGAATCCTCTTCCTTTCCATATGGCCTCATGGGCATGGACCACCCCAAAGGTGTATTTAGAGTCCGTCCAGATGTTTATCTTTTTGCCTTTGGCTAGTTCCAGCACTCTGGTTAAGGCTATTAATTCTGCTTTTTGTGCCAAGGTATCTGGGGCAGGGGCTGCGGAGTGGTTACAGCATACCCTGCTTTGCGGACGCCTTGTCAAACGAAGCTGCTCCCGTCTGTATACCAGGAGTCCTCCACATCTGCTAAAGGTTCCTCCTTCAGATCGGATCCACTACTGCTTCAATCATTTCCAGGCAGTCATGTGATACCGATTCCCCTGTATTTCCACTGAGGAAAGATGCTGAGTTGACAATGTTAGTAACGACTACTTCCACTTCATCCTGTTCCACTAGAACAGCCTGATACTTAAGAAATCTTTGGGGTGAGAGCCAGTGCCCCCCTTTCACCTCTAATACTGTAGATATGGTATGGGATAGCAACACTGTGATCCTTTGGCCTAATGTGAATTTGCGTGCTTCCTGAATGTTTAGCACTAGTGCTGCTACTGCCCTTAGGCAGCTAGGCCAACCTTTACTTATTTCATCAAGTTGTTTGGAGAAGTATGTCACTGCCCTTCTGTATGGTCCCACATTCTGAGCCAGGATTCCCAGGGCTAGTCCCTGCTTCTCATGGGAGAACAGCCAAAATGGTTCGGTTGTGTCCGGTAGCCCCAAGACAGGGGCCTCCATGAGCTTCCTTCTCTGTTGCTGGAACGCTTTATCTGCTTCCCCATTCCAAGTGAAGCTTCCCAGACCTGGATTTTAACAGTTCATAGCTTGGCCCTACCAGGAGCCCGTAGTTGTATATCCAGTGGTGACACCATCCCATCATTCCTAAAAATGTATGGAGCTCCTTAGCTGCCTGTGGTCGAGGGGTCTGGCAAATGGCCTCCTTTCTTGCTGTGCCTAGAGATCTTTGTCCAGCACTTATCTCGTACCCAAGGTAAGTCACCAGCTGCTGGGCCACTTGGGCTTTCTGTGGAGAGGCTCGATAGCCATTAAGTCCAAGGAAATTGAGCAGACTAACTGTCCATACTATGCATATCTCTCTTGTTTCTGTGGCTATTGATAAATTATCCACATATTGTAGTATTATCCCAGCTCCATGTGATCATTCCCACTTCTCCAAATCCTTGGCTAATTGATTTCCAAAACGAGCGGGGGTATTCTTAAACCCCTGTGGTAACACAGTCCATGTTAATTGTGTCTTTATTCCAGAGTCAGGGTTTTCCCATTCAAACGCAAACAGCAACTGACTTTCAGGGCTCAAGGGTAGGCAAAAGAAGGCGTCTTTTAGGTCCAATACCATAAACCAGGCCAATTTGAGTGCTAAGTTGGTTAATAATGTGTATGGGTTGGCCACAAGAGGGTGCAAGTCTTCAACCATCCTATTGATAGCTCTGAGATTCTGCACTATCCGGTATTTCCCATCTGGCTTTTTGACTGGTAAAATGAGAGTGTTATATTCTGATTCAGACTCTGTTAACAACCCAAATTTGATGAATCAGTCAATTATTGGCTGGATTCCTTCACTATCTTATTTCCTAAGGAGTTATTGCCTAATTCTCACAGGCTGCCTTCCTGTTTTAAGTTTTACTGTTATTGAGGAGGCATTTTTCACCCTTCCTCGTGTTTCCGAGGCCCATACTCCCGGATGTACTTGATTCTGGACTTCTTCAGGCACTCCTGGACTGACAGGAGTGTCTATAAGGGCCAGACTCTAAAGTTCAATTAGCTGATCATTCCCCACTTGAAATTCTATTTTTCCTCCCTCAAATGTTACTTTCACTTTCAACTGCTCCAATAGGTCTTGGCCTAATAGAGGTCTTGGGGAATTAGGCATATGTAAGAATTTGTGTATTGCCAATTGTTTTCCTAATTTCAATTTAAGGGGTTTTAAAAAGTACTCCTTTTCACTTTGGCCGATAACTCTTCTTACTGTTACAAAATCATTATCCATAGGTGTTAAAGCCTCATTCAAAACCCAAAGTGTTGCTCCAGTATCTACTAGAAATTTTATATTCTGTTGTCGTTTCCCTAGCTTTAATGTAAGCAGTGGATCTGCTAGGGTAGATTCCCCAGATCCTTGACAATCTTCTTTGACATGGGCCTGTATCCTCCCTTTCCTTTTTCATTTCTCCGGATATTCATTCTTCCAATATTCCCTTTGTTTACACCATGAGCACTGATCCCTTCTCAAAGGCCTCCTTGGTCCCATACTCCTGAATTCTTTATTTTCTTGTAACGCCGCTACCAACACCCGCTGGTCTCTTCTTCGACCATCCTCCTCTCTGTTGCTAAACACTCTCCATGCTTCATCTAACAAAGTCTCCAAATTCCTGCTTTCCACCGGCTTCAATTTCTGCAGCTTCCTCCGGATGTCCCTCGCTGATTGTCTGATGAACAGAGACACTAATTGCTGAGTGCCTACTTCCGATCCTGGGTCTAAAGGGATGTACTGCCTCATAGTATCCTGTAATTTATCCAAAAATTCCGAGGGAGTATGCCTTAGACCTTGCTAAATGGCATACAAAGTTGTGCAATTAATTGTTTTTGGAATAGCCCACTCCATTCTTCTCACAACCCAATCTCTGTATGTATTCAGCAACCTTACATGCGCCCCTCTATTAGGGATCCATCCTGGATCCTGTAAGGGGAAATGAGCTTTTATATCTTCCCCCGTATTCTTAAGAAAATCACTAGCCAACTCTTGGGCTGTTTTTAATATTAATTGTTTTTCTGACTCTGTCATATGGTCTAATAACAATTGAATATCACTGCAGTCAGGGTTATGTTGTTTTATCAGAAACTGGAAGTGTTTGATCACCCCCACAGAATCACTCCGATAGTTTTTCACCACATTTTTCCATGTTTCTAGATCAAACGAGGAGAAGGGAATTTTTATTAGGACAGGCTCTCCTCCTTGACATACAGCTTCTCTCAAGGGTGCCTGTACACTAACTCTTTCCTTTTTACTCCGGGTATGTAAAGTGACCAGGCTATCGGGAGGAGTTCCTGGGTCCAAATCCTCCCGTTCCTTTTGTTGTGTTTTTGATGGCAGTTTATATTATTCTGGCAGCTCTCCCACCTTGGGATCCCTTAACTTTTCCAGCCTTGTGGATCTTTGACCTATGCTACAGGCTGAACAGCACCTTTTCAGTTTTCCTTTTCCTTCTTTCATATTTTCCTTTTCTAGAGCCAAAACCATTGGGTATTGTGGGCTCTTTAATACACGATCAGTTTGATACTCAGGATGATTTTGGAGTGTCTGCATAGGAGACGTCATCCCATTTTCCTTCTGTCCTCAAAAACAACATCAGTTGCAACAAAGTATTATAATTCAAGGTTCCATTAAAGGGCCATTTTTCCCCATCATCTAATTTATACAGGGTCCACCACTGGTTACAGTATTTAGGTAAGGTCCTTTTATTCACAATTCCACCTGGTGTTCCTCTGATTTCCTTCCAATGGGCTAAGATGCAGCCCAGAGGGATCTTTTTCACTATACCCCCACTCTGTTTCCCTCCCATATTGTTAGCCTGGAGGGCTTATCCACATTCTGCTTCTATTGCCTCTGTAAGTTTCCTAGGTTCCCACAAAAAGTACTTTTAAGCTCACCTGAGCGCTCAATTCTGTCCCAGTCAGACCACTTCCCTTGACATTTACTACACCAGAAATCGTCTCCAAATTCCACCCAGACGTCTTGTCCACAACCAAAGCATTCAAAAACAAAGATTGGATTACAAGAAAAATCGTTGGGTCTGTGTATTGGACACCAAAAGTTAACCACAGGTTCAAACAATCCTGTTTTAAAATCTGACATACACTTCATTCGCTTCGCTTGCTTCCAGCCGCTCTCCTCGTGGAGGACATGGAAGCGGGGATCAGAACTCCGCACTCACTTCGCAGCTGTGCTGCGTTTCACTTCTCTCATGCAGGCATACAGGCACAGAGACACGCAGTTACACACAGGGCCCCTGTCCTGGTTCGGGCTGGAATAGAGATCATGTTCATTTCGGTAGCTGGAGGAAAGCTGCAGCACACTGAGATTCCAGAGGCTCTCCAGGTCCGAGAGTCCTTGCCTGTGCGCGGGGGTGGGGGGAGCACAGCTGGAGTGCTGGGCCCCGATTGGCTGATATTCCATGTCATGTGACATTACGCTCACTATATAAAGGAAGGAGTGAGACGGGAGGGGCTCTCACTTCCTGGAGTGTTGCAACAGTGTCTTTGTGTTCGGGATCACTGGCTGGGAGCAGGCGGGTGTCAGTCGGCAGGTGGTGAGCAGCTGAATTGTACATTACCCATTCATACTGTCACCACATTATTCTATTACTGTTATTAAACTGTTTTTATCTCAACCCGTGAGTCTCCCTTTGCCCCCCTGATTCCCTCCCCCTTCCCAAGTGGGGGGAGGGTAGGTGAGCGGCTGCGTGGCGTTTAGCTGCTGACCAGGTTTAAACCACAACAACTGTCACACAGGTTATCCATGAATGTGATACAGTGCTGCAATCAGGCAAGCCAAGAGGTTAAAACCTCTTTGGTATTGAGGGCTATGGTTAAAATATAGATATGGGGAGGCCTGGCAGAGTGATTACATCGCACTTCCACAATACTTGACATGGCAAACTTTATGTGCTCACAATGGTGGAAGCAACTACCGGGTGGGTGGAGACATAGGCCGTGCCCCATGTCACTGCCTGGAACACTATTCTGGGCCTTGAAAAACAAGTCCTGTGGCAACATGGTACCCCAGAAAGAATTGAGTCAGCTAATGGCACTCATTTTTGAAATAATCTCATAAACACCTGGGCAAAAGAACATGGCATTGAGGGGTATATCACATCCCCTACCATGCACCAGCCTCTCGGAAAATTGGGTGGTACAATGGGCTACTAAAGACCATGCTGAGAGCAATGGGAGGAGGAACTTTTAAACACTGGGACACACATTTAGCAAAGCCCACCTGGTTAGTCAAAACTAGAGCATCTACCAACCAGGATGGCCCTGCCCAGTCAAAATTCTACATACTGCAGATGGAGATAGAGTCCCAGTAATGCACCTTAAGAACATGCTGGGGAAGACTATTTGGGTTATTCCTACTTCAGGTAAAGGTAAGCCCATACGTGGAATTTCCTTTGCCCAAGGACCTGGATGCACTTGGTGGGCAATGCAGAAGGACGAGGAATTCCGATGTGTGCCTCAAGGGGACTTAATGTTAGGTGAAAATAGCCAATAAACTGTATTACATTAATCACCAAACAATCCTATAAATGCATTGCTATGGTTGACACATATTATGCTAATGGCATCATATTCATAAAGAAAAACACAAACTTCGATAAAGTCACGATTGGTTTCAGCAACTGATACCCATCGACTGCTGCAGACTGAGTACAGACAGCGTCAGATGCATCAGCCACCAGCTCCGACTGCAACAGAGACTGCATGCCATCCTCCTGCCAGGCCCAAGGACACCTGTGCCCTACCAACTGAGCATCCCTCCTCCTGCCTTAAGAGACTGCTATGACAGATGGAACCTGAAGCTATGGACCAAATGAACTCACTATACATTCTGCAGTATATAGACTGCAAGGACCAAGTGCACCCAGATCCTTGGGCAAAGGTAATTCCACCTATGGGCTTACCATGGCCCATGGGCTAAGGGAATTATATCTGTGTGCACATGACTAAGACCAGGGAAGAGGACAGTAATTAATTAGACTGTATGAGGAAATATGGAACCCGAGGATAATGCAAAGGATATGGAACAAGGGGTGGACATGGTCCTGGTTCAGACTGGAATAGAGTTCATGTTCCTTTTTGGTAGCTGTAGGAGTGCTGATGCACATGGAGATTTCAGGGACTGTCCAGCTCCCCGTGTCCTGCCTGTGCACAGGCTCACAAGAAGCAGAGAGGATAACACAGATGGAGCACCGGGCCTGGATTGGCCAATGTTCCATGTCATGTGATGTTATGCTCACCATATAAAAGAGGGGTGGGCGGGAAGGGGCACGCTCTCACTTTTGGGATTGTTGTCGAGGCATCTTTGTGTTTTAGGATCGCTGGCTGGGAGCCGGCTGGGTGTCAGTCGGCGGGCGGTAATGCAATTGCACTGTACATTACCCGTTCATACTGCCACCGTATTATTTTATCACCATTATTCAACTGTTCCTATCTCAACCCATGAGTCTCCCTTTGCCCCTCTGCTTCCTTCCCCATTCCCAGGTGGGAGCTGTGTGGTGTTTGGCTGCCGACCAGGCTCAGACCATGAGTTACACCCACTGGCAGACACACCAACATGACATGCACACACACCCGTCTTGCCTGTTGCTGGCCTCACCAAAGAACAGTTGGAAGAGCAACTGATGTCATCTACGTGGACTTGTGCAAAGCACTTGACATGGTCCCGCATGAAATCCTCGTCTATAAGTTGGAGAGACAGTGATTTGGCGGATAGACCACTCGGTGGATAAAGAATTGGTTTTATGGTCACACTCAAATTGCTGAGGTCACAGTCTCAATGTCCAATTGGAGAACAGAGATGAGTGTTATTCCTCAGGGGTTGGAGTTGGGGCTGGTATTGATTGACATCTTTGTCGCTGTCATGGACAGTGGGATCGAGTGGCTGGAGAAGTAGACCCATACAAACCTCATGAAGTTCAACAAGGCCAAGTTCAAGGTCCTACCCATGGCTTGGGACAACCTCACATACAAATAGATTCTGGGCAAGGAGTGGATTGAGAGCAGGCCTGCGGAGAAGGACTTGGGGGTGGTAGTTCATGGAAAACTAGCTGCGAACCAGCACTGTGCACTCGCAGGCCAGAAAACCAATTGTGTCCTGGGCTGCATCAAAAGAAGTGTGGCCAGCAGGTCAAGGTGGGGGATTCTCCCATTCTGCTCCGCTCTCATGAGACCGGCACTGTAGTCTGGTTTCCAGCTCTCGTGATCCAAACATAAAAAGGACATGGACATGCTCAAGCAGGTCCAGAGGAGGCCGTGAAGATGACTGGGGGGCTGGAACACCTCCCTTGTGAGAACAGGCTGAGAGAGTTTGTTTTGTTCAGACTGAAGAAGAGAAGGCTCCAAGGGAGAAATTCTAGTGGCCTTCCAGGACTTAAACAGGGCTACAGGAAAGATGGGGAGAGACTATTTATCAGGGATTGCAGGGATAGGACAAAGGGTAATGGGTTTAAACTGAAAGAGGGTAGATTTAGCTTAGATAAAAGGAGGAAATTCTTTAGTATGAGGATGGTGAAACAGTGGAAGAGGTTGCCCAGAGAAGTGGTGGATTGCCCCTCCCTGGAACTGCTCTAGGCAACCTGTTCCAGTATCTCAGCATCCTCATCGTAAAACATTTCTTCCTTATTTCAAATCTAAATCTACCCTCTTTCATTTTAACACCATTGCCACTTGCCCTTCCAATACAGATCCTGGTGAGAAGTATCACTCCATCTTTCTTGACCTGTAACCACTATGTTTTCATCTCCAAACACCTTTGAGAGTACCCAGACATCACCCCAAGATGGGGTTTAGAGGACTCAAGCCCATGTGCAATGTGCTTAGATATAAACATTCTGGACTAAGTGTTGTGGAGACTTGGGACAGTCTAGGAGTAGCCCAAGAACCCTTGAAGGGTGGTTTGAGAGACGGTGGACTTTTTCTTCACAGTGGAAAACAGCATGAGAAAGAAATAATGTCATACTGTGCAGCTGGGGAAGTCCAGACTGGACAACAGGATAAATGCTGTGGTGCAACACATGACCCAGGAGGAGTACAGATCAGAACAAGACTTTGTTTTTCAAGGAAGATCCAGGGAGGATGGTGAGAGATCAGGAAAGAAAGGAAGATGCTCAGGGGGAGCGAGGTGAGACAGCCGGGGGGATGAGGACAGCCTGCAGGGAAAGAGGCGCAGGGCATGCAACCCCATAGGACAGCCTGTGGTGGAGATGACAGAGGGCTGTGGGAAAGCTGAAAGACCCCAATAAAGTCAACCCCATCACGATTTTGGCTATGGATGCTGCCCCTGACACTGATGCCTGTGAGGAGGCACAGTCCCTTGCAGCACAGGGGCCTCATGGCCTCCTTGTGCATCCTCAGGAGCCTGGGAGGTGCACATCTCCATACCCCCTACCCCAGGAAGAGCCCTGAGGAATGTGGGAGGGACAGGATCTCCCTTCCCAGGGGCTGGGGGTCGTGGCTTGGCCATTTGGTTAATGGGCTGAGGACTTGGAACTTTGCCTTAATGCAACACATTCAGGTTTACTCAGCATCAGAGCCACCTTTCCCTTTTAGTTCCCAACTTCTCATCACTGCCTCCAGATTTCTGCTCTAACAGGACCCTGAGGAGGCTTTGTCAACAGTGTCCCTCAGTGGGAGCCATTAACACTCCAGGAAATCTTGGAGTTTGAAAATAACTCTGACTTCTTCAGAGGTTTATTCAGCTTCTCTGTGTGCCTGAGGTTGACGGACTTGGCACCAAACCCTCCTGAGGGGTCATTAAACTGCCTTGGGCTGTTGCTGTGGTGCTGAGCTGGGCCGGGCTCCTGGGCCGGAGGGAGCTCCTGGCAAGTGGGCAGCGCTGCAGAGAGACAGCTCTGCCCAGGAGCAGCTCCTCTGCAAAGCGCAGCAGGGCTGGGGGCACTGCCTGCAGGCACCCAGGGCAGAGCAGCGAGGCACACACAGCTTCAAGGCAGCCTGGGCTGGGAGGCTGCTGAGAGCTCCGAGGAGGAGAAAGCGTCAGGGCCCTGGCCACAGTAAGTCTGGGGGTGCAGGGCAATGCAGCTGCAGCTCGGGGAGGGATCTGGGGAAGGCGGCAGAGCCGCCAGGAATCTGCCTCCTGCCTAAAGGAGGAGGAGGAGGAGGAGGAGTAGCTGCTCCTGAGCTCGGCTTCCCTGGTGCCCCCTGCGAGGGCCAGGGCATGAGGGCTGCTTTCTGGCGGGGCCGGCTGCAGGGGTGTGCAGCCGGGTGTGCAGGCAGGGGTGCCCAGGGCTGTCCTTCCCAGCAGGGTCCCTGCACCCAGGGGGCTGTGTGCTGGGGCAGGGACTCTGCCGCCTGCCAGGGTCAGCACTCAGCCTGCCCGGGGAGCTCCCCACGGCGCTGTGGGGAGAAGCTGTGGGGGGAAGGAGAGACCACCATCACAGAAATGACAATGCTGCTCACAGCTCCAAAGCACTCTGGGGACTTTTGCAGAGGGTCCTTCTGAAGAAGGATCTCAAGTCTGCTTTTACTTGTAATGCAAGGACCCTTTCTTTGAGATTTCCTTTCTTGTTTGGCTGGTTGGGCACTGATAGGATATTTTTCCACTCTAGTGAAGGCGCTTAAATCTCAGTTATCCTTAACACTTCTCTGAGCCACTCCTGAGACCCTGCACACATGGAACTGCCCCTGAGCAATGTCCTGCTGCCAGGAGGGGTCTGCAGGGCAGAGTTGAGCACACAGAGGGTGGGATGGGGGCTGGCAACACCAACAGGGAGGAGATAAGGGGACAAAAATGTAGGTCTCATCAGGGACAGACCCAGGTACCAGAGACATAGGCAGGGAGGGAGAGGGTGTTGCTGTCAGGAACGCTGTGGGGAGGGGGGATTTGGGCACCTCACTGCCATGTCCTGCAGTTCAGATGTCTTCCATGGAGCAACCCCTTGCTGTCCCCTCCCACTCAACACAGTCTCTTCCCTGAAGGCCATGGGGCACCTTCCCAGTAGCCTCAGCTCTGAAGGGGAAAACTTAGCAAATACCTAACTGCCTGTCCCTTTCTGCCTCCAGCAGCACTAGCTCTGTAGTATTTGTCCATTTTCCCCCTCCTGTATCTGCTCCCCTTACTGTCATGCCTGGACTTGCTGGGATGGGGGGCTGGGCTTAAGCTGCAGTTCAGAGCCCAACCCTGTGGGTCCTACTGTGCAGATATGTCCATGGGAGTAAAGTCCCCTCATAATCTGTGGGCTCAGGGCAAAACAAAGGACACAATATTCCATTCAGGACATTTACTCTTTAGGACATTCAACTCTTGCTCTGAGGGGCTCGTGCTGGGCTGCAGGTTTCTCTCCAGGTGGGAACAGCTTTCCTGGGGCATCTCTGTGTTATCCAGCAGCCCCAGGGAGGAAACACCTCAGTGCTAAGGCCATGGAAATGCTGCTGGACGTCTGCACACAGGCAGCTGCAATGAGCCCTCTGTGTCCCTGGCTGGGAGGGGAGAGCTGAGATCCTCTTCAGGTGTGATGAGAGGGGCTGAGGGATTTGGAGAGCTGTGCTTGGAGACTGGATTCCTCTAGTCCCAGCCAGTGCCTTGTTTCTGTGGGGAACAGCTGTGTCTATCATCATCCAGTGGTGTCTATCATCAAGCGGTGCCAGCACAGGGCAGATGAGACCAGGGCTGTTGGACAGAGCGACTCTCCTCACTCTGAACTGCAGGACAGGCCCTTGGCCTCAGGACCCACAATGTTTCACTGGGAGGTGCAGCAGAAATGCCAAGAATTTCTGCCTTAAAACCACTCCTCAGTTGCAGTGGTGCAACTAGAACACTCAAAAAAATAAATCCCCATGTTTCCACCCTGCAGTCAGGTGAATTGGGAGAAATAGTACTGTAAACCTCTTTGATAATACAAGTGGATTTAATGTATGATTATCCGTGTTCTGATTTATCAATAGCTGTCCAGCAGATTTGACTCCTCCAGAGCTCACAGCAGAGCCCCTGCTCCATGGGGCACCCTCAGCCAACATCAACCTGAGCTCACAGGATGGACTGGCCAAAGAACTTGGTTAAAAGGGAAAGGCAGTCACTGAGAAATACAGAGTAGATTCTATCTCAGAGAAGTCTACACTATCTTTTCAATGACTTTTCCTCCTTGGACAGTGCTCAATGACCAGTGGAAGCAAATTTTTAATGGTAGCTCCATCACCGAATTTCTCCTCCTGGCATTTGCAGACAGACGGGAGCTGCAGCTCCTGCACTTCTGGCTCTTCCTGGGCATCTACCTGGCTGCCCTCCTGGGCAACGGCCTCATCATCACCGCCATCGCCTGCGACCACCACCTCCACACCCCCATGAACTTCTTCCTCCTCAACCTCTCCCTCCTCGACCTGGGCTCCATCTCCACCACTGTCCCCAAAGCCATGGCCAATTCCCTCTGGGACACCAGGGACATCTCTTACTTGGGATGTGCTGCACAGCTCTTTTTCTTTCTCTTCTTGATAACAGCAGAGTTTTATCTTCTCACCATCATGGCCTATGACCGCTACGTTGCCATCTGCCAACCCCTGCACTACAGGACCCTCCTGGGCAGCAGAGCTTGTGTCCACATGGCAGCAGCTGCCTGGGGCACTGGGTTGCTAAATTCTCTCCTGCACACTGCCAACACATTTTCCCTACCCCTCTGTGGAGGCAATGTTGTGGACCAGTTCTTCTGTGAAATCCCCCAGATCCTCAAGCTCTCCTGCTCAGGTTCCTACCTCAGGGAAGCTGGGATTCTTGTACTTAGTGTCTGTTTAGGTTTTGGGTGTTTTGTTTTCATTGTGCTGTCCTATGTGCAGATCTTCAGGGCTGTGCTGAGGATCCCCTCTGATCAGGGACGACACAAAGCCTTTTCCACGTGCCTCCCTCACCTGGCCGTGCTCTCCCTCTTTATCAGCACTTCATTTTTTGCCTACCTGAAGCCCCCCTCCATCTCCTCCCCATCCCTGGACCTGGTGGTGTCATTTCTGTACTCAGTGGTGCCTCCAGCAGTGAACCCCCTCATCTACAGCATGAGGAACCAGGAGATCAAAGATGCCCTGAGGAAACTGGTAACAGGATGAATTTCAGAAACAATAAAATATGTGTCTTCTGTAAACAACTCTAAGTGTAACTGATTACATACAGGATCTCAGTCTGTAGGTTTTTGTTGGGTCTTTTGGAGTTGATTTTTTTTGTTTTCTTTGTTTTACTTTACGTTATGTTCTCTGCTAAAATGTGTCATTATTTTTCCCTGTTCTCATTATGTATCTATCAATCTTTTGTGTGAACCAGAGACTGTGTAAATGAGGATCCATGATCTCATTGTGGTTAAACAAAATAAAGGACACTGTAGAGACATGCTTTGAGATCCTTCCTCCAAGTCGTTCTCCGGTCCTACCAGGTCAGCCCTTGTACTGGTCTAAGATGTGAGTGGTTTTGTGCTGTGGTCACTGTCCCACGGTGTGGCAGTCCTTTAACTGCAGGCAGGGACAGGCAGTGGGCACTTCTGTGACAGAGCTGGCCTTCATGACAGCATTTCCATCAGACAAGGGGATCTTCTCTGGGCAGTGCATGAAGGCTTAGGTCTTCTTCCAGAGTTGCTCTCAAGACCATGCCCAGAAAATTGCCCAGGAGAGAAACCACCACTGAAGAGTGGAAGTGTGTGCATGTGTAGGGTGGGGGCAAACAGCAGTGTCCTTGTACAGCCAGGCTCTTGTAAGAGACCTGAAGGACCAGGAAAGCATGGGCTGGACTGTGCCCGTGTGTGCTGGACACCCCTGGGGAAGCAGCCCCAGGGCAATTGCCACAGACCAGCCAATAACAACCACCATTTCCAGCATGGACCTCTTACCTCAGATCAGATAGGTTTTTCATACTTCCACAGAAGGACAACAAAGGACTAGGTCAGAAGTCCATGTTTGCATTGTACAGACAAAGCATAAACCTGCACATCATGTGTGCATTGTGAGATGAACCTGAGTGAGCACAAAATCCACCAGCTATTCCTGGGGTTGCCATGAAGGTCTGTGGCACAGACCATCTCTTGGGGTCACTTCACGTAAAGACTGACGTCCCCTGGGAAACCCCCTGAATGCAGCACTGGGAGGTGCTTCCCTGAACCCGGTCCCTGTGTCCATTCCTCGTGCCTCGGGGCATCTCCCACGGGTGCAGAGCAGGGCAAGCACCGCAGGGCTGAGGTGCCTCCCAGCCTCTGGGGGTGGCAGCAGGAGTTCAGAGAGACACTATGGCTCCTGCAGTGCACTGCCTCTGCGTGTGCAAGGGAAGGACTCGTGTCTCTGAACAGCCCTGTGTGTAAGAGGAGTGCCCGAGGCCAGCTCAGCTGTGGGCACCTGACAGAGCCCTGACACTTCTGTGTGTGACTGCAGGAACAACCCCACCTTCCCAGTGAGCTCCATCTCGGCCGCCTTGGACAGGCTCATTGCAAGTGCTCCTGTCTGCTCTGTCACCCTCCCCTGGGATTCTGGAGTGTGCCCAGAGAGGCCATGGGCCTTATTGCAGACTTTCAGTACTTCTTGGGGTCTTATAGGAAAGACGGGGACAGACTATCTAAAAAGGCCTGTAGCAATGGGATAAGGGATAACGGTATTGAACTTAAAGAGAGTAGATTCCGACTAGATATAAGGAAGAAAGCTTTTACAATGAGGTGGTGAAACACTGGAACACATTGCCCAGAGAGGTGGTAGATGCCCCGTCCCTGCAAACATTCAAGGTCAGGTTGGACAGGGCTCTAAACAAATCGATCTAGTTGAATCTCTCCCTGTTCATTGCAGGGGGGTTGCAATAGGTGACCTTTAAAGGTCCCTTCCAACCCAACCTATTCTGATTCTGATTCTATGAACTCTCTCAAAGGAAATGTCTTCCCCCCAACCTTTTCCATCCCACAGGCATGCTCAATATCACACCCTCCTAAAACAGTGTTTGCAGCATTGGACACCATAGGCCTGCCCATGTCCTCCCTACTGAGATAAAACAGAAGCAGAAAGCATTTATCCCTGCAGGTGGAACATTATTGTGCAACCTGGGTGCAGACCTTGTCTTTCCTGAGAGCTTTCCTCAGGTCCTCCCTGACCTCCCTGTTCCGCAGGCTGTAGACGAGGGGATTGACCAGGGGCGTGAGGACAGTGGCAGAAGAGGGAGAGCACTTTGTTGAGCTGCCTCAGCGGGGCTGTTCTGGGCAGCAGGTAGACAGTGAGGAGGGTGCAGGAGAAAAGAGAGATGACAATGAGGGGAGGGGAGCGGGAGGAGAAGGCCTTCTGCTGCCCATGCTGGATGGGATCCTCAGGATGGCAGCTATGATGCACACATGGGACGCAAAAGCAAACAGGAAGGGGAAGACAACGCTCAGGAAAGACAGGATGAAGGATGTGAGTGTGACCACGCTGGTGCCACTGCAGGCAATCTCCAGCAGAGAGGTCACAGAACAAGTGGCCAGTTGCCCTGGGGCCACAGAACTTCAGCTGGGATAAGAAGACTGGGACTGTCGCACACACCAACATAGCCAAGGTGCAACCTCCAGCTGAAGGCAGACCTTCCAGGTCATGAAGCCTGCAGAGAGCAGGGGCTGGAACGTGCCCAGATACCAATCATAGGCCATCATGGCCCGCAGGTAACACTCGGCAGTTGCAAAGCAGCCAGAGCAGTGGAGCTGAGCCATACAGCTGTGAGCAGAAATGGTCCCGTCCCCATTCAGCAAGCTGGCCAGCAGCCGGGGCAGGAGGGTGGAGCTGTAGCAGGTCTCCAAGGAGGGCAGATTGCCCCAGAAGAAGTACGTGGGGGTGTGCAGATGCTGCTCTGACACCATCAAAACAATGATGAGGATGTGCCCAATCACAGACATGATGAGTGATAGGAGGAAGAGTGGAGTCTGGATTGAGGGCACATTCCCCATTCCCCTCAGCAGGAACTTCGTGAGGGATGTCCGACTCCCCTATTCCCATTTTTCCATACAGGTTTGTTTCTCTTTCTTTCCCCACTTACCAGGAAGGAGGCCTGTGATAAAACAGCTGCATTTCTGCACTAAGTGGAAGAAGAGATTGAATGGAAATACGGCTTAAAAATATGCAAAGAAACAAAAATTCCATATTCTTAGCATTGTTTATAGTATATTTTTGTCTCTCTCTAACCTCGAAGAAGGTACCGGGGTTCTTCAGGACCGGACAAACCCACTTGTCCCAAGAGCACTCCCTCTGACCACAGGGCTGCCTTGCCCCATGGAGCTGCCTCTTCCTCGTGCTGGAATGCAAACATCATGTGCTTTTGCTCACATTTTGACATCCTGCTTTACTGTGCTCGGGGGTTCCTCAACATGACCAGAATAGCTGTTTAGAACTGAGATCCTCTGTGCTCTGACAAGGAAAACCAGTGCCATGATTTGAAATAAATTGTTTCTGTCAAAAGATCAAGGCAGATGTCCTTTCTCCAACCGGGAGAAGGCTGAGCGCAGTGCTGGGTGAGTGGTCTCAGCTCTCAGAAACGCTGCCCTTCTGAGGAGAGCATTCCTGCCCTGAGCAGGCCAAGTTCTTGCATTGACCAGGAGCAGGTCAGGAGTTACCTGCTCAGAAAAAGGGACTGTTCAATGAGATCATGACAGAGGATGCTTGAGCCCACACTGTGTGTGAGACAGTAAAAGAAAAGGTGGGACAAAATCTATGCCCAGGACATGCCTGAGTGAACAGCCAGGGAAAGTGCCTGCCTGAGAAGCAGCCTCACCAGCTGTGCTCCTTGAAATACATATTGCTCTCAGCATTGTCAAACCCACCTCCTGGCTGTGATGGTTTGCTTCTGGAAGCAACCAGCTTTAGCAGAGCTGACAAGGATGAGTAAAGCCCCCAGCCCTCCCCACTGGATGAGTGAGAGTCCATGTCAGAAAGCTGAGGGTCTGAGCTTGTGGAACGGTGAGGGAAGGAGACAAGATGGAGAAACTGGGAAAGAAGAGAGCCCTGTGGGAGGAGAAGGGCTCAGGTGATATGGCCCCAGAGACCCTGCACTGACTTTTCCCCCATGCCAACTGAAGTGGGTAAGTGCCAGGGAGGGCTCCAACAGATCCCAGGCCAGCTGGAACTCAGCACCACCAGCCCCTCCCCAGCATCTCTGCTGGAAGTTACTGGGTCTCAGGGTATCAGGGGAAGGAGGGAGCTGGGCTGGGGACATGTGCAGCACAAGACAGGGCTGAGACTCAGCTCTCACTCACACACTTTCACTGCACAAACACCCACAGCAAAATCGGCAGTTCCCTGACTCGGGACATCCAGCACCCACCTGCAATGCTCAGCATGAAGGGTTGGCCTCTGTGCTGACGGTGCCTGGGAACAAAGACCTGGGGCCTCACTCTCTGCCTCTACCCCACCACATCTTCCCTTCCAGCGATCTCTCTGCAAACCCTGACTCAGATCTAATGCCCTGCTCTACCCTTGCCCTTTTCTTCCCACAGATCAATAAGTGATGCACCAGCAGCAAAAAAAAAAAAAAAAAAAATTCCCCCTGCTTTGTACTGTGTGCTGGAGCTTATAACACCAACAATTCTTTCAGTGACCCAGGCACAGCTCAGCTCTCCCCAGGCACTGCAGGGAGGAAGCATTGCTAAGCTAGTTCTCAAATCAAGCTGCAGCTTCTGAACTGCTGGAAAGGCTGGAATCTGTTGTGGCAAGGCCTGCCTTTCCTGACAACCCTGAATACCTTGAACTCCAGGTGAGGCTTCTCTAGAAAGGAGACTCAGGGAAGGAAATCATCAGGATTCAGCAAAATTCCTGACAGAAACCCGTGAGAGTTACCCAGAGTATAAACCCCATCACCTCCTTGAATTAGACACTAAAAATCTCCACACACTGGGCTAGTTTTTCAAAACCAGACTTTTAAATTAGAAATACAGGCTAAATACCTCAGAGAGACAAGTTTCAAAGAGAAACAAAAAATAGGTGAAGCCGTATCATCTGGATTTACAAATTCTCTATCAGCAGAAAGGAAGTCCCACAGCCTATGGGATGTTTCATTAGCTGGCCCTACAGAAATTTGGTTTCTTGGGCCTCTTGGCTCCAGCCTGCTGCATTCACATTGCTGGCAAGGGGACAATTTCAAGTTCAAGCATCAAATTTTTCCCCATCCTGCCTGGAGATGCAGAACAGCTCTGTCACACATCACGCAGCATCAGAATGAAGATGGAGGTAGTGTGAATTTAAA